>NC_068442.1:58171956-58500653 GCF_023373465.1 Oncorhynchus keta
AGGACCTATAGGTTACCATGCTTCCTCTCGACAGGACCTATAGGTTACCATGCTTCCTCTCTACAGGACCTATAGGTTACCATGCTTCCTCTCTACAGGGCCTATAGGTTACCATGCTTCCTCTCTACAGGGCCTATAGGTTACCATTCTTCCTCTCTACAGGGCCTATAGGTTACCATGCTTCCTCTCTATATTCAGATATAAACAGACTATATTAGGTTCAGACAGGACCTATAGGTTACCATGCTTCCTCTCTACAGGGCCTATAGGTTACCATGCTTCCTCTCTACAGGACCTATAAGTTACCATGCTTCCTCTCTACAGGGCCTATAGGTTACCATGCTTCCTCTCTACAGGGCCTATAGGTTACCATGCTTCCTCTCTACAGGGCCTATAGGTTAGCATGCTTCCTCTCTACAGGGCCTATAGGTTAGCATGCTTCCTCTCTACAGGGCCTATAGGTTAGCATGCTTCCTCTCTACAGGGCCTATAGGTTAGCATGCTTCCTCTCTACAGGGCCTATAGGTTAGCATGCTTCCTCTCTACAGGACCTATAGGTTACCATGCTTCCTCTCTACAGGGCATATAGGTTACCATGCTTCCTCTTTACAGGGCCTATAGGTTACCATGCTTCCTCTCTATATTCAGATATTAACAGACTATATTGGGTTCAGACAGGACCTATAGGTTACCATGCTTCCTCTCTACAGGGCCTATAGGTTACCATTCTTCCTCTCTACAGGGCCTATATGTTACCATGCTTCCTCTCTATATTCAGATATTAACAGACTATATTATGTTCAGACAGGACCTATAGGTTACCATGCTTCCTCTCTACAGGGCCTATAGGTTACCATGCTTCCTCTCTACAGGACCTATAAGTTACCATGCTTCCTCTCTACAGGGCCTATAGGTTACCATGTTTCCTCTCTATATTCAGATATTAACAGACTATATTGGGTTCAGACAGGACCTATAGGTTACCATGCTTCCTCTCTACAGGACCTATAGGTTACCATGCTTCCTCTCTACAGGACCTATAGGTTACCATGCTTCATCTCTACAGGGCCTATAGGTTACCATGCTTCCTCTCTACAGGGCCTATAGGTTACCATGCTTCCTCTCTACAGGGCCTATAGGTTACCATGCTTCCTCTCTACAGGGCCTATAGGTTACTATGCTTCCTCTCTACAGGGCCTATAGGTTACCATGCTTCCTCTCTACAGGGCCTATAGGTTAGCATGCTTCCTCTCTACAGGGCCTATAGGTTAGCATGCTTCCTCTCTACAGGGCCTATAGGTTACCATGCTTCCTCTCTACAGGACCTATAGGTTACCATGCTTCCTCTCTACAGGGCCTATAGGTTACCATGCTTCCTCTTTACAGGGCCTATAGGTTACCATGCTTCCTCTCTATATTCAGATATTAACAGACTATATTGAGTTCAGACAGGACCTATAGGTTACCATGCTTCCTCTCTACAGGGCCTATAGGTTACCATGCTTCCTCTCTACAGGGCCTATAGTTTACCATCTTTCCTCTCTACAAGGCCTATAGGTTACCATGCTTCCTCTCTATATTCAGATATTAACAGACTATATTGGGTTCAGACAGGACCTATAGGTTACCATGCTTCCTCTCGACAGGACCTATAGGTTACCATGCTTCCTCTCTACAGGACCTATAGGTTACCATGCTTCCTCTCTACAGGGCCTATAGGTTACCATGCTTCCTCTCTACAGGGCCTATAGGTTACCATTCTTCCTCTCTACAGGGCCTATAGGTTACCATGCTTCCTCTCTATATTCAGATATTAACAGACTATATTAGGTTCAGACAGGACCTATAGGTTACCATGCTTCCTCTCTACAGGGCCTATAGGTTACCATGCTTCCTCTCTACAGGACCTATAAGTTACCATGCTTCCTCTCTACAGGGCCTATAGGTTACCATGCTTCCTCTATAGGGCCTATAGGTTACCATGCTTCCTCTCTACAGGGCCTATAGGTTACCATGCTTCCTCTCTACAGGGCCTATAGGTTAGCATGCTTCCTCTCTACAGGGCCTATAGGTTAGCATGCTTCCTCTCTACAGGGCCTATAGGTTAGCATGCTTCCTCTTTACAGGGCCTATAGGTTACCATGCTTCCTCTCTATATTCAGATATTAACAGACTATATTGGGTTCAGACAGGACCTATAGGTTACCATGCTTCCTCTCTACAGGGCCTATAGGTTACCATACTTCCTCTCTACAGGGCCTATAGTTTACCATGCTTCCTCTCTACAAGGCCTATAGGTTACCATGCTTCCTCTCTACAGGGCCTATAGGTTAGCATGCTTCCTCTCTACAGTGCCTATAGGTTACCATGCTTCCTCTCTACAGGACCTATAGGTTACCATGCTTCCTCTCTACAGGGCCTATAGGTTACCATGCTTCCTCTCTACAGGACCTATAGGTTACCATGCTTCCTCTCTACAGGGCCTATAGGTTACCATGCTTCCTCTCTACAGGACCTATAGGTTACCATGCTTCCTCTCTACAGGGCCTATAGGTTACCATGCTTCCTCTCTACAGGACCTATAGTTTAGCATGCTTCCTCTCTACCGGGCCTATAGGTTAGCATGCTTCCTCTCTACAGGGCCTATAGGTTACCATGCTTCCTCTCTATATTCAGATATTAACAGACTATATTGGGTTCAGACAGGACCTATAGGTTACCATACTTCCTCTCTACAGGGCCTATAGGTTACCATGCTTCCTCTCTACAGGGCCTATAGTTTACCATGCTTCCTCTCTACAAGGCCTATAGGTTACCATGCTTCCTCTTTACAGGGCCTATAGGTTACCATGCTTCCTCTCTATATTCAGATATTAACAGACTATATTGGGTTCAGACAGGACCTATAGGTTACCATACTTCCTCTCTACAGGGCCTATAGGTTACCATGCTTCCTCTCTACAGGACCTATAGGTTACCATGCTTCATCTCTACAGGGCCTATAGGTTACCATGCTTCCTCTCTACAGGGCCTATAGGTTACCATGCATCCTCTCTACAGGGCCTATAGGTTACCATGCTTCCTCTCTACAGGGCCTATAGGTTACCATGCTTCCTCTCTACAGGGCCTATAGGTTACCATGCTTCCTCTCTACAGGGCCTATAGTTTAGCATGCTTCCTCTCTACAGGGCCTATAGGTTAGCATGCTTCCTCTCTACAGGGCCTATAGGTTACCATGCTTCCTCTCTACAGGGCCTATAGGTTACCATGCTTCCTCTCTACAGGACCTATAGGTTACCATGCTTCCTCTCTACAGGGCCTATAGGTTACCATGCTTCCTCTCTACAGGGCCTATAGTTTAGCATGCTTCCTCTCTACAGGGCCTATAGGTTACCATGCTTCCTCTCTACAGGGCCTATAGGTTACCATGCTTCCTCTCTACAGGGCCTATAGGTTAGCATGCTTCCTCTCTACAGGGCCTATAGGTTACCATGCTTCCTCTCTACAGGGCCTATAGGTTACCATGCTTCCTCTCTACATGGCCTATAGGTTACCATGCTTCCTCTCTATATTCAGATATTAACAGACTATATTGGGTTCAGACAGGACCTATAGGTTACCATGCTTCCTCTCTACAGGACCTATAGGTTACCATGCTTCCTCTCTACAGGGCCTATAGGTTACCATGCTTCCTCTCTACAGGACCTATAGGTTACCATGCTTCCTCTCTACAGGGCCTATAGGTTACCATGCTTCCTCTCTACAGGGCCTATAGGTTACCATGCTTCCTCTCTACAGGGCCTATAGGTTACCATGCTTTCTCTCTACAGGGCCTATAGGTTACCATGCTTCCTCTCTACAGGACCTATAGGTTACCATGCTTCCTCTCTACAGGGCCTATAGGTTACCATGCTTCCTCTCTACAGGGCCTATAGGTTACCATGCTTCCTCTCTACAGGACCTATAGGTTACCATGCTTCCTCTCTACAGGGCCTATAGGTTACCATGCTTCCTCTCTACAGGACCTATAGGTTACCATGCTTCCTCTCTACAGGGCCTATAGGTTACCATGCTTCCTCTCTACAGGGCCTATAGGTTACCATGCTTCCTCTCTACAGGACCTATAGGTTACCATGCTTCCTCTCTACAGGGCCTATAGGTTACCATGCTTCCTCTCTACAGGACCTATAGGTTACCATGCTTCCTCTCTACAGGGCCTATAGGTTACCATGCTTCCTCTCTACAGGACCTATAGGTTACCATGCTTCCTCTCTATATTCAGATATTAACAGGCTGTATTTATAATAAATAAATACAACTAATTTGGTCGATGCTTATTGCCTATTAAACACATGTACAAGCTTGTATTAATACGCATCTGTGAATTGAAAATGTTGTTTTTTTTCATATCCCAAACACCCTCGAAGAGTGTGGTCACAGCCAGGGTCTGCCGTTAGTAACGGCAACGCTGGAGCAATCAGGGTGAAGTGCCTTGCTCAAGTGCACATCGCCAGATTCTTCACCTTGTCGGCTCATGGACCTTTCGGTTACTGGCCCAAAGCTCTAACCGCTTCCTCCGGCCACCTTTGGTTATTATGAAGCTGTTTCCATAGGATTAATTGCATTCATTTTTGTTTTTACATCTAAAAATAGTACACTGCCCATTTAAGAGAACTGCATTCCAAAAGAGATGCCAAAGTGTATCAACAGTAGCCAGCATATTGATAGTATGTTCGCTATTGAATGTATACTTTTGTAAGTCAATAAATCAAATGTATTTATAAAGCCCTTTTTACATCAGCAGATGTCACAAAGTGCTATACAGGAAACCAGCCTAAAACTCCAAACAGCAAGCAATGCAGATGTGAAGCACGTGGCTCGGACAAATTGGTGCAACAGGTCAGTACCTCAGGAGTAAATGCCGGTTGGCTTTTAATAGCCGAGCATTCAGAGGTCGAGACAGCAGGTGCAGCAGAGAGAGAGAGAGTCGATAACAGCAGGTCTGGGACAGGTAGCACATCTAGTGAACAGGTCAGGGTTCCTTTGCCACAGGCAGAACAGTTGAAACTGAAGCAGCAGCACGACCAGCCAGGAGTCATCAGGCCAGGTAGTCTTGAGGCATGGTCCTAGGGCTCAGGTCCTCCGGGAGGGGAGAGAGAGAGAAAGACCGAATTAGAGGGAGCATACTTCAATTCACACAGGACAACAGATAAGGCAGGAGAATTACACCAGATAAAACAGACTGACCCTAGCCCCCTTGCACATAGACTATAGCAGCATAGATACTGACTGCTGAGACGGGGGGGTTGGGAGGACACTGTGGCCCTGTCAAACGATACCCTCGGACAGGGCCAACCAGGCAAGATATAACACCACACACTTTGCAAATGCACAGCCCCCACACCGCTAGATGGATATCAACAGACCACCAACTTACTAGCTTGAGACAAGGCTGAGTATAGCCCACATAGATCTCCTCCACCGCACTAGCCCGAGGGAGTGCAAAACCAGACAGAAAGATCACGTCTGACTCAACCTACTCAAGTGATTCACCCCTCCTAAGGACGGCATGGAAGAGCACCAGTAAGCCAGTGACTCAGTCCCCGTAATAGGGTCAGAGGCAGAGAATCCCAGTGGAGAGAGGGGAGCCGGCCAGGCAGAGACAGCAAGGGCGGTTCGTCGCTCCAGTGACTTTCATTTCACCTTCACACCCCTGGGCCAAACTACACTCAATCATAGGACCTACTGAAGAGATGAGTCTTCAGTAAAGACTTAAAGGTTGAGACCGAGTCTGCATCTCTCACATGGATAAGCGGACCTGTCCATAAACATTGAGCTCTATTGGAGAAAGCCCTGCCTCTAGCTGTTTGCTTAGAAATTCTAGGGACAATAAGGAGGCCTGTGTCTTGTGACCGTAGCATATGTGTAGGTTGGAGTCACTGAAACAAATTTTTCAACCACTCCACAAATTTCTTGTTAACCTCTCTGGGATATGTGGGATGGTAGCGTCCCACTTGGCCAAAAGCCAGAGAAAATGCAGAGCGCCAAATTCAAATAAATTCCTATAAAAATCTAACTTTCATGAAATCACACATTTAAGATACCAAATTAAAGCTACACATGTTGTGAATCCAGCCGACGTGTCAGATTTCAAAAAGGCTTTTTGGCGAAAGCAAACGATGCTATTATCTGAGGATAGCTTCATAGTAAACAAAGAGAGAAAACATATTTCAACCCTGTAGGCGCGACACAAAACGCAGAAATAAAAATATAAATCATGCCTTACCTTTGAAGAGCTTCTTCTGTTCGCACTCCAATATGTCCCATAAACATCACAAATGGTCCTTCTGTTCGATTCATTCCGTCCATATATCCAAAATGTCAATTTATTTGGCACGTTTGATCCAGAAAAACACCGGTTCCAACTTGCGCAATGTGACTACAAAATATCTCAAAAGTTACCTGTAATCTTTGCCAAAACATTTCAAACTACTTTTGTAATACAACTTAAACTTAAAGTAAATAATCAATCAAATTGGAGATGGGATGATCTGTGTTCTTGATAGGAAGAAAACAAACTGAAGCATGCTTTCTGGTCATGCGCCTCTATCAAATAGTACACATGAAGTGACCCACGTTCAAGAAGGCCGTACTGCTTCATTACACAAAGGAATAACCTCAACCAATTTCTAAAGACTGGTGACATCCAGTGGAAGTGGTAGGAACTGCAAGCAAGTCCCTTAGAAATCTGGATTCCCAATGAAAACCCATTGAAAAGAGAGTGACCTCAAAACAAAACAAAATCTGAATGGTTTGTCCTCGGGGTTTCGCCTGCTACATAAGTTCTGTTATACTCACCGACGTGATTCAAACAGTTTTAGAAACGTCAGTGATTTCTATCCATATCTACTAATAATATGCATATCTTGTCTTCTGGGGATGAGTAGCAGGAAGTTTAATTTGGGCATGCTTTTCATCCAAAATTCCAAATGCCTATCCTAGAGAAGTTAACAAACTATAGTTTTGGCAAGTCGGTTAGGACATCTACTTTGTGCATGACTCAAGTAATTTTTCCAACAGTTGTTTACAGACAGATGATTTCACTTATAATTCACCGTATCACAATTCCAGTGGGTCAGATGTTTACATACACTAAGTTGACTGTGCCTATAAACAGCTTGGAAAATTCCAGAAAAATTATGTAATAGCTTTAGAAGCTTCTGATAGCCTAATTGGCTTCATTTGAGTCAATTAGAGGTGTACCTGTGGATAGAATTATGGTCAGATTTGCCAAATGGAGGGCGAGGTAGAGCTTTGTATGCGTCTCTGTGTGTGGACTAAAGGTTGTCCAGAGTTTTTGTTTTCCCCCTCTGGTTGCACATTTAATATGCTAATTAGAAATTTGGTCAAACGGATTTAAGTTTCCCTGCGTTAAAGTTCCCAGCTACTAGGAGCGCCGCCGTGTTTTCCTGTTTGCTTCTGGCGGAATACATCTCATTATGTGCGGGTCTAAGTGGCAGCATCAGTCTGTTGTGGTATGTAGACCGCTACAAAAAATACAGATGAAAACTCTCTAGGTAGATAGTGTGGTCTACAGTTTATCATGAGATACTTCAGGCGAGCGAAACTTTAGATATCGTGCACTAGCTGTTATTTACAAAATACATAGTACGCAACACCTTGTCTTACCAGACGCAGCTGTTCTGTCCTGCCGGTGCAGCGTATTACCAGCCAGCTGTATGTTGATAATGTCGTCGTTCAGCCACGACTCTGTGAAGCATCAGATAGGACAGTTTTGAATGTCCCATTGGTAGTTTAATAATCCATGTAGGTCATCGATGTTATTGTCCAAAGATTGCACGCTTGCTAGCAGAATGGAAGGAAGTTAGGGTTTATTCAGTCACCTATGAATTCTCGGAAGACAGCCGCCCTCTGGCCCCTTTTTCTCCGCCTTCTCTTCACGCAAATGTCGGGGATCTAGGCCTGTTCCCGGGAAAGCAGTATATCATTCACGTTGGGCTCGTCGGACTCGTTAAAGGACAAAAAGGATTCTGCCAGTCCGTGGTGAGTAATCGCAGTTCTGAAGCCCAGAAGTTATTTTCGGTCATAAGCAGCAACATTATGTACAAAATAAGTTTTTATTTAAAGTTACAAACAACTCAAAGAAACACAATTGGTTAGGAATACAACACATTTACAGTACCAGTCAAAAGTTTGGACACAACTACTGGTTCAAGGGTTTTTCTTTATTTTGACTGTTTTCTACCTAATAGTAAAGACATCAAAACTATGAATTAACACATATGGAATCATGTAATAACCAAAAAGGTGTATAACAAATCTAAATATATTTTATATTTCAGATTCTTCGAAGTAGCCACCCTTTGCCTTGATGACAGCTTTGCACACTGCTATTATACAGAATATACAAAACAGTGTGCAAAGCTGTCATCAAGGCAAAGCATTTCGCTACACTCGCATTAACATCTGCTAACCATGTGTATGTGACAAATACAATTAGATTTTGATTTGATGTGTTATTTCATGGTGTTGATGTCTTCACTATTATTCTACAATGTAGAAAATAGTCTAAATAAAGAAAAACCTTTGAATGAGTAGATGTATCCAAGCTTTTGACTGGTACTGAATGTCCTAAATGTTATAACGTTAGCTACCTAGCCAGTTATTTAGCTAGCTAGCTATTTATGACTAAGCTAGAAATACTATTATCTGGCTATACATTGCTTTGACCTAGCTAGTTAACGTTATCAATCAGAGAGGCATTCAAGTCTTAGCTACGATTCCTACCTAGTTGTCTAATGCTAGGTATAAACAGTCGAGTTGACTTCCTATTTTAAAAGGTCTTGATGAGTAGAACAACTAGCTAGCTAGCTAATTAACGTTAGTATTTGAAACCATCCAGTCTTATGATTAAATGTCTATAATTTACAAAGCGTTTTTTGTTTTAGTCTTGATCTGATATTACTTATTTTTACCACATTTTCTAGATCAAGGATATCCAGCTGTAATCCGCCAACACATTTGACAATACAGTTACAACGCCAATAAAAGTAAGTACAGAATATCACATCTTTCTGGTAAGAAGAAGGGCAGGCAGCCTTATGATTAACGAGACGTGGTGTGATCATAACAACATACAGGAACTCAAGTCCTTCTGTTCACCTGACTTAGAATTCCTCACAATCAAATGTCGACTGCATTATCTACCTAGAGAATTCTCTTCGATTATAATCACAGCCGCATATATCCCCCCAAGCAGACACATCGATGGCCCTGAACGAACTTCATTTGACTCTATGTAAACTGGAAACCACATATCCTGAGGCTGCATTTATTGTAGCTGGGGATTTTAACAAGGCTAATCTGAAAACAAGGCTCCCTAAATTCTATCAGCATATCGATTGTGCAACCAGGGCTGGCAAAACCCTACATCATTGTTATTCTAACTTCTGCAACGCATATAAGGCCCTCCCCCGCACTCCATTCGGAAAAGCTGACCACGGCTCCATTTTGTTGCTCCCTGCCTATAGACAGAAACTAAAACAGGAAGCTCCCGTGCTCAGGTCTGTTCACCGCTGGTCCGACCAATCGGATTCCATGCTTCAAGATTGCTTCCATCATGTGGACTGGGATATGTTCCACATTGCGGCGAACAACAACATTGATATATACGCTGATTCCGTGAGCGGGTCTATTAGCAAGTGCATCGGTGATGTCGTACCCACAGCGTCTATTAAAACATTCCCAAACCAGAAACCGTGGATTGATGGCAGTATTCACGCAAAACTGCTTCTAATCAGGGCAAAGTGACGGGAAACAAACAGTGTAGCTATTCCCTCCGCAAGGCAATCAAACAAGCTAAGCATCAGTATAGAGACAAAGTAGAGTCGCAATTCAACGGCTCAGATATGAGAGGTATGTGGCAGGGTCTACAGTCAATCACGGACTATAAAAGGAAAACCAGCCCCGTCGCAGACCAGGATGTCTTGCTCCCAGACAGACTAAACAACTTCTTTGCTCGCTTTGAGGACACTACAGTGCCACTGACACGGCCCGCTACCAAAACCTGCGGCCTCTCCTTCACTGCAGCCGACATGAGCAAAACATTTAAACGTGTCAACCCTCGCAAGGCTGCAGGCCCAGACGGCATCCCCAGCCGCGTTCTCAGAGCATGCGCAGACCAGCTGGCTGGTGTGTTTACGGACATATTCAATCAATCCTTATCCCAGTCTGCTGTCCCCACATGCTTGATGAGGGCCACCATTGTTCCTGTTCCCAAGAAAGCTAAGGTAACTGAGCTAAATGACTACCGCCTGTCACTTCCGTCATCATGAAGTGCTTTGAGAGACTAGTCAAGGACCATTTCACCTCCACCCTACCTGACACCCTAGACCCACTCCAATTTGCTTACCACCCCAACAGGTCCACAGACGACGCAATCGCAATCACACTGCACACTGCCCTAACCGATCTGGACAAGAGAAATACCTATGTGTGAATGCTGTTCATCGACAACAGCTCAGCATTTAACACCCTCCAAACTCATCATCAAGCTCGGGACCCTGGGTCTCGACCCCGCCCTGTGCAACTGGGTCCTGGACTTCCTGACCGGCCACTCCCAGGTGGTGAGGGTAGGTGACAACATCTCCATCCCGCTGATCCTCAACACTGGGGCCCCATAAGGGTGCGTTCTCAGCCCTCTCCTGTACTCCCTGTTCACCCATGACTGCTTGGCCATGCACGCCTCCAACTCAATCATCAAGTTTGCAGATGACTACAGTGGTAGGCTTGATTACCAACAATGACTAGACGGCCTACAGGTAGGAGGTGAGGGCCCTCGGAGTGTGGTGTCAGGAAAATAACCTCACACCCAACGTCAACAAAACAAAGGAGGTGATCGTGGACTTCAGGAAACAGCAGAGGGCGCACCCCCCTTTCGACATCGACGGGACAGTAGTGGAGAGGGGAGAAAGTTTTAAGTTCCATGGCGTATACATCATGGACAAACTGAAATGGTCCACCCACACAGACAGCGTGTTGAAGAAGGCGCAGCAGTGCCTCTTCAACCTCAGGAGGCTGAAGAAATTCGTCTTGACACCAAAAACACTCACACAGATGCACAATCGAGAGTATCCTGTCGTGCTGTATCACCGCCTGGTACGGCAACTGCTCCGCCCTCAACCATAAGGCTCTCCAGAGGGTAGTGAGGTCTGCACAACACATCACCGGGGGCAAACTACCTGCCCTCCAGGACACCTACACCACCCGATGTTACAGGAAGGCCATAAAGATCATCAAGGACAACAACCACCCGAGCCACTGCCTGTTCACCCCGCTATCATCCAGAAGGCGAGGTCAGTACAGGTGCATCAAAGCTGGGACCGAGAGACTGAAAAACAGCTTCTATCTCAAGGCCATCAGACTGTTAAACAGCCACCACTAACATTGAGTGGCTGCTGCCAACACACTGACACTGACTCAACTCCAGCCACTTTAATAATGGGAATTGATGGGAAATGATGTAAATATATCACTTTAAACAATGCTACCTTATATAATGTTACTTACCCTACATTATTCATCTCATATGCATACGTATATACTGTACTCTATATCATCGACTGCATCCTTATGTAATACATGTATCACTAGCCACTTTAACTATGCCACTTTGTTTACTTTGTCTACATACTCATCTCATATGTATATACTGTACTCGATACCATCTACTGTATCTTGCCTATGCTGCTCTGTACCATCACTCATTCATATATCCTTATGTACATATTTTTTATCCCCTTACACTGTATCGATAAAAGACAGTACTGTGCAGCCGTCTTCATCGACCTCGCCAAGGCTTTCGACTCTGTCAATCACCAAATTCTTATCGGCAGACTCAACAGCCTCGGTTTTTCGGATGACTGCCTTGCCTGGTTCACCAATTACTTTGCAGACAGAGTTCAGTGTGTCAAATCAGAGGGCATGCTGTCCGGTCCTCTGGCAGTCTCTATGGGGGTGCCACAGGGTTCAATTCTCGGGCCGACTCTTTTCTCTGTATATATCAATGATGTTGCTCTTGCTGCGGGCGATTCCCTGATCCACCTCTACGCAGACGACACCATTCTATATACTTTCGGCCCGTCATTGGACACTGTGCTATCAAACCTCCAAACGAGCTTCAATGCCATACAGCACTCCTTCCGTGGCCTCCAACTGCTCTTAAACGCGAGTAAAACCAAATGCATGCTTTTCAACCGATCGCTGCCTGCACCCGCATGCCCGACTAGCATCACCACCCTGGATGGTTCCAACCTTGAATATGTGGACATCTATAAGTACCTAGGTGTCTGGCTAGACTGCAAACTCTCCTTCCAGACTCACATCAAACATCTCCAATCAAAAATCAAATCCAGAGTCGGCTTTCTATTCCGCAACAAAGCCTCCTTCACTCACGCTGCCAAGCTTACCCTAGTAAAACTGACTATCCTACCGATCCTCGACTTCGGCGATGTCATCTACAAAATGGCTTCCAACACTCTACTCAGCAAACTGGATGCAGTCTATCACAGTGCCATCCGTTTTGTCACTAAAGCACCTTATACCACCCACCACTGCGACTTGTATGCTCTAGTCGGCTGGCCCTCACTACATATTCGTCGCCAGACCCACTGGCTCCAGGTCATCTACAAGTCCATGCTAGGTAAAGCTCCGCCTTATCTCAGTTCACTGGTCACGATGGCAACACCCATCCGTAGCACGCGCTCCAGCAGGTGTATCTCACTGATCATCCCTAAAGCCAACACCTCATTTGGCCGCCTTTCGTTCCAGTACTCTGCTGCCTGTGACTGGAACGAATTGCAAAAATCGCTGAAGTTGGAGACTTTTATCTCCCTCTCCAACTTCAAACATCAGCTATCCGAGCAGCTAACCGATCGCTGCAGCTGTACATAGTCTATAGGTAAATAGCTCACCCTTTTTCACCTACCTCATTCCCATACTGTTTTTATACTGTTTTTATTTATTTACTTTTCTGCTCTTTTGCACACCAATATCTCTACCTGTACATGCCCATCTGATCATTTATCACTCCAGTGTTAATCTGCAAAATTGTATTATTCGCCTACCTCCTCATGCCTTTTGCACACATTGTATATAGACTGCCCATTTTTTTCTACTGTGTTATTGACTTGCTAATTGTTTACTCCATGTGTAACTCTGTGTTGTCTGTTCACACTGCTATGCTTTATCTTGGCCAGGTCGCAGTTGCAAATGAGAACTTGTTCTCAACTAGCCTACCTGTTTAAATAAAGGTGAAATAAAAATAAAAAAAAATAAAAGTATAAGACAGTAGTTTTGGAATTGTTAGTTAGATTACTTGTTGGTTATTACTGCATTGTCGGAACTAGAAGCACAAGCATTTCGCTACACTCGCATTAACATCTGCTAACCATGTGTATGTGACAAATAAAATGTGATTTGATTTACTATAGCAGTCTGATCCTCCAGCTAGTCCCCCACCCTTTTCTTTGTAACCTCTCTCCCTCTACTGTAGCAGTCTGGTGGTTGGACTGAGAGGGATGTAAATAGACAGCTTGCAGCTACCATCATTTAAAATAAAGTCACTAATCTTTGTTTCATATTCTTGTGAGTCTGTGCTAAGGAGGTCCATAGGGTTTATATGAATAGTACTGATGACTGTATTACAATATGTTTTTTAGGTTTTGATATAGTGATACTTTCTGGAACTGGTCTCATCACGTGCTGCATGCATTTCAATAGCGAAGTTGTTTATGAATTACACGGCAGGCTCTCGAATTTTGTGGGCCCTTTGGTTGGGGGCCCCCCACCTACATTTGACATTGCATAATTTTTACATTTTTATTTATCCTTTATTTAACTAGGCAAGTCAGTTAATAACAAATTCTTATTTACAATGACGGCCTACCCCGGCCACACCCGGACGACGCTGGGCCAATTGTGCGCCGTCCTATGGGACTCCCAATCACGGCCGGATGTTATACAGCCTGGATTCAAACCAGGGACTGTAGTGACACCTCTTGCACTGTGTCGTAACATGACTATCACTAATCTGATGACTGTTATTCATCTAATAATTACCTACTATGTTTAATTGTTATTAGATTAAATTAATCATGTAAAAATTAACTCATTAGGAATTTGGGGCACCACGGGAAAAATGATTTAATGAGTTACTATCTCCCAACTTAAACTCTAAGATATATAGATATATATCTCGATAAGTCACTTATTATTTATTATTACCTCGTATCAGTCTTTCTGAATGTCACATACTCCTTGGATATCTGCAAGAACCCTAACCTAATTGATGAAATAGAAGATACACAAATTGGCTTAACTATTTATTTACTAACTAACAAAATCATCACACAGAATACACACGCTGTATAGGTTATTGATTACTAACATAATACAATGAAAACAGGTCCCTAGTGGACTAACAAAAGCACAACTGTTTGGTTACACAATGTAAAGGGAGGGGTAGGTAAGGAGAAGGAGAGACAAGGAGTCAACTTATTGTACATACATTTGGAATATCACTGGAATATGAATACTTTACACATTTATGACCGCTCATTTGGATAAGAAATGCAGTGTATATATTTACATGTAGATGTCTTTGCCATCTCTCTGTTGAACTCGATGGGTCCTATGGTGAAGTTATCGAGGGATGTAAGACTTGTCAACAAGAAGTCACAATGTACTTTGTAGTAGAGCTTTTGGTCTTGGAGTGTTCATTAGAATGGATACTTCAGGTGTACCACATGGTGGTAAGAGGGATCTGTTCCTCACCCTTGTGGCTTTAGTCAAAGTTCTAGACTACTTTACATGCACAGCTGCAGGCTGTGAATGTTATGGTCTAGTCTTTACCTTCTTCACTCGTGTTGGGAGTTTCAGAGCTTCTAAACAATTCGTAATGGTCAGCTCGCGTTGTACGCCAGCTGGTCTGTAGAGTTTAAACCATTTCAACATGTGGACCACATTCTCAAGTCTTTTTGGTCTTGTAGTTTTAACCATTTGTGACATCCGCTTTACACCGTCCGTCTACTTGGTCTCACCATTTTCAGCCGTGTAGCCACCACTCCACCCTATCTGGTCTCAATGGTTGATTATTTAGGATTCAGCTCCCGACCACTTTACATGCCAGCAGGAACCCGACATGTTTTGGTGATGTAAATTTTGTTAGCAAGTCCTTTTCAGCATTCTGGCTTAAGGGTTAGGGTTAGTGTTGGCGTGATGGAGAGCTTTTCATTGTGTCGGCGTGATGGAGAGAGAGTCATGACAACTGAAATGCAGTGCCTTAGACCGCTGCGCCACTCGAAAGCCCATTCAGCAGACACTCTTATTCAGAGCGACAGATTATTCACCGTGCCCCCTTGAGGTCAGGGTCCGGGAGGTCAGGGCAACTGGACACATTCCCTGCGTGCCCAGTTGGTTTTTGGTCATGATTGCGACAAGATTAGACAGCTGGCTAGACTAACAAGCAATCCAACAATTGATAGCTGACATGGCTAATTGAGTGACTGTCAGTGACAGACATAACATCTACTATTCTTACTTTCCATAGTAAGTTGAGCCACTGAGTTCCTCTTTTTCTTTTACATGTTTTGGGTCGGGGGCCCTAAGCGACCGCTTATGGCACTTATGCCTGGAACCAGCTCTGATTACACAATTTCCAGAGAGTCAGGATAAATCAGGCTAAGATACTGCAACATCAGTGAACAGCCATCTTAGAGTAGCTAATACCGACGATCATGGTAAGCACAGACTGTTACGGCATTATGCTATTATATGTCATTTAAGAGCATTGTTTTGATTAGCTAACTAGCTCGCTACATACGATGGAGAGCCCATGCCTGTTAGATAGTTCATCTGCCTTGAATTTAATTTTGACTATGGCTGAGATAATTGAACAAAAGAAGTGTGTTGAGGGTCACAAATGTCAAGGTACAACAACTTAGCTAGCCAGCTAGCATACTTGTGCCATACGTGGGCTGCTCGGACAAGATGTGAACCCGGGAGCCTGGCTAGCCAGCTAGCATACTTGTGCCATACGTGGGCTGCTCGGACAAGATGTGAACCCGGGAGCCTGGCTAGCCAGCTAGCAACTAACAAAACAGATACAATTTCAATAATTTTAGGCTATATGGCTTGACATCACTTTTGAATATGGCTTAGGTACTGTTGCTAGCAGAGGAGAGAGTGTCTAGGTTTTTCAGTTTTGCGTCACAGCTCTGTACATAGAACAGATAGATCTCCAATGAGGACATGCTGCATTTCTCACTTTGAATAAGATAATCCTAATTCTGTCTACTTTTTCTGTTTCTCCTTCAACAAAAATTAAATATTAGCCTGTTAGCCCCCATGTCATTTATTTAATTTAGTTAGCTTTACCTTCATTCTTTGCTGTAAAAGATAGCAGAGAAAATATCAACAACACCTTTCGGATATTCAAATAGAAGGCACTTCTGATATGTAATCTAAGTGTCATTATTGACAATTTAGTAGAATTTCTTAAATGTCTTCTTAGAGAATCCCTACAGGAGAATGCATCCTTCCAGCAAGAAAACTAGCGAGTGGATACGGCGCCATCTGCTGACCATTTAGGGAATTTAGTTCTCAATCGGTGTGCCTAATTTTGTTGCGTAATATGGAGATTGACTGGGAAATGACTCAGGGGAAAAACTCACTTTTACATGCATTGCTGGCTGAAAAGCTAATATAGTCACAACTATAATGGATAACCTATTCTCCAGTGTGTCTGCTGCTCTAACTCTGTGTAAAGACTCATCCATGCTTCCTGCTCTCTGTCTGTCTCTCTCTGTCTCTCCATCAGCTACAGAGCAGTGAGGGCCCGGCATTCAGTTAGGCGACCCCCCACACCAGACCACCTATTAGGGACTCAACCTGGGACAACACCAACTTATTTCACACTCAGAGACAGAAAAGCACTGAGGTCCGAAATGTTACATGTTACCTCTCGCTCTCGCTCTCTCGCTCTCTCGCTCTCTCTCTCTCAAAAGGGATCTCAGTGCTTTTCCAGTTTCAACTGGCCTGGGACCTAGGACCATGTCCCAGGACTACCTGACATGATGACTCCTTGCTGTCCGCAGTCCACCTGGCCATGCTGCTGCTCCAGTTTCAACTGTTCTGCCTTACTATTATTCAACCATGCTGGTCATTTATGAACATTTGAACATCTTGGCCACGTTCTGTTATAATCTCCACCCGGCACAGCCAGAAGAGGACTGGCCACCCCACATATGCTCTCTCTAATTCTCTCTTTCTTTCTCTCTCTCGGAGGACCTGAGCCCTAGGACCGTGCCCCAGGACTACCTGACATGATGGCTCCTTGCTGTCCCCAGTCCACCTGACTGTGCTGCTGCTCCAGTTTCAACTGTTCTGCCTTATTATTATTCGACCATGCTGGTCATTTATGAACATTTGAACATCTTGGTCATGTTCTGTTCTAATCTCCACCCGGCACAGCCAGAAGAGGACTGGCCACCCCACATAGCCCGGTTCCTCTCTAGGTTTCTTCCTAGGTTTTGGCCTTTCTAGGGAGTTTTTCCTAGCCACCGTGCTTTTACACCTGCATTGTTTGCTGTTTGGGGTTTTAGGCTGGGTTTCTGTACAGCACTTTGAGATATCAGCTGATGTACGAAGGGCTATATAAATACATTTGATTTGATATTGGCATGGGAAACATATATTTACATTGCCAAAGCAAGCGAAATAGATAATTATCAAAAGTTAAGTTGACAATAACAATAAACATTACACTCACAAAAGAATAAAGACATTGCAAATGTAATATTATGTGCAATTTTTTTATTTATTTTTTATTTAACCAGGTAGGCTAGTTGAGAACAAGTTCTCATTTACAACTGCAACCTGGCCAAGATAAAGCATAGCAGTGTGAACAGACAACACAGAGTTACACATGGAGTAAACAATAAACAAGTCAATAACACAGTAGGGTAACCAGGGTCGCACTCTCAAATGTTGTTTTTTTGCCATCATTGTAAGCCTGCCACACACACTATACGATACATTTATTAAACATAAGAATGAGTGTGAGTTTCTGTCACAACCCGGCTCGTGGGAAGTGACAAAGAGCTCTTATAGGACCAGGGCACAAATAATAATAATCAACAACAATCAAAGATGGTGAATAACTCACCACAGGTTAATGAGAAGGGTGTGCTTGAAAGGATGCACATAATTCTGCAATGTTGGGTTGTATTGAAGAGAGTCTGTCTTAAATCATTTTCCACACACAGTCCGTGCCTGTATTTAGTTTTCATGCTAGTGAGGGCCGAGAATCCACTCTCACATAGGTACGTGGTTGCAAACGGCATCATTGTCTTAACAATGAGATTTGCCAAGGCAAGAAACTCTTGAGCACAGCCCTATCCAGAAATCTGTCAATGGCTTCTGATTAAATACAATTTTCACAGAACCTTGTTGCAATTTCAATGAGGCTCTCTTGTTCAGATATCGGTAAGTGGACAGGGCATGAAAGGGGATAACGAATCCAGTTGTTTGTGTTGTCCACTTTGGGAAAGTACCTGCTTAATTGCACACCCATCTCACTCAGGTGCTTCACTATATCACATTTGACATTGTCCGTAAGCTTGAGTTCATTTGCACACAAAAAATCATACAATGATGGAAAGACCTGTGTGTTGTCCTTGTTAATGCAGACAGAGAAGAGCTCCAACTTCTGTATTTTGTAAAAGCCTTACATGGTCGCTGCCCATATCATTGCATAATGCAGAAAATAGACGAGTTCAAGGGCCTTGCTTTAGCAAAGTTAACCATTTTCACTGTAGTGTCTAAAACGTCTTTCAAGCTGTCAGGCGTCCCCTTGGCAGCAAGAAGCTCTTGGAGGATCAATTCAAAGTTTGTGTAACGTGCGCCGAATCAAACCGGTGTAGACCTTAGTGAAATTCTTATTTACAGGCTCTAACCAACAGTGCATTTTTTTAAGAATAAAAAAGGTATTAGGTGAACACTAGATAAGTAAAGAAATAAAAACAACCGTAAAAAGACAGTGAAAATAACAGTAGCGAGGCTATATACACCGGTTAGTTGGGCTAATTGAGGCACGGGTAGCCTAGTGGTTAGAGCATTGGACTAGTGACCGAAACGTTGCAAGTTCGAATCCCCGAGCTGACAAGGTACAAATCTGTCATTCAGCCCCTGAACATGCAGTTAACCCACCGTTCCCAGGCCGTCATTGAAAATAAGAATTTGTTCTTAACTGACTTGCCTGGTTAAATAAAGGTTAAAATAAATACAAATATGTACATGGTTAAAGTGACTATCCATATATGGTAAACAGAGAGCAGCAGCAGCGTAAAAGAGGGGTTGGTGTGACACAATGCAGATAGTCCGGGTAGCCAATGTGCGGGGGCACCGGTTAGTCGGGCTAATTGAAGTAATATGTACATTACTACTCTTCCTGGGGTCCACACAAAACATGAAACATAATACAGAACTTCAATAGACAAGAACAGCTCAAAGCCCGAACCACATACATTCTTTAAAAAGGCACACGTAGCCTACATACAGTATCAATGCATACACACAAACTATCTAGGTCAAATAGGGGAGAGGCGTTGTAAGGTTGGGCTCTGACATTGGGCGATTAGGCCTGGCTCACAGTCGGCATTCCAATTCATCCCAAAGGTGTTTGGTGGGGATGAGGTCAGGGCTCTATGCAGGCCAGTGAAGTTCTTCCAAACCGATCTTGACAAACCCTTTCTGTATGGACCTTGCTTTCGGCATGGGGGCATTGTTATCGTCCAGAATAGCATTGTACACTGTAGCATTAAAAATACCCTTCACTGGAACTAGGGGCCCGAACCATGAAAAACAGCCCCAGACCATTGTTCCTCCTCCACCAAACTTTACCATTGGCACTATATGTTGGGGCAGGTAGTATTCTCCTAGCATCCGCCAAACCTAGATGAGCCCGCCGGACTGCCAGATGAAGCATGATTCAACATTCCAGAGAACACGTTTCCACGGCTCCAGAGTCCAATGGGGGCAAGCTTTACACCGCTACAGCCGACACTTCACATTGCACATGGTGATCTTAGGCTTGTATGCGGCTGCTCAGCCATGGAAAACCATTTCATTAAGCTCCCGACGAACAGGTCTTGTGCTGACAGTTTGGAAGTTGGTAGTGAGTGTTGCAGCCGAGGACAGATTATATTTACACTCTTCAGCGGTCAGCGGTCATCACTCAGCGGTCAGCGGTCATCACTCAGCGGTCAGCGGTCATGTTCTGTGAGCTCGCCGGTCCCATTCCCTCCACGGCTGAGCCGTTGTTGCTGCTAAACGTTTCCACTTCACAATAACAGATCATGGTAGATACTGTACCTCTAATAAGATATCAAATCAAATACCTCTAATTAGATCATGGTAGATACTGTACCTCTAATTAAATCATGGTAGATACTGTACATCTAATTATAACATGGTAGATACTGTACATCTAATTATAACATGGTAGATACTGTACATCTAATTATAACATGGTAGATACTGTACCTCTAATTAGATCATGGTAGATACTGTACCTCTAATTAAATCATGGTAGATACTGTACATCTAATTATAACATGGTAGATACTGTACATCTAATTATAACATGGTAGATACTGTACATCTAATTATAACATGGTAGATACTGTACCTCTAATTATAACATGGTAGATACTGTACATCTAATTATAACATGGTAGATACTGTACCTCTAATTATAACATGGTAGATACTGTACATCTAATTATAACATGGTAGATACTGTACATCTAATTATAACATGGTAGATACTGTACATCTAATTATAACATGGTAGATACTGTATCTCTATATAGAACATGGTAGATACTGTACATCTAATTACAACATGGTAGATACTGTACCTCTAATTATAACATGGTAGATACTGTACATCTAATTATAACATGGTAGATACTGTACATCTAATTATAACATGGTAGATACTGTACATCTAATTATAACATGGTAGATACTGTATCTCTATATAGAACATGGTAGATACTGTACATCTAATTACAACATGGTAGATACTGTACCTCTAATTATAACATGGTAGATACTGTACATCTAATTATAACATGGTAGATACTGTACATCTATATAGAACATGGTAGATACTGTACATCTAATTATAACATGGTAGATACTGTACCTCTAATTATAACATGGTAGATACTGTACCTCTAATTATAACATGGTAGATACTGTACATCTAATTATAACATGGTAGATACTGTACATCTATATAGAACATGGTAGATACTGTACATCTAATTATAACATGGTAGATACTGTACCTCTAATTATAACATGGTAGATACTGTACATCTAATTATAACATGGTAGATACTGTACATCTATATAGAACATGGTAGATACTGTACATCTAATTATAACATGGTAGATACTGTACATCTAATTATAACATTTACATTTACATTTAAGTCATTTAGCAGACGCTCTTATCCAGAGCGACTTACAAATTGGTGCATTCACCTTATGGCATCCAGTAGAATAGTCACTTTACAATAGTGCTTCTAAATCTTAAAGGGGGGGTGAGAAGGATTACTTATCCTATCCTAGGTATTCCTTAAAGAGGTGGGGTTTCAGGTGTCTCCGGAAGGTGGTGATTGACTCCGCTGTCCTGGCGTCGTGAGGGAGTTTGTTCCACCATTGGGGGGCCAGAGCAGCGAACAGTTTTGACTGGGCTGAGCGGGAACTGTACTTCCTCAGTGGTAGGGAGGCGAGCAGGCCAGAGGTGGATGAACGCAGTGCCCTTGTTTGGGTGTAGGGCCTGATCAGAGCCTGGAGGTACTGAGGTGCCGTTGCCCTCACAGCTCCGTAGGCAAGCACCATGGTCTTGTAGCGGATGCGAGCTTCAACTGGAAGTCAGTGGAGAGAGCGGAGGAGCGGGGTGACGTGAGAGAACTTGGGAAGGTTGAACACCAGACGGGCTGCGGCGTTCTGGATGAGTTGTAGGGGTTTAATGGCACAGGCAGGGAGCCCAGCCAACAGCGAGTTGCAGTAGTCCAGACGGGAGATGACAAGTGCCTGGATTAGGACCTGCACCGCTTCCTGTGTGAGGCAGGGTCATACTCTGCGGATGTTGTAGAGCATGAACCTACAGGAACGGGCTACCGCCTTGATGTTAGTTGAGAACGACAGGGTGTTGTCCAGGATCACGCCAAGGTTCTTAGCGCTCTGGGAGGAGGACACAATGGAGTTGTCAACCGTGATGGCGAGATCATGAAACGGGCAGTCCTTCCCCGGGAGGAAGAGCAGCTCCGTCTTGCCGAGGTTCAGCTTGAGGTGGTGATCCGTCATCCACACTGATATGTCTGCCAGACATGCAGAGATGCGATTCGCCACCTGGTCATCAGAAGGGGGAAAGGAGAAGATTAATTGTGTGTCGTCTGCATAGCAATGATAGGAGAGACCATGTGAGGTTATGACAGAGCCAAGTGACTTGGTGTATAGCGAGAATAGGAGAGGGCCTAGAACAGAGCCCTGGGGGACACCAGTGGTGAGAGCGCGTGGTGAGGAGACAGATTCTTATTTACAGGCTCTAACCAACAGTGGTAGATACTGTACATCTATATAGAACATGGTAGATACTGTACATCTAATTATAACATGGTAGATACTGTACCTCTAATTAAATCATGGTAGATACTGTACGTCTAATTATAACATGGTAGATACTGTACATCTAATTATAACATGGTAGATACTGTACATCTAATTATAACATGGTAGATACTGTACCTCTAATTATAACATGGTAGATACTGTACATCTAATTATAACATGGTAGATACTGTACATCTAATTATAACATGGTAGATACTGTACATCTAATTATAACATGGTAGATACTGTACATCTATATAGAACATTTACATTTAAGTCATTTAGCAGACGCTCTTATCCAGAGCGACTTACAAATTGGTGCATAATTATAACATGGTAGATACTGTACCTCTAATTATAACACGGTAGATACTGTACATCTAATTATAACATGGTAGATACTGTACATCTATATAGAACATGGTAGATACTGTACATCTAATTATAACATGGTAGATACTGTACCTCTAATTATAACATGGTAGATACTATACATCTAATTATAACATGGTAGATACTGTACATCTATATAGAACATGGTAGATACTGTACATCTATATAGAACATGGTAGATACTGTACATCTAATTATAACATGGTAGATACTGTACATCTATATAGAACATGGTAGATACTGTACCTCTAATTATAACACGGTAGATACTGTACATCTAATTATAACATGGTAGATACTGTACATCTATATAGAACATGGTAGATACTGTACATCTAATTATAACATGGTAGATACTGTACCTCTAATTATAACATGGTAGATACTATACATCTAATTATAACATGGTAGATACTGTACATCTATATAGAACATGGTAGATACTGTACATCTATATAGAACATGGTAGATACTGTACATCTAATTATAACATGGTAGATACTGTACATCTATATAGAACATGGTAGATACTGTACATCTAATTATAACATGGTAGATACTGTACCTCTAATTATAACACGGTAGATACTGTACATCTAATTATAACATGGTAGATACTGTACATCTAATTATAACATGGTAGATACTGTACCTCTATATAGAACATGGTAGATACTGTACATCTAATTATAACATGGTAGATACTGTACCTCTAATTAAATCATGGTAGATACTGTACGTCTAATTATAACATGGTAGATACTGTACCTCTAATTATAACATGGTAGATACTGTACATCTAATTATAACATGGTAGATACTGTACATCTATATAGAACATTTACATTTACATTTAAGTCATTTAGCAGACGCTCTTATCCAGAGCGACTTACAAATTGGTGCATAATTATAACATGGTAGATACTGTACCTCTAATTATAACATGGTAGATACTGTACCTCTAATTATAACATGGTAGATACTGTACCTCTAATTATAACATGGTAGATACTGTACCTCTAATTATAACATGGTAGATACTGTACATCTAATTATAACATGGTAGATACTGTACCTCTAATTATAACATGGTAGATATTGTACATCTAATTATAACATGGTAGATACTGTACATCTATATAGAACATGGTAGATACTGTACATCTAATTATAACATGGTAGATACTGTACCTCTAATTATAACATGGTAGATACTGTACCTCTAATTATAACATGGTAGATACTGTACATCTAATTATAACATGGTAGATACTGTACCTCTATATAGAACATGGTAGATACTGTACATCTAATTATAACATGGTAGATACTGTACCTCTAATTAAATCATGGTAGATACTGTACGTCTAATTATAACATGGTAGATACTGTACCTCTAATTATAACATGGTAGATACTGTACATCTATATAGAACATGGTAGATACTGTACATCTAATTATAACATGGTAGATACTGTACATCTATATAGAACATGGTAGATACTGTACATCTAATTATAACATGGTAGATACTGTACCTCTAATTATAACATGGTAGATACTGTACATCTAATTATAACATGGTAGATACTGTACCTCTATATAGAACATGGTAGATACTGTACATCTAATTATAACATGGTAGATACTGTACATCTAATTATAACATGGTAGATACTGTACATCTATATAGAACATTTACATTTAAGTCATTTAGCAGACGCTCTTATCCAGAGCGACTTACAAATTGGTGCATAATTATAACATGGTAGATACTGTACCTCTAATTATAACACGGTAGATACTGTACATCTAATTATAACATGGTAGATACTGTACATCTATATAGAACATGGTAGATACTGTACATCTAATTATAACATGGTAGATACTGTACCTCTAATTATAACATGGTAGATACTATACATCTAATTATAACATGGTAGATACTGTACATCTATATAGAACATGGTAGATACTGTACATCTATATAGAACATGGTAGATACTGTACATCTATATTATAACATGGTAGATACTGTACATCTATATAGAACATGGTAGATACTGTACATCTAATTATAACATGGTAGATACTGTACATCTATATAGAACATGGTAGATACTGTACATCTATATAGAACATGGTAGATACTGTACATCTAATTATAACATGGTAGATACTGTACATCTATATAGAACATGGTAGATACTGTACATCTAATTATAACATGGTAGATACTGTACCTCTAATTATAACATGGTAGATACTGTACATCTAATTATAACATGGTAGATACTGTACCTCTATATAGAACATGGTAGATACTGTACATCTAATTATAACATGGTAGATACTGTACCTCTAATTAAATCATGGTAGATACTGTACGTCTAATTATAACATGGTAGATACTGTACATCTAATTATAACATGGTAGATACTGTACATCTAATTATAACATGGTAGATACTGTACATCTATATAGAACATTTACATTTACATTTAAGTCATTTAGCAGACGCTCTTATCCAGAGCGACTTACAAATTGGTGCATAATTATAACATGGTAGATACTGTACCTCTAATTATAACATGGTAGATACTGTACCTCTAATTATAACATGGTAGATACTGTACCTCTAATTATAACATGGTAGATACTGTACCTCTAATTATAACATGGTAGATACTGTACATCTAATTATAACATGGTAGATACTGTACCTCTAATTATAACATGGTAGATATTGTACATCTAATTATAACATGGTAGATACTGTACATCTATATAGAACATGGTAGATACTGTACATCTAATTATAACATGGTAGATACTGTACCTCTAATTATAACATGGTAGATACTGTACATCTAATTATAACATGGTAGATACTGTACATCTAATTATAACATGGTAGATACTGTACCTCTATATAGAACATGGTAGATACTGTACATCTAATTATAACATGGTAGATACTGTACATCTAATTAAATCATGGTAGATACTGTACATCTAATTATAACATGGTAGATACTGTACCTCTAATTATAACATGGTAAATACTGTACATCTATATAAAACATGGTAGATACTGTACATCTAATTATAACATGGTAGATACTGTACATCTATATAGAACATGGTAGATACTGTACATCTAATTATAACATGGTAGATACTGTACCTCTAATTATAACATGGTAGATACTGTACATCTAATTATAACATGGTAGATACTGTACCTCTATATAGAACATGGTAGATACTGTACATCTAATTATAACATGGTAGATACTGTACATCTAATTATAACATGGTAGATACTGTACATCTATATAGAACATAGAACATTTACATTTAAGTCATTTAGCAGACGCTCCAGATCAGATAATTATAACATGGTAGATACTGTACCTCTAATTATAACACAGATACTGTACATCTAATTATAACATGGTAGATACTGTACATAATTATAACATGGTAGATACTGTACATCTAATTATAACATGGTAGATACTGTACATCTAATTATAACATGGTAGATACTGTACATCTATATATAACATGGTAGATACTGTACATCTAATTATAACATGGTAGATACTGTACCTCTAATTATAACATGGTAGATACTATACATCTAATTATAACATGGTAGATACTGTACATCTATATAGAACATGGTAGATACTGTACATCTATATAGAACATGGTAGATACTGTACATCTAATTATAACATGGTAGATACTGTACATCTATATAGAACATGGTAGATACTGTACATCTAATTATAACATGGTAGATACTGTACATCTATATAGAACATGGTAGATACTGTACATCTAATTATAACATGGTAGATACTGTACCTCTAATTATAACATGGTAGATACTGTACATCTATATAGAACATGGTAGATACTATACATCTAATTATAACATGGTAGATACTGTACCTCTAATTAAATCATGGTAGATACTGTACGTCTAATTATAACATGGTAGATACTGTACATCTAATTATAACATGGTAGATACTGTACATCTAATTATAACATGGTAGATACTGTACCTCTAATTATAACATGGTAGATACTGTACATCTAATTATAACATGGTAGATACTGTACATCTATATAGAACATTTACATTTACATTTAAGTCATTTAGCAGACGCTCTTATCCAGAGCGACTTACAAATTGGTGCATAATTATAACATGGTAGATACTGTACCTCTAATTATAACATGGTAGATACTGTACCTCTAATTATAACATGGTAGATACTGTACCTCTAATTATAACATGGTAGATACTGTACCTCTAATTATAACATGGTAGATACTGTACATCTAATTATAACATGGTAGATACTGTACCTCTAATTATAACATGGTAGATATTGTACATCTAATTATAACATGGTAGATACTGTACATCTATATAGAACATGGTAGATACTGTACATCTAATTATAACATGGTAGATACTGTACCTCTAATTATAACATGGTAGATACTGTACATCTAATTATAACATGGTAGATACTGTACATCTAATTATAACATGGTAGATACTGTACCTCTATATAGAACATGGTAGATACTGTACATCTAATTATAACATGGTAGATACTGTACCTCTAATTGAATCATGGTAGATACTGTACGTCTAATTATAACATGGTAGATACTGTACCTCTAATTATAACATGGTAGATACTGTACATCTATATAGAACATGGTAGATACTGTACATCTAATTATAACATGGTAGATACTGTACATCTATATAGAACATGGTAGATACTGTACATCTAATTATAACATGGTAGATACTGTACCTCTAATTATAACATGGTAGATACTGTACATCTAATTATAACATGATAGATACTGTACATCTAATTATAACATGGTAGATACTGTACCTCTATATAGAACATGGTAGATACTGTACATCTAATTATAACATGGTAGATACTGTACCTCTAATTAAATCATGGTAGATACTGTACGTCTAATTATAACATGGTAGATACTGTACATCTAATTATAACATGGTAGATACTGTACATCTAATTATAACATGGTAGATACTGTACCTCTAATTATAACATGGTAGATACTGTACATCTAATTATAACATGGTAGATACTGTACATCTATATAGAACATTTACATTTAAGTCATTTAGCAGACTCTCTTATCCAGAGCGACTTACAAATTGGTGCATAATTATAACATGGTAGATACTGTACCTCTAATTATAACATGGTAGATACTGTACCTCTAATTATAACATGGTAGATACTGTACCTCTAATTATAACATGGTAGATACTGTACCTCTAATTATAACATGGTAGATACTGTACATCTAATTATAACATGGTAGATACTGTACCTCTAATTATAACATGGTAGATACTGTACGTCTAATTATAACATGGTAGATACTGTACATCTAATTATAACATGGTAGATACTGTACCTCTAATTATAACATGGTAGATATTGTACATCTAATTATAACATGGTAGATACTGTACATCTATATAGAACATGGTAGATACTGTACATCTAATTATAACATGGTAGATACTGTACATCTAATTATAACATGGTAGATACTGTACATCTAATTATAACATGGTAGATACTGTACCTCTATATAGAACATGGTAGATACTGTACATCTAATTATAACATGGTAGATACTGTACCTCTAATTAAATCATGGTAGATACTGTACGTCTAATTATAACATGGTAGATACTGTACATCTAATTATAACATGGTAGATACTGTACATCTAATTATAACATGGTAGATACTGTACCTCTAATTATAACATGGTAGATACTGTACATCTAATTATAACATGGTAGATACTGTACATCTATATAGAACATTTACATTTACATTTAAGTCATTTAGCAGACGCTCTTATCCAGAGCGACTTACAAATTGGTGCATAATTATAACATGGTAGATACTGTACCTCTAATTATAACATGGTAGATACTGTACCTCTAATTATAACATGGTAGATACTGTACCTCTAATTATAACATGGTAGATACTGTACCTCTAATTAGAACATGGTAGATACTGTACCTCTAATTATAACATGGTAGATACTGTACATCTAATTATAACATGGTAGATACTGTACATCTATATAGAACATGGTAGATACTGTACATCTAATTATAACATGGTAGATACTGTACATCTATATAGAACATGGTAGATACTGTACATCTAATTATAACATGGTAGATACTGTACCTCTAATTATAACATGGTAGATACTGTACATCTGATTATAACATGGTAGATACTGTACATCTATATAGAACATGGTAGATACTGTACCTCTAATTATAACATGGTAGATACTGTACATCTATATAGAACATGGTAGATACTGTACATCTAATTATAACATGGTAGATACTGTACATCTATATAGAACATGGTAGATACTGTACATCTAATTATAACATGGTAGATACTGTACCTCTAATTATAACATGGTAGATACTGTACATCTAATTATAACATGGTAGATACTGTACATCTTTATAGAACATGGTAGATACTGTACGTCTAATTATAACATGGTACATACTGTACATCTAATTAGATCATGGTAGATACTGTACCTCTAATTAAATCATGGTAGATACTGTACATCTAATTATAACATGGTAGATACTGTACATCTATATAGAACATGGTAGATACTGTACCTCTAATTATAACATGGTAGATACTGTACATCTATATAGAACATGGTAGATACTGTACATCTAATTATAACATGGTAGATACTGTACATCTATATAGAACATGGTAGATACTGTACATCTAATTATAACATGGTAGATACTGTACCTCTAATTATAACATGGTATATACTGTACATCTAATTATAACATGGTAGATACTGTACATCTATATAGAACATGGTAGATACTGTACGTCTAATTATAACATGGTAGATACTGTACATCTAATTAGATCATGGTAGATACTGTACCTCTAATTAAATCATGGTAGATACTGTACATCTAATTATAACATGGTAGATACTGTACATCTAATTATAACATGGTAGATACTGTATCTCTATATAGAACATGGTAGATACTGTACATCTAATTATAACATGGTAGATACTGTACCTCTAATTAAATCATGGTAGATACTGTACGTCTAATTATAACATGGTAGATACTGTACATCTAATTATAACATGGTAGATACTGTACATCTAATTACAACATGGTAGATACTGTACCTCTAATTATAACATGGTAGATACTGTACATCTAATTACAACATGGTAGATACTGTACATCTATATAGAACATGGTAGATACTGTACATCTAATTATAACATGGTAGATACTGTACCTCTAATTATAACATGGTAGATACTGTACCTCTAATTATAACATGGTAGATACTGTACATCTATATAGAACATGGTAGATACTGTACATCTAATTATAACATGGTAGATACTGTACCTCTAATTATAACATGGTAGATACTGTACATCTAATTATAACATGGTAGATACTGTACATCTATATAGAACATGGTAGATACTGTACATCTAATTATAACATGGTAGATACTGTACCTCTAATTATAACATGGTAGATACTGTACATCTAATTATAACATGGTAGATACTGTACATCTAATTATAACATGGTAGATACTGTACATCTAATTATAACATGGTAGATACTGTACCTCTATATATAACATGGTAGATACTGTACATCTAATTAGATCATGGTAGATACTGTACCTCTAATTAAATCATGGTAGATACTGTACATCTAATTATAACATGGTAGATACTGTACATCTAATTATAACATGGTAGATACTGTATCTCTATATAGAACATGGTAGATACTGTACCTCTAATTAGATCATGGTAGATACTGTACCTCTAATTAAATCATGGTAGATACTGTACATCTAATTATAACATGGTAGATACTGTACATCTAATTATAACATGGTAGATACTGTATCTCTATATAGAACATGGTAGATACTGTACATCTAATTATAACATGGTAGATACTGTACATCTAATTATAACATGGTAGATACTGTACATCTATATAGAACATGGTAGATACTGTACATCTAATTATAACATGGTAGATACTGTACCTCTAATTATAACATGGTAGATACTGTACATCTAATTATAACATGGTAGATACTGTACATCTATATAGAACATGGTAGATACTGTACATCTAATTATAACATGGTAGATACTGTACCTCTAATTATAACATGGTAGATACTGTACATCTAATTATAACATGGTAGATACTGTACATCTAATTATAACATGGTAGATACTGTACATCTAATTATAACATGGTAGATACTGTACCTCTATATATAACATGGTAGATACTGTACATCTAATTATAACATGGTAGATACTGTATCTCTATATAGAACATGGTAGATACTGTACATCTAATTATAACATGGTAGATACTGTACATCTAATTAGATCATGGTAGATACTGTACCTCTAATTAAATCATGGTAGATACTGTACATCTAATTATAACATGGTAGATACTGTACATCTAATTATAACATGGTAGATACTGTATCTCTATATAGAACATGGTAGATACTGTACCTCTAATTAGATCATGGTAGATACTGTACCTCTAATTAAATCATGGTAGATACTGTACATCTAATTATAACATGGTAGATACTGTACATCTAATTATAACATGGTAGATACTGTATCTCTATATAGAACATGGTAGATACTGTACATCTAATTATAACATGGTAGATACTGTACCTCTAATTAGATCATGGTAGATACTGTACCTCTAATTAAATCATGGTAGATACTGTACATCTAATTATAACATGGTAGATACTGTACATCTAATTATAACATGGTACATACTGTATCTCTATATAGAACATGGTAGATACTGTACATCTAATTATAACATGGTAGATACTGTACATCTAATTACAACATGGTAGATACTGTACCTCTAATTATAACATGGTAGATACTGTACCTCTATATAGAACATGGTAGATACTGTACATCTAATTATAACATGGTAGATACTGTACATCTAATTATAACATGGTAGATACTGTACATCTAATTAGACCATGGTAGTTACTGTACCTCTAATTAAATCATGGTAGATACTGTACATCTAATTATAACATGGTAGATACTGTACATCTAATTATAACATGGTACATACTGTATCTCTATATAGAACATGGTAGATACTGTACATCTAATTATAACATGGTAGATACTGTACATCTAATTATAACATGGTAGATACTGTACCTCTAATTATAACATGGTATATACTGTACATCTAATTATAACATGGTAGATACTGTACATCTATATAGAACATGGTAGATACTGTACATCTAATTATAACATGGTAGATACTGTACATCTAATTATAACATGGTAGATACTGTACATCTAATTAGACCATGGTAGTTACTGTACCTCTAATTAAATCATGGTAGATACTGTACATCTAATTATAACATGGTAGATACTGTACATCTAATTATAACATGGTAGATACTGTATCTCTATATAGAACATGGTAGATACTGTACATCTAATTATAACATGGTAGATACTGTACCTCTAATTAAATCATGGTAGATACTGTACGTCTAATTATAACATGGTAGATACTGTACATCTAATTATAACATGGTAGATACTGTACATCTAATTACAACATGGTAGATACTGTACCTCTAATTATAACATGGTAGATACTGTACATCTATATAGAACATGGTAGATACTGTACATCTAATTATAACATGGTAGATACTGTACCTCTAATTATAACATGGTATATACTGTACATCTAATTTGTTGCGATACGAAACCTTCGGCCCCGCCCTTGGCCGGCAGCGGGGTTGCTAGAGGTGGTTAGCGTCCCGTTCCCTGGATTGGACAGGGCACTATAGGTACTTCAGGTTATCTCGGTATAACCAGGACCGCTCGCGTAGCCCTGCCTCTCTTTCTATATCGAAACGTTGTCCGCGTAGAGAGGTCTTTTGCCTTGTCACTCTCAACGGTCTAGCTCTAGCTGGGATGTGTGAACCCCACCTTTATCCTCTAGACTCTTTGTTTCACCACTAATTGGTCCTTGAGTTATTATTAAGCACTAGTCCTACCAGTCTCTATATGATTTCCCTGTGTTTGAGTGTTTCCCCTCTGTGATGTATCTAGTTTAAAGTGTGAAGACCTTTAGTCAACTTAGTCTCACTACTCTGCCCGTCGGCTATGTATCGCTTGGAAAATAAAACTTAGATAGATCGATAAGACAATTAAATGAATCACTACTGGACACACCTTCCTCTTTGTCTTTTAACAGTAACTCATTCTGTCCTAGAGTACTGATCTCCGTTTCCAGTGTCCCGGTAGCGGGGAGTGTCAGAGTTGTTATCTCCCGTGCCGTTAACTGTCTTTGAGAGAACCGTTTACTCGAGACAAAATAAGACTACCATTTATTTTTGAAAACACTCTGTTTTTTGTCTTTTACAATCAAACACACTTCAAAATACACAATTGTTACTCGGTCACACACAGCGTTAATCAAAAACATGCACTTGCCTTAATGCTCTATAAAAATGCCTGGTACAATGATAACACTTATCTCTACATTAAATGCTTATAATAGTTATTTAATTACCTTTGAGAGATGACGAGGAGACCCACGAGATCAGGAGCAGAGTTTCAATCGGTCAGAGTTCTTTTTTTGAATTTAGTTAGTAGCGACTTCCCTCTACTGGCTGAAAGGTTGACTTGAAGTCGGCGGTTTGCTAAATTGAGAGATTCAAGTTTGGACTGGATGAGAGAACCCGCTGGTGATTCCCTGCCCCACTGGAATATCGAAAAGTCTGCGTCACACGACTAGGGCTAGGTACTGAGCTCAACCGAGAGTTGCAGATCCGAAGACTGGCCCTGGGTGTAATCGCGTCAGTATACAAGCACCAAGGCCGCGGGCGACAGGGTCAATTCAGATAACCGTAGGTATTAACAGGAGATCAACTTAAGGACTAGAGAGACTCTCAGAGCCGTTGAACTACCGCAGTGTCCGTGCCATGTAACTAGGGCTAGGTACTGAGCTCAACCGAGAGTTGCAGATCCGAAGACTGGCCCTGGGTGTAATCGCGTCAGTATACAAGCACCAAGGCCACAGGCGAGAGAACAGCTGTTCAATAGTTAAACAGTATAACGGAGAGACCCTTCTCAGATCCAACAAGTTAGAATCTTTAAATAATTTGTTTGGGCTGAATGAGAGAACCCGGTGGCATTCCCTGCCCCACTGGAATATCCCGAAAAGTCAAATGGTTGGTACTCTAAATGAGATTCAGGATTCAAGAAGTCAGCGCCAAAGTAATGGCAAATGTCTCTTTATAACTACCTTTCCGATTCTCTGGTACTGAGCTCAACCGATCTGATCTGCTCCCTCCCATTCCCCCGAGAGCAGTTCAATAGTTAAACAGTATAACGAGACCCTTCTCAGATCCAGCAAGTTATCTTTACAACAGGGTGGCAAACACAAATTTTCTAAATGAATTCAGAATTCAAGAAGTCATAAAGTAATGGCAAATGTCTCTTTATATACCTTTTGATTCTCTGCACCCGATCTGTGCCCATTCCTCAGAGCAGAGAGGGTGATGACAACAATGGAAACACTTTTCTTACAGTGCATATATGGGCCTCTGGTTATGACAGTGCCCATTACTCTAGCAACAATGAGGAAACACTTTTCTTACAGTGCATATATGGGCCTCTGGTTATGACAGTGCCCATTACTCTATCAGCAATGAGTCTATCAGCTGTTCCCATTCAGAGGTGTCACTTGAGGCAGAGGGTGATTCTTCCTGACACCAGTCAGGTTCAGTAGTTGGTTGGCTTGAGTCGTCTTCTGGTGGCTTTGCCCAATCCGGTATTTCAGTAGGCGAGGTCATCTCTGTCTCTACCCTTGGTGGGTAAGACAGGGGAAGAGGACCAGGAGGTAGATCCATTTGGCGTTTTACTACACCCTCTCCAGGATCTACCCCTGTCTCTCTTCTCTTAGTGCCCCTAACCGGACTCTGATTATCAACTCTGGTTATTCCTAGCACTAGTCCGTCTGACCTAGCCGTTATTCCCCATACTGTTGCCCAGCTACTATGACCCGGCATGGTTCCTTCAGGGTCAGCTCTGACCCTCATTCTCAAATATACACCATCGGTATGTCTACATCTAGAAGCTATTCTACCATTTTCAAATATATCAGCATATTCTCTCTCCATAGGCCAAACCTCATGTTCGTCCTCGCTATACCACTCCTGCCTTTTTCTATCACAACTCTTAAAACATAAGCATCTCTTGCAAAGCGGCACTCTAACACCATCCTTATTGCCCCACTGGGAGGTGTACTTTCCTCTGATTCCTGATTCACAGCCTGTGCATCTTTGAACCCGTCTCTGTTGTCCTTCTTCTCCAACCTGTTGAATAGGTCTCGTAAGCCATTCCATGTAATTCAACAGTGCCAATTCTCTTATCCCAGTCTACTTCTTGTCCCTTGTAAACCATTGTTAAATTTAACTCTTCTGGCTCTTCTACATGTCCCCATCTATCTCCCTTGTTTACTATGGGTTTTAGGGTTGGACATAACATACATACGTTGTCTAACATCTGTCCTCTTAACATTGATCTCCCGCTGAGTACCCCTTCAGTACTTCTATCACATGAGCCACATGTTTTAAGAGCGGCAGGGTGAGGAATTATTACTACTGGTGCTATCCACCGTACAGGATAATCCCTAGTGTCTGGGACTCATACCCTTACGTTCTAATTCTTGCCATCTGGTTATTACTCTGTGCCCTATTGGCCTATTAACTTCTTCTTCTTCCCAATCTTCTTCCCCGGACTGGGTGTCTTCCATGGGGCCCTGGAGAAAGAAAGGTTATTCTCCTATTGTCTACCTTGCCCCTTCCTGGTTCTCTTTTTGTCCCTGCGACTTTGAGGTCCATCGTTCCCCTGGGGGTCTTTCTGGGTCAGAGCTCCTACAGCTCTTTCTGCGGCCAGGGTCAAGTCGGCCAGTCTATGGCCTAAACCTGAGAGGTTCTCCCTATATCTTAGCTCTAACTTTGTGTCTGGACCATTCCTTTCAGGCCCTCTTTGCTCAGGTCTGGGGGGCACTGAGGTAATACAAGTGTGCCCGTAGGGAAGTCTATGACTCCCTGGCTCCCTAAGCCTGTACCCATTTTGCCTCCTAAGGCCTCTCTGAGTTCCTCTTCTGTGCTTCCTACTGAAGTCAGCCAGAGTTTCACTTCCCCCTGTCTCAGTACACCCAATCACTTTGGACATTGGCTCTCTCCGAGCCTTTCTAATGGCTATTTTATCGTCTGTGCTAGGGAACCAGTGGTCCTTTACGGCCACATAATTGTTTAGGTTCCACTGATCACAACTGAGTCTTCCCCATTTTGGGGGGAAAATTTGGCCACTCAGTAGTGATCTAGCACTCCCGTACATGAACCAAGGGCTCTGTTTTAGCATGGTGAGGTCTTCCTGAGACCAATGGGCTTCCAGGTCTTTGACTATCAGAGCCTCGTCCCACTGCCCGGTCAGCGTACCATTTCCTATGTCCCCAGCCACCCTCCGGTGGTTAAGGGTCAAGGTTCGGTATCCCGGCTTTCCCCATGCTTTTCTGGGCCATGATTCGCTTTTCCAGAGATTCAGGTTGGGTCCGTTGGGACTCAACTTCCTGATCCATCTGTCCCCTTCCTCTGTTACTGGCCCCGTGGCTCCCCACGAGGTCACTGGGCCCGCATAAGTACCAATGGGGTCATGGCTACGCCTAATGCGGTATGCTGCACCCCCTTGGTAACAAAGTGCACATATGAAGGTGGTTCCGCCTAACACCACCCCGTTGGTAGAGTCTATCCCTAGTGGCAATGGTTCCAATTGGCCACAACCCCCACAATTTGTATATGCCTTAAGGGCGTCTAGCTGTCTTACCCATATGTCTATGAACCATATCCTACTCTCCTCTACCTCCATTAATACCCTGTTTCCCCTATGGTTTCTACCACTGGGGGGGGCACTATGATTTTGGCCATCCTTACCCCATTCCAGGGTTCGGCGTATTCCTCCTGGCCCTGCTGGGAGTAGGGGAAAAAAGATGGGTAAGCACAATCCCCAGACTACTTTCAAAACGTTGGTGGGCCACCCCATTTCTTCTCCACAACTTAGGGCCAATAGCACGGTCACCCAGAGGACCAGTGGGGCGGCCTTTAAGATTGTGTTCAGCTGATCTTTTGGTTTCAGTTTTCTCATTAATTTGACTATTTGCACACATAGCACGCCAACTAGGCCTGCTTCAATGACCCGTGCCACATAGTGTATTCCAATTATGGTAGCACACATAGGTTCCATTTTACCGTCTGTTCCGTTCTTCTCTATTGCACCTATTTTACTTACTACAGTCATAGCTGCAGCTAAGGCTTCTAAGCATAGACAGACCAAATAACATTTTCCTAATATTGTGTACATTCTCTGAATTAGTATTATCAGTACAACGGACAGCATTATTTTTTGTCCCATTGTTAACCCTAGTTTATCAATGGCCACTAATTAATTGATAAATAGAGCAACCCAAGTTACTAAGCCATTATTATGCCTATTTTCCCATGCTATTTTCCCAAAAAACTACGAGAACTAATATTTGACAACAGATGTTTTCCCATACCTGGTCAGTGAAGGGACTGCATGCCTCAGCCGAGGTGTCATGGTCAGTTTCGTTGGAAGTCATGGTAGAGGATATCTTTAAGTTTCACTGCCTAAAGATTCTGGTTGTTTATTTAAGTTGTGTTGAGAGCAGGATGATTCTTTATCTCTGATCTGAGTCGTGACCTGAGTTGTTCAGGGTTCACTTATGTAGTCACTTTTTGCCCCTTAAACTTGGGTCACATCCGTTCCTCTCGGGGTCATGAGCAGTACATCCTGTTCAACAGGAACTGCTGGTCCCTGTCTTCTAGGAGGATGCACTCTCTCATATACCATGCTCCAGATGATCAGTCCTTTTAACAACCATCTGATCCCCTTGAAGATTGACCAGGTAATTGTTCGGGCCAGTTTACTTATTTTGACCAGTAGTTTAAACAGCCCTTTCCAAATTCTCTTGAACACTTTGTCTATTGGCATGCCTAATTTTTTTGCATACCCTAACGCTGCCATTATTGTGACATTTTCACCTAGGCTGTTGTTCCACTTAGTGTAATTAGTTCTGCTTTTTAGCTTTACAGTGGGGAAAGCTGGACACTCAGTTTCATTGGCTGTGTCACATTGTACCTGGATGCCCCATTTCTTTGTGTTCTAAATGTGATTAAGTCACTATCACATTTTTTGTTGCTCTAGGTATATTACTTTACTTACTCTAGGTATATTACTCTTCCTGTTTCTTTAGGTATATTACTTTTCCCATTTCTACATTTTCTTGATCGTATTTTAGGCCAAGATACAATCCTAATGTGGTGGCGCTGGGGACGCCAACTATAATTAAAAACATACTTACCCACCAGCATCATCCTATCTTACATTCCCTATGCTTTGTTCTGTACTCCCCCAACTTCATATTTCCAGTGAAATATAAGAGGGAGAGCATCTTTTAGTTTATTTTTTAACTATTGGGTTTCTGGGTTTGGATAGGCCCTCTCCAGGGTCTGATCAAAATGCCAGTTTCAGCCTAGCAAGGAATGATTTCTTAGGTGGGCTATATTCTCTTTTGAGTGCTGCCTTTTGTTTACCTTTTCCCTCTCCAGCAGCACTATCTCTACATATGTACTTGTGATAAGAGTAGACTCCTTCAGTTTTATACACGGGGTCCTGGGCTAAGTACAGCTGCCATCCTAGGCCTAACCTGTACCTTCTCCTGCCATCTCCATCATGGTTTCCTCCAGTCATGGGGGTGACGAAAGTGAACATTTGTTCCTTTTCCATTGCTCTGCCCCAGTGTAGCTCTCTAACTGGCCTGCACTGACCTTCCCACCAACACCTTCTCATCCATCCAGGATGTTTGTTGGTTGTTGTCTAGGGGATATTTGTCCACCTGGTCCTAACCCGTGGACTCCAGAAGCACTCCATCCCAGGCTATACTAGGGTCTACTAGGATCCATTCACCTTGTCCTGTTTCCATCCAGGCCTGTCTGTTGACTCTGTCTATCCCATATCCATCACTAGGTCCCTCTCCAAGGTCCCTATCTCTCAGATACTCATAGCTGGAGTTAAATTGGAACCTTTGACCTGTTAGAGCTGGGTCTGGGCCTGCAGTTCCAGTGGGAATGGGCCAGAGTGGTGGTTCTATTCTAACTGGGGTTAAGAGGGCACTTCTGGTTAGTTTGACCTCTGTTACCCTCTGTCTGTGACATTCCAGGCAATCTTTGTCTGCGTTGCAGTTGCACCTGCCACATGTCTGAACTCTTCCATACCTGCACCTATACTCTCCTGAGGCTCCATCAGAGCACACCTCTAGTTGCCTGATGCTCAGCGGGCCCTTCGTATTGCATATCGCCAGTGGGCTCATTGCATACGTCACAAGGGACACACTTCAGTCTGCTTGAGCCAGGTAGACCTGTCGGAACGCTTCGTTCCCGGACTACTCTTCCCGTGCTCCCTCCTTTGAGGCCCTAAAATGGTGTTTGGACTCCTCCTGACTTGGAGGCCTGCTCTGCACTCTAGGAGGTATTTCCAGTCTGGTACTATTGCAGAGGAAATACTTTCCTAAGTTGTGCTATGTCAACTGTTCTTCCACAAGCTGTCCTCACAGTATTAGCGCTTATTATTTCCTCAATAATACGTTTTTTTACCGTATTTCTTGGGTATTACCAGGTCACTGTTGTCTGCCGCTGGATTTTTCTAATCCTGATCCAGTCTCCTACCTCTAAAACACAAGGTAGAGGGGTAGACTGGGGATTAGGAATATCCACCGTACTATTTTGTCCTGGTAATCCCATTAACTCTCTTGGACTAGGCCCTGAACTGGTTGGGGTGCTACTTAACTCTATGCATGCTTGCACTAGCTTTGGTCCCCAATCTTTGTCCCCTCTCCACAACCCCAAAGTTGTTTTGAGTTTGCCAATGGTCCTCTCTGCACACCCATTTGCTTGAGGTGTGTAGGGAGGTGAGAAAGTGTGCTTTACTCCCCTCTGGGTGCACCATTCCTCTACCTTTTGGTTTTTATACTGACGTCCTTCGTCAGTCCTGATCGATTGAAACCGTCCTAGGGTCAAAGTCAAAAGGTTAAGCATTGTCAACACAGGCAGAGCATTGCATGTTTTCGCTGTGTGTACCATTGTGTAGCCCGTTGCCATGCACACCGCTACTATAGCATACCTATGTCCCAGTACCGTAGCACTTTTCATGGGACCCATAGTCTCTAATGCTATTTGACTCCAGGGCGTGCATGTTTTGATGTGTTGATCAGACACTCTTCCTAGATTACTAGGCTTTTGCTCTTGACAGGTAATGCACTGCTGGCACACCAGTTTGGCCTCTACTGGGTCAAATTCAATCTGGTCCTGTCTAAGACGCTTCATAAAGATTTTGGGACCTAGATGTCCCCAATCTATGTGTTACGCCTTGAGTTAGTCTGCTTCAGTTTTGTAGAGAATTATTCTGCCCATCGGGGCTAGTTCATCTACTTCCCTGTTGCCTTGTTGATTGAAGTCAGCTTCCTTTCCACCCCCATCTACTGTGTGGGCTTTTTGGTGACTGACAACAATATCCATTCTATCCATTAACTCATGGATCTTTCTCCACTCTCCTTCGTGCTGAATTGTTTTGTTTTTAGCACTTCTGTAACCATTGTTCTGCCATATCTTTTTGTCAGAAGTCATGGCCTGTGCACTGTAGTAACTGTCTGTAACCAGTTCTATTCTCTTTAGATTGGATGTGGAACAGTGTAGCAGTGCTTCCATTATGGCCATGACTTCTGCTTTCTGGGCAGTGCCTGCTATTTCTTGTTTCCTTTTTATGAGTGTTTCGCCAGTGGCTTTGTTTTTTTTTCAATAAAACCCCACTTGGTTACTTCCTGTTTTCTCACTTCCATCCGTGAGCACTACTATGTCCCTAGGTTTATCCTCCTTTGGTTTTACCTTGACTGTTGTAGGTCCTGGTCCTGGTTCGTCAGTGTCCCATCCTTGGTCACTGATGAACATAACTCCTTTGGTGGCATGTACGTTCCTCCACTTATCCCAAGTGGTGGTTTTAATACCTACCATTTTTTTTGTATGGTTAGTGGCCCATAGTTCATTTAGTTCTGTGTCTTTTATGATTATGGCCTGTCCTTGGGCAAGGGACACTATTTTGTTCCAGTATAACTCTAGCAGGGCCATTTTTGCCCCTGCACTGGAGTACTTCATGATGGGCCCCTTCAACTGTTTGCTGTAACATTTGATTGTTTTGGGAGAGAGTTCGTTTGATATCCAGATGTACCCGTCTCTTTCCACCTCTGGCCCTTCTAGTTTAAGGCATAGCCAGAGCGGTAGCGTCGGATCTCTGGGCTCATTCTCCTGAGCCTCCAGGGCCATCACTTTCAAGTTCTCCCATGAGTCTTCCATCTTTTTGTCCCAATTAATGGGTTGTCTGCCATATTCTTTGTGAGACATGGCCTTTTGACACTCTTCTCTTGTTATGCCTCTGTAGCAATGCTTTGCAGCCCTGCTATACCCTTTGATGTGGTTTCTCAGATACCCTATTTTGCCTAGGGCCCTCTGCATTTCCTTTACTGTGTGAGGCTTGCTGAGATCTGCTACTTTTTCTAAGAAATTCTTGCTTGCGGTTATTCCAGTGCCTATAGTGAAACCGAGAAAGTTCACTTCCTCTTTACCTATTTGAGTTTTTGTCAAGTTCAGTTTCATGCCTGCCCTGTTGAGTCTGTCTAGGGCTGCTATTACTGCCTCTGTGTGTTCTGACTCTTTCTATTTGGTCTGGAACAAAAAAAAAATCATTTTTTATGACTCCCCTTACTTATAATTATTTAGCGTCCAATAAGCTGAGGAGATTTTCTTCTCCTTGTAGCATATTTATCCGTAAGTGGTTTATTATTTTCATTTATTTTTTAAAGTCCATCCTGAAATTTTAGGTGTCCACTCTTTGCATTATTTATTAAAGTCCCATTCCCCTACTCCTGTGTCAGTGTCTAACTGACCTAATACATTTGCACATGGGTCACTATCTGTCTCAGCTCTTTCAATGTAGTTATGTCTATGTTTAACTTCCTCTTAACTGCTGCTTTTAATGGCTGTGGTTTAAAACCTGCCTTTTCGCTTCTGCATCTGCTTCCTGTTGCCGCAGCTAATACTGACAGTACCAGATATGGTCTCTGTCTCCAAATATTGACTGACTGTCTCACTGTCTCCCTGTTTACACTAATGCATTTTATAGAACTCAACATTTTTATGTAGATAATTATATTGTTCAACTTAATTAACCGGATACTCTCAATGACCCTGGGTCACAACAGATGCCATATATTCTTGTAATCTTTCTACTATTTGAAGACAAACCTTCAAATGATTAGATAAGGCCAAAACGCTGCTAAACATAGCATATGTTTTCTGTACTAATGAAATCTCTCTTTCGGGAGTCCACTGTATTTTATCTAACAATAACCTGGGTTAATCTTAACTCAGTCTCATCAATAATTTTATATATGTTGCGTAGTATGTGATCCATTACCTACAGTACTTTATTATCCCTAAGAACTGCATAATAATATAATTATTTTCATAACTAAATTTAATGCTTATAAAATCACTCCTTTTCTAACTTCATCTTTTTTCTGCCCTGTTGGCTTAAAATATACCCTAAATATTTAACATAGATCTTCCTGCATGGCTCTCAACATTACACTAGTGTCTCCTAGATTCGTTGGAGTCCCGTCTTGTAGCAGGGCCATTGCCATGGGGTACCAGGGCTGTGCATAGAAGGCCACTTTGCCACAATACACACTTACATCCTCTGGCCCCCTTCTTTTTCTGGAATGACCTTTAATTAGAACCCAATTTCGTATTACTACGAGGTCTGTCTGCCTTAACGGCGCTGAAAATAATTCACTATTGTTAACTTATTGTTAACTTTACCTTGGGGTTTGTATAAATTTCCTATTTAGTTGTAAACTCTATAATATTTTCTAGTTTCCTCAGGGATTTTTTTCTCAAAGAGTAGACTCTAACCCGCCATTGCTCTTTACCTTGAGATTTAATTTAGATTTCCTATTTAGTTATAAACTCTATCGTACTTTCTTATTTCTCAGGGATTTTCCCTCAAAGAGTAGACTCTAACCCGCCATTGCTCTTTACCTTGAGATTTAATTTAGATTTCCTATTTAGTTATAAACTCTATCGTACTTTCTTATTTCTCAGGGATTTTCCTCAAAGAGTAGACTCTAATCCGCCATTGCTCTTTACCTTGAGATTGTATTTAGATTTCCTATTTAGTTATAAACTCTATAGTACTTTCTTATTTCTCAGGGATTTTTCCTCAAAGAGTAGACTCTAACCCGCCATTGCTCTTTACCTTGAGATTGTATTTAGATTTCCTATTTAGTTATAAACTCTATAGTACTTTCTTATTTCTCAGGGATTTTCCCTCATACAACGCCCATAGTGACACTTACGCACTATGTTAGCTTTACTTTCCCAAGGAAATAATACAATTATTTGTTATACACTTTGAATAGAGACTGGTGTCATTTTATAATTAATTTCCACCTGTTCCAACAATTTCTAGTGAAGTTGATCAGTCTTCACTGGAAATTCTTAGGATTCAGGGCTATTTGCCTAATCCTGTAATTGGAGGGGCCGTCTGTTCCCTCTTGGTCAGCGGCCCCAGGGTATTCCTGGTACGCACATTGCGAGCCTACTGTTGGGTAGACCTGCCTTTTGCCTGCGTATCATTTCCTGTACTGTACCATTATTTTCTACCCTACTTTGCTCCTCATGAGCTGCCATAGTATCTATGGTAGTTGCCATTTAGGGTTCTTTTCTGGAATTTTTATCATCCCAGAAAGTTTCCCTTCCTTCCATTCCCAGAAGATGTTTTATGGCTGTCTGGTCTACCGCTCTCAGTTTACCCCATGGTAGATCCGGTAAGACGAAACGTACTGCCGTAGCCATATCTCTAACTCTTTAAAGATACCTACTTTAGTAAGTTGTTTGGAAATAGAGCGCTGGTAGGGGCCGTTAACTCAGGTAGTAGTAGAGTCTTATATAGAGGTGTGGGGCCCCACGTTGGGCGCCAAGTGTCGCGATACGAAACCTTCGGCCCCGCCCCTTGGCCGGCAGCGGGGTTGCTAGAGGTGGTTAGCGTCCCGTTCCCTGGATTGGACAGGGCACTATAGGTACTTCAGGTTATCTCGGTATAACCAGGACCGCTCGCGTAGCCCTGCCTCTCTTTCTATATCGAAACGTTGTCCGCGTAGAGAGGTCTTTTGCCTTGTCACTCTCAACGGTCTAGCTCTAGTTGGGATGTGCGAACCCCACCTTTATCCTCTAGACTCTTTGTTCCACCACTAATTGGTCCTTGAGTTATTATTAAGCACTAGTCCTACCAGTCTCTATATGATTTCCCTGTGGTTGAGTGTTTCCCCTCTGTGATGTATCTAGTTTAAAGTGTGAAGACCTTTAGTCAACTTAGTCTCACTACTCTGCCCGTCGGCTATGTATCGCTTGGAAAATAAAACTTAGATAGATCGATAAGACAATTAAATGAATCACTACTGGACACACCTTCCTCTTTGTCTTTTAATAGTAACTTATTCTGTCCTAGAGTACTGATCTCCGTTTCCAGTGTCCCGGTAGCGGGGAGTGTCAGAGTTGTTATCTCCCGTGCCGTTAACTGTCTTTGAGAGAACCGTTTACTCGAGACAAAATAAGACTACCGTTTATTTTTGAAAACACTCTGTTTTTTGTCTTTTACAATCAAACACACTTCAAAATACACAATTGTTACTCGGTCACACACAGCGTTAATCAAAAACATGCACTTGCCTTAATGCTCTATTAAAATGCCTGGTACAATGATAACACTTATCTCTACATTAAATGCTTATAATAGTTATTTAATTACCTTTGAGAGATGACGAGGAGACCCACGAGATCAGGAGCAGAGTTTCAATCGGTCAGAGTTCCTTTTTTTGAATTTAGTTAGTAGCGACTTCCCTCTACTGGCTGAAAGGTTGACTTGAAGTCGGCAGTTTGCTAAATTGAGAGATTCAAGTTTGGACTGAATGAGAGAACCCGCTGGTGATTCCCTGCCCCACTGGAATATCGAAAAGTCTGCGTCACACGACTAGGGCTAGGTACTGAGCTCAACCGAGAGTTGCAGATCCGAAGACTGGCCCTGGGTGTAATCGCGTCAGTATACAAGCACCAAGGCCGCGGGCGACAGGGTCAATTCAGATAACCGTAGGTATTAACAGGAGATCAACTTAAGGACTAGAGAGGCTCTCAGAGCCGTTGAACTACCGCAGTGTCCGTGCCATGTAACTAGGGCTAGGTACTGAGCTCAACCGAGAGTTGCAGATCCGAAGACTGGCCCTGGGTGTAATCGCGTCAGTATACAAGCACCAAGGCCACAGGCGAGAGAACAGCTGTTCAATAGTTAAACAGTATAACGGAGAGACCCTTCTCCGATCCAACAAGTTAGAACCTTTAAATTGAGAGATTCAAGTTTGGGCTGAATGAGAGAACCCGCTGGTGATTCCCTGCCCCACTGGAATATCGAAAAGTCTGCGTCACACGACTAGGGCTAGGTACTGAGCTCAACCGAGAGTTGCAGATCCGAAGACTGGCCCTGGGTGTAATCGCGTCAGTATACAAGCACCAAGGCCACAGGCGAGAGAACAGCTGTTCAATAGTTAAACAGTATAACGGAGAGACCCTTCTCAGATCCAGCAAGTTAGAATCTTTAAGTAATTTGAGTCAGGTGGCAATTACCCGAAGTCAAATGGTTGTCTAAATGAATTCAGAATTCAAGAAGTCAGCGCCAAAGTAATGGCAAATGTCTCTTTATATACCTTTTGATTCTCTGCACCCGATCTGCTGCTCCTCCCATTCCCTCAGAGCAGAGAGGGTGATGACATATCTTACAACAGGAAACACTTTTCTTACAGTGCATATATGGGCCTCTGGTTATGACAGTGCCCATTACTCTAGCAACAATGAGGAAACACTTTTCTTACAGTGCATATATGGGCCTCTGGTTATGACAGTGCCCATTACTCTATCAGCAATGAGTCTATCAGCTGTTCCCATTCAGAGGTGTCACTTGAGGCAGAGGGTGATTCTTCCTGACACCAGTCAGGTTCAGTAGTTGGTTGGCTTGAGTCGTCTTCTGGTGGCTTTGCCCAATCCGGTATTTCAGTAGGCGAGGTCATCTCTGTCTCTACCCTTGGTGGGTAAGACAGGGGAAGAGGACCAGGAGGTAGATCCATTTGGCGTTTTACTACAAATTATAACATGGTAGATACTGTACATCTATATAGAACATGGTAGATACTGTACATCTAATTATAACATGGTAGATACTGTACATCTATATAGAACATGGTAGATACTGTACATCTAATTATAACATGGTAGATACTGTACCTCTAATTATAACATGGTAGATACTGTACCTCTAATTATAACATGGTAGATACTGTACCTCTAATTATAACATGGTAGATACTGTACCTCTAATTATAACATGGTAGATACTGTACCTCTAATTATAACATGGTAGATACTATACATCTAATTATAACATGGTAGATACTGTACATCTATATAGAACATGGTAGATACTGTACATCTAATTATAACATGGTAGATACTGTACCTCTAATTATAACATGGTAGATATTGTACATCTAATTATAACATGGTAGATACTGTACATCTATATAGAACATGGTAGATACTGTACATCTAATTATAACATGGTAGATACTGTACCTCTAATTATAACATGGTAGATACTGTACATCTAATTATAACATGGTAGATACTGTACATCTAATTATAACATGGTAGATACTGTACCTCTATATAGAACATGGTAGATACTGTACATCTAATTATAACATGGTAGATACTGTACCTCTAATTAAATCATGGTAGATACTGTACGTCTAATTATAACATGGTAGATACTGTACATCTAATTATAACATGGTAGATACTGTACATCTAATTATAACATGGTAGATACTGTACCTCTAATTATAACATGGTAGATACTGTACATCTAATTATAACATGGTAGATACTGTACATCTATATAGAACATTTACATGTACATTTAAGTCATTTAGCAGACGCTCTTATCCAGAGCGACTTACAAATTGGTGCATAATTATAACATGGTAGATACTGTACCTCTAATTATAACATGGTAGATACTGTACCTCTAATTATAACATGGTAGATACTGTACCTCTAATTATAACATGGTAGATACTGTACCTCTAATTATAACATGGTAGATACTGTACCTCTAATTATAACATGGTAGATACTGTACATCTAATTATAACATGGTAGATACTGTACATCTATATAGAACATGGTAGATACTGTACATCTAATTATAACATGGTAGATACTGTACATCTATATAGAACATGGTAGATACTGTACATCTATATAGAACATGGTAGATACTGTACATCTAATTATAACATGGTAGATACTGTACCTCTAATTATAACATGGTAGATACTGTACATCTAATTATAACATGGTAGATACTGTACATCTATATAGAACATGGTAGATACTGTATGTCTAATTATAACATGGTAGATACTGTACATCTAATTAGATCATGGTAGATACTGTACCTCTAATTAAATCATGGTAGATACTGTACATCTAATTATAACATGGTAGATACTGTACATCTAATTATAACATGGTAGATACTGTATCTCTATATAGAACATGGTAGATACTGTACATCTAATTATAACATGGTAGATACTGTACATCTAATTATAACATGGTAGATACTGTACATCTATATAGAACATGGTAGATACTGTACATCTAATTATAACATGGTAGATACTGTACCTCTAATTATAACATGGTAGATACTGTACATCTAATTATAACATAGTAGATACTGTACATCTATATAGAACATGGTAGATACTGTACATCTAATTATAACATGGTAGATACTGTACCTCTAATTAAATCATGGTAGATACTGTACGTCTAATTATAACATGGTAGATACTGTACATCTAATTATAACATGGTAGATACTGTACATCTAATTATAACATGGTAGATACTGTACCTCTAATTATAACATGGTAGATACTGTACATCTAATTATAACATGGTAGATACTGTACATCTATATAGAACATTTACATTTACATTTAAGTCATTTAGCAGACGCTCTTATCCAGAGCGACTTACAAATTGGTGCATAATTATAACATGGTAGATACTGTACCTCTAATTATAACATGGTAGATACTGTACCTCTAATTATAACATGGTAGATACTGTACCTCTAATTATAACATGGTAGATACTGTACCTCTAATTATAACATGGTAGATACTGTACCTCTAATTATAACATGGTAGATACTATACATCTAATTATAACATGGTAGATACTGTACATCTATATAGAACATGGTAGATACTGTACATCTAATTATAACATGGTAGATACTGTACCTCTAATTATAACATGGTAGATATTGTACATCTAATTATAACATGGTAGATACTGTACATCTATATAGAACATGGTAGATACTGTACATCTAATTATAACATGGTAGATACTGTACCTCTAATTATAACATGGTAGATACTGTACATCTAATTATAACATGGTAGATACTGTACATCTAATTATAACATGGTAGATACTGTACCTCTATATAGAACATGGTAGATACTGTACATCTAATTATAACATGGTAGATACTGTACCTCTAATTAAATCATGGTAGATACTGTACGTCTAATTATAACATGGTAGATACTGTACATCTAATTATAACATGGTAGATACTGTACATCTAATTATAACATGGTAGATACTGTACCTCTAATTATAACATGGTAGATACTGTACATCTAATTATAACATGGTAGATACTGTACATCTATATAGAACATTTACATGTACATTTAAGTCATTTAGCAGACGCTCTTATCCAAAGCGACTTACAAATTGGTGCATAATTATAACATGGTAGATACTGTACCTCTAATTATAACATGGTAGATACTGTACCTCTAATTATAACATGGTAGATACTGTACCTCTAATTATAACATGGTAGATACTGTACCTCTAATTATAACATGGTAGATACTGTACCTCTAATTATAACATGGTAGATACTGTACATCTAATTATAACATGGTAGATACTGTACATCTATATAGAACATGGTAGATACTGTACATCTAATTATAACATGGTAGATACTGTACATCTATATAGAACATGGTAGATACTGTACATCTATATAGAACATGGTAGATACTGTACATCTAATTATAACATGGTAGATACTGTACATCTAATTATAACATGGTAGATACTGTACATCTATATAGAACATGGTAGATACTGTATGTCTAATTATAACATGGTAGATACTGTACATCTAATTAGATCATGGTAGATACTGTACCTCTAATTAAATCATGGTAGATACTGTACATCTAATTATAACATGGTAGATACTGTACATCTAATTATAACATGGTAGATACTGTATCTCTATATAGAACATGGTAGATACTGTACATCTAATTATAACATGGTAGATACTGTACCTCTAATTAAATAATGGTAGATACTGTACGTCTAATTATAACATGGTAGATACTGTACATCTAATTATAACATGGTAGATACTGTACATCTAATTATAACATGGTAGATACTGTACATCTATATAGAACATGGTAGATACTGTACATCTAATTATAACATGGTAGATACTGTACCTCTAATTATAACATGGTAGATACTGTACATCTAATTATAACATAGTAGATACTGTACATCTATATAGAACATGGTAGATACTGTACATCTAATTATAACATGGTAGATACTGTACCTCTAATTAAATCATGGTAGATACTGTACGTCTAATTATAACATGGTAGATACTGTACATCTAATTATAACATGGTAGATAGTGTACATCTAATTATAACATGGTAGATACTGTACCTCTAATTATAACATGGTAGATACTGTACATCTAATTATAACATGGTAGATACTGTACCTCTAATTATAACATGGTAGATACTGTACATCTAATTATAACATGGTAGATACTGTACCTCTAATTATAACATGGTAGATACTGTACATCTAATTAAATCATGGTAGATACTGTACGTCTAATTATAACATGGTAGATAGTGTACATCTAATTATAACATGGTAGATACTGTACCTCTAATTATAACATGGTAGATACTGTACCTCTATATAGAACATGGTAGATACTGTACATCTAATTATAACATGGTAGATACTGTACCTCTAATTAAATCATGGTAGATACTGTACGTCTAATTATAACATGGTAGATACTGTACATCTAATTACAACATGGTAGATACTGTACCTCTAATTATAACATGGTAGATACTGTACCTCTAATTATAACATGGTAGATACTGTACGTCTAATTATAACATGGTAGATACTGTACGTCTAATTATAACATGGTAGATACTGTACATCTATATAGAACATGGTAGATACTGTACATCTAATTATAACATGGTAGATACTGTACCTCTAATTATAACATGGTAGATACTGTACATCTAATTATAACATGGTAGATACTGTACATCTATATAGAACATTTACATTTAAGTCATTTAGCAGACGCTCTTATCCAGAGCGACTTACAAATTGGTGCGTAATTATAACATGGTAGATACTGTACCTCTAATTATAACATGGTAGATACTGTACCTCTAATTATAACATGGTAGATACTGTACCTCTAATTATAACATGGTAGATACTGTACATCTAATTATAACATGGTAGATACTGTACATCTATATAGAACATGGTAGATACTGTACATCTAATTATAACATGGTAGATACTGTACCTCTAATTATAACATGGTAGATACTGTACATCTAATTATAACATGGTAGATACTGTACATCTATATAGAACATGGTAGATACTGTACCTCTAATTATAACATGGTAGATACTGTACATCTATATAGAACATGGTAGATACTGTACATCTAATTATAACATGGTAGATACTGTACATCTATATAGAACATGGTAGATACTGTACATCTAATTATAACATGGTAGATACTGTACCTCTAATTATAACATGGTAGATACTGTACATCTAATTATAACATGGTAGATACTGTACATCTATATAGAACATGGTAGATGCTGTACGTCTAATTATAACATGGTAGATACTATACATCTAATTAGATCATGGTAGATACTGTACCTCTAATTAAATCATGGTAGATACTGTACATCTAATTATAACATGGTAGATACTGTACATCTAATTATAACATGGTAGATACTGTATCTCTATATAGAACATGGTAGATACTGTACATCTAATTATAACATGGTAGATACTGTACCTCTAATTAAATCATGGTAGATACTGTACGTCTAATTATAACATGGTAGATACTGTACATCTAATTATAACATGGTAGATACTGTACATCTAATTACAACATGGTAGATACTGTACCTCTAATTATAACATGGTAGATACTGTACATCTAATTATAACATGGTAGATACTGTACATCTATATAGAACATGGTAGATACTGTACATCTAATTATAACATGGTAGATACTGTACCTCTAATTATAACATGGTAGATACTATACATCTAATTATAACATGGTAGATACTGTACATCTATATAGAACATGGTAGATACTGTACATCTAATTATAACATGGTAGATACTGTACCTCTATATAGAACATGGTAGATACTGTACATCTAATTATAACATGGTAGATACTGTACATATAATTATAACATGGTAGATACTGTACATCTAATTATAACATGGTAGATACTGTACATCTAATTATAACATGGTAGATACTATACATCTAATTATAACATGGTAGATACTGTCTTATATCTTTCATTAGATTGTGGCAGATACTGTATCTTTCAATATATTGTGGTAGATACTGTATCTTTCATTAGATTGTGGTAGATACTGTATCTTTCATTAGGTTGTGGTAGATACTGTATCTTTAATTATATTGTGGTAGATACTGTATCTTTCATTAGATTGTGGTAGATACTGTATCTTTAATTAGATTGCGGGAGATACTGTATCTTTAATTAGATTGTGGTAGATACTGTATCTTTCATTAGATTGTGGTAGATACTGTATCTTTCATTAGGTTGTGGTAGATACTGTATCTTTAATTAGATTGTGGTAGATACTGTATCTTTCATTAGATTGTGGTAGATACTGTATCTTTAATTAGATTGTGGTAGATACTGTATCTTTCATTAGATCATGTTAGATACTGTATCTTTAATTAGATCGTTGTAAATTCTGTAACTCTATATCATGGTAGATTATGTACCTCTAATTAGATCATGGTGTAATGTACCTCTAATTAGATCATGTTAGATAATGTACCTCTAATTAGACCATGGTAGATACTGTACCTCTAATTATATCATGGCATAATGTACCTCTAACTAGATGATGGTAGATATAGTACCTCTAATTAGACCATGGTAGATATGTACCTCTAATTAGATCATGGCATAATGTACCTCTAACTAGATTATGGTAGATACTGTATCTCTAATTAGATCATGGCATAATGTACCTCTAACTAGATTATGGTAGATACTGTACCTCTAATTAGACCATGGTAGATACTGTACCTCTAATTATATCATGGCATAATGTACCTCTAACTAGATGATGGTAGATATAGTACCTCTAATTAGACCATGGTAGATACTGTACCTCTAATGACATCTTGATAGATAATGCACCTCTTAGATCATGGTAGATAATGTACCTCTAATTAGATCATCTTCGACACCTCTAATTAGATCATGGTAGATATCTCTAATATGATCATGCCAGATGCTGTAACTCTATTTAGATAATGGTAGATACTGTATATCAAATTAGATCATGGTAGATACTGTATGTCAAATTAGATCATGGTAGATACTGTACCTCTTACTAGGTCATGTTAGATACTCTACCTCTAATTAGATCATGGTATATACTGTACGTCTTAGTAGATCATGGTAAATACTGTACCTCTAATTAGATCAAGGTATATACTGCAACTCTAATTAGTTCTTGATAGATAATTTACCTCTTAATAGATCATGGTAGTTACTGTAGATACCTCTAATTAGATCATTGCATAACGTACCTCTAACTAGATAATGGTAGGTATCTCTAATTCAATAATGCTAGATGCTGTACCTCAAATTAGATCTTGAAAGATAATATACCTCTTATTTGATCATGGCAGATACTGTACCTCTAATTAGATAATGGTAGATAATGTACATTTTATTAGATTTTGTTACACAAAATGGCAGATTCAAAAGAGAGGGAAAGGGAGAGACAAAGTCGTACAGACAGCTGATAACTATGCTCATGGAAATGTGAATACTTTCCACATGAATACTTTTGCACGCCCAATTTTTCCGTTTTTGATTTGTTAAAAAAGTTTGAAATATCCAATAAATGTCGTTCCACTTCACGATTGTGTCCCACTTGTTGTTGATTCTTCACAAAAAAATACAGTTTTATATCTTTATGTTTGAAGCCTGAAATGTGGCAAAAGGTCGCAAAGTTCAAGGGGGCCGAATACTTTCGCAAGGCACTGTACATGTGTATGTCTTTGCTGTCTCTCTCTGGATAAGAGCGTCTGCTAAATGACTTAAATGTAAATGTAAATGTAAAACACTCAATCCATCTACAGGGAGTAATTTGACAGAAAGCCTCTGGTTGTCCACAAGAGGTCACCATGTCCTTTGTAGTTGTAGTAGGGTTCGGAGTGTCTGTGAGAACGGTTCCTCCAGAGGTCTAACCCCCAATTTTCAGCGGGTTCTGTCCATTAGAATAGGGGTATCTATAGTGGTGAGAGTAAATTGTTCTTTGTCTTCTAGTCCTCGGTCAAGTTTACTGCAGACTGAATGTTCCTGTGTAGTCTTCTTTTCTTCTTCGAGAGAGAGTTTCAGAGTTTCTAACCGTTTCGTACCTTTCAGCTCATGCTGTCGGTTACGCTAGTCTATTGTAGAGCTTGAACCATTTTACATGCCTGTAGCAACCCGGCAATGTACAGGTCTCTAGAGATTGAAATTTCTTCACCATTTGTAACATATTCAGCTGGCGTTTCACATAACTGGTCTCCATTGAAATGGCAACCATTCCAGAGTGTGGACTGCTTTCTCATGTTCTCTGGTCAAATGTAAATTTTGTAAGCGAGTCCTTTTATATACTCTGGCAAAAGGGGCATTCCATGATGCCAACATAATGTCTGTGCTCACGTGGATGTGGTCACTGACTGGTTAAAACTTTTATATGAAAAACAATTCCCATTTAGAAGGCTAACATCACATTTAAGCTTCTCGCAAATAGTTTCATATTTAATCATATAAGATCCAGAACATTTAGAAGTAAATCTGTGTCACATTTGCTCCCTCTACGGCCTCTAGGTCACCAGGCTGTTCATAATGGCGCACAACTGTCACCATCGCTATGCGCTCCTGCATGTCGTCAAACTCACCTGGACTCCATCACTTCCCTGATTACCTTCCCTATACATGTCACTATTTGGTTCCTTCCCCAGGTGTCATTGTTTCTGTTTCTATTTCATGTCTGTGTGCTGTTCGAGTTTCTTGTTTTGTATTATGTTCCGTTTATTTATTAAAGCACTCACTCCCTGTTACAGGAATTATATTCCTCTATGTTTTAATACACAATTAAAATGAAACACTGTCAATTCCTAAGAATTTGTAAGACTCTTATTTGTATAGAATGGACAGAGACCAGTCTCAAATATCAACTAACTGCGTTTATTCTCGAGAGTACTGAACATGATACAGTTTACCACAGATTATAAACTGAAAATGACGTCATTAGTTTTCGTAACACCCCGTCTCATCAACCAGCAGTACAATGGCTGTATAGTTCTCAAGCCTTCTCACATCGTCTCTCCCTACTAAGATAATTTACGACGCAAGCCAAGGTCTGCCTGTGTAGATAAGCATTCTAGCCAGTCTGGCTATAAGTTCATTAATTTCTACCAAGGAACAGACAGTCATTGTTCTACTTCTTGATTATATTTACACACATTATATTCAGTACTTGGGTTAAAAGAAAATTCATACATCTATACAGTAACATAATAGTATTCTGATTAGTCAGTCCTGATTGAAATGTATACATAATTAGTCATTATTGATAAAAAAATCCCTTAACACTCCCTGAACTTGTTTACCGACTCTCAGCGCACGTCGTTACAATCTGATAACTGGGAAATATACACATTGAGATACAGTTATGTGGTTATACCATTCTTAATGAGATCACAAAACAACAACTGATCTGACATAATTGGTCTTTCGGTACCCACGGACCATTCCAACTGTTTGGATTACAGAAATATTGTTTCATTATTCAACCTTTTGATGTTACTGTTTTGGCGGGAGGAATCTCCTTGTAACAAAGAGGTTTCTTTCCCCTCTATCCTGCAGAGCCCAAAGGCAGAGTTTCTACAAGGTATTTATGACCGTCATAAAACGGCCAACTTCACCCCTCTCCCCCTCTGAGGGAGAGAGAGGGCACTATAGAGCGGACCCACTGTAACCTGCTCCTTCAGATCTTTACAGGAGAGTCATGACAATACTGTACCTCTAATTAGAACATGGTAGATAGTGTACCTCTTAGATCAGGGTAGATACTGTACCTCTAATTAGAACATGGTAGATAGTGTACCTCTTAGATCAGGGTAGATACTGTACCACTAATTAGAACATGGTAGATAGTGTACCTCTTAGATCAGGGTAGATACTGTACCTCTAATTAGAACATGGTAGATAGTGTACCTCTTAGATCAGGGTAGATACTGTACCTCTAATTAGAACATGGTAGATAGTGTACCTCTTAGATCAGGGTAGATACTCAAATAAGATGGGGGGGCTCACGAGTGATGCAACGGTCTAAGGCACTGCAGACCCTGGTTCGATTCCAGGCTGTATCACAACTGGCTGTGATTGAGAGGCCAATAGGGCAGCGCACAAATGGCCCAGCGTCGTACTGGTTAGGGTTTGGCCCGGGTAGGCCGTCATTGTAAATAAAAATGTGTTCTTAACTGACTTGTCTAGTTAAATTAAATAAATAAAAGATTATAGTAGTTACTGTACCACATCTCTGCCTGGGAAAATGTTATCAACACGTTTCTATGATAATGTTACCATCATGATACCAGCTATAGTTTTATCAACATGATACTAATTAGAGGTTTTCATACTTTTCCGGTCAGTCTGTCAAGCCTACTCTGTGTCTGTCTGTCTGACTCTGGCCTCCTTTCTGTGTCCTATCCATAACCTTGTCCAGGTGGGGATGTTCCATGAACAGCACCCAGAGGACGGAGTCTCTTCTAAAGAAAACCGCATCATCTACAGTGAGTCCATGCCCAGGAGGGTTGGCAGCTTCTATAGAGGTACATGTGACTTATCTCTCTTAGCACATACACAGGGCTACAGCTTCTATAGAGGTACGTGTGACTTAAAACTAAAGCACAAAGTACCAGTGACTCGCTCAATACGGAAGTGGTCAGATGACGCAGATGCTAGGCTACAGGACTGTTTTGCTAGAACAAACTGGAATATTTTCCTGGATTCATCCAATGCTATTGAGGAGTACACCACCTCAGTTGCTGGCTTCATTAGTAAGTGCATCAACAACGTTGTCCCCACAGTGACCGTAAGTACATATCCCAACCAGAATCCATTGATTACAGGCAACATCCGCACCGAGTTAAAGGCTAGAGCTGCCGATTTCAAGGTAGGGGGACACTAATCCGGACGTTTATAAGAAATCCCGCTATGCCCTCAGACGAACCATCAAGCAGGCAATGCGTCAATACAGGACTAAGATTGAATCCTACTTCACCGGCTCTGATGCTCGTCGAATGTGGCAGGGCTTGCAAACTTTTGCGGACTACAAAGGGAAACACAGCCGCTAGCTGCCCAGTGACACGAGCCTACCAGATGAGCTAAGTGCAGTTTATGCTCGTTTTGTGACCAGCAACACTGAAGTATACATGAGAGCACCAGCTGTTCCAGACGGCTGTGTGATCACGCTCTCCGTAGCTGATGTGAGCGACGACCTTTAAATAGGTCGGCATTCACAAAGCCACAGGGCCAGACGGATTACCAGGACATATACTCAAAGCATGCGCGGACCAACTGGTATGTGTCTTCACTGACATTTTCACAGTGGTGGAAATGTACCAAATTGTCATACTTGAGTAAAACTACAGAGAACTTCTTAGAAAATGTTACGGACTTTCAACTCCCTACAAATATTTTCTATGGGGTTGAGATCTGGAGACTGGCTAGGCCACTCCAAGACCTTGAAATGCTTCTTACGAAGCCACTCCTTCGTTGCCCGGGCGGTGTGTTTGGGATCATTGTCATGCTGAAAGACCCAGCCACGTTTCATCTTCAATGCCCTTGCTGATGGAAGGAGGTTTTCACTCAAAATCTCACGATACCATTCTTTCCTTTACACGGATCAGTCGTCCTGGTCCCTTTGCAGAAAAACAGCCCCAAAGCATGATGTTTCCACCCCCATGCTTCACAGTAGGTATGGTATTCTTTGGATGCAACTCAGCATTCTTTGTCCTTCAAACACAACGAGTTGAGTTTTTACCAAAAAGCTATATTTTGGTTTCATCTGACCATATGACATTCTCCCAATCTTCTTTTGGATCATCCAAATGCTCTCTAGCAGACGGGCCTGGACATGTACTGGTTTAAGCAGGGGGACACGCCTGGCACTGCAGGATTTGAGTCCCTGGCGGTGTAGTGTGTTACTGATGGTAGACTTTGTTACTTTGGTCCCAGCTCTCTGCAGGTCATTCACTAGGTCCCCCTGTGTGGTTCTGGGATTTTTGCTCACTGTTCTTGTGATCATTTTGACCCCACGGGGTGAGATCTTGGAGCCCGAGATTGAGGGAGATTATCAGTGGTCTTGTATGTCTTCCATTTCCTAATAATTGCTCCCACAGTTGATTTCTTCAAACCAAGCTGCTTACCTATTGCAGATTCAGTCTTCCCAGCCTGGTGCAGGTCTACAATTTTGTTTCTGGTGTCCTTTGACAGCTCTTTGGTCTTGGCCATAGTGGAGTTTGGAGTGTGACTGTTTGAGATTGTGGACAGGTGTCTTTTATACTGATAACAAGTTCAAACAGGTGCCATTAATACAGGTAACGAGTGGAGGACAGAGGAGCCTCTGAAAGAAGAAGTTACAGGTCTGTGAGAGCCAGAAATCTTGCTTGTTTGTAGGTGACCAAATACTTATTTTCCACCATAATTTGCAAATAAATTCATTAAAAATCCTACAATGTGATTTTCTGGATTTTTTTTCTCATTTTGTCTGTCATAGTTGAAGTGTACCTATGATGAAAATTACAGGCCTCTCTCATCTTTTTAAGTGGGAGAACATGCACAATTGTTGGCTGACTAAATACTTTTTTGCCCCACTGTATATAGCCTTGTTATTTTTATGTAATTTTCTTGTTACCTTTTATTTCATTTCTTACTTTAGTTTATTTAGTAAATATTTTCTTAACTCTATTTCTTGAACTGCATTGTTGGTTAAGGGCTAGTAGGTAAGCATTTCACGGTATTCGGCAAATGTGACAAATCCGATTTGATTTGCTCTATATGTTATTAGTCTACTATAGTTCGAGTCTGTTTGTTGGTTGGTTGCAGTCTCTCCCTCCCTGCACCCTGTGTCACTCGCTCACGGTACGGCCCCACCCTGCCTGCTCTTTCCCCCTTACTCTCTCTCCCCTACTCTCTCTCTCCCACCCTCCTCTAGCTTTTTATCAGCTCCGGTTAATAAAGTAGCTTTAAAAATACTTTTCTGCTGCTTCCCTCTCGGATCGGATCTGGATCCGACCAGTCTATACGGAATTGTTATCCTTGGCTCCGTTTGGAGCATGTCTCTATATTTTGAAAATGTATTTATGCATATTGGGTTCGAGTAGAAAAGCCCTAGGTCCATTTCGCAACGGGTCCATCTTTTTGGACCGATGAAGTCCTCTACTATGTATCTATAACCTGTAGTGTTTCCTTATGTGTCTCTAATGTTTTGTGGAGTTTACTATGTTGTTATGTTGTTGCTCCACAGTGCCGTCCCCACGGCCAGATAACGGAGGTCAGGGCAGCAGGGGGACAGGAGGGGGGGCAGTGGACGGAAGCACCTTGACCAACCATCCCAAACGCCAGCCGGCCTTTGACCCCTGGTGAGTCACTAGAGAGGCTTCATTCAAATGACACCTTTTTCCCTATATTAGGGTTGGGCAACTAGAAGACGCTTTTGGGGGGTGGGGGGCTCATCTTACTGTTACGAGTTAGAATAGTGGAATACACAAGGTGCAATTTTGAAATTTGGTTGTGCATGAGCAGTTTCTCTTGTTATGTCTGTCACTGAAAGTCACTAAACTGTAAGTCAGTTAACATTTTTTAGATTGGTAAATTAGTCTAGCGGCCAGCTATCTAAACTTCAAATTACTGTCCGCGGGGGCCCCAATTGATTTTGTTAGTCAATCTCACTCGGATATCATGTTAAAAATAGCTAATATTTCTCTCCACCCGATGGCAAAATGTGTAGAATTGCAGGAAATGCATTATAAAATTGCCAAATCTTCTCTCGGCACATAACAAAATGAGTAGAATTGCAGTTATACATTTGCAAAATCTTCTCTCTGCCTCATTGCAAAATGAGTAGAATCACATGAAATTTCAATCAAATTTAAAAGTCTTCTCTTCACCGGATGGCAACATTTGTAGAATTGCATGAAATTAGTTTTAAAAAGTCAAAAATCTTCTCTCAGCCCATGTCAAAACAAGTAGAATGAGTAGAATTGTATATAAGTAGTTATAAAATTGCTACACCTTCTCTTTGACAAAATTAGTAGACTTGCGATTAAATTTTTTATGAAATTGTTGTCTTCTCTCCATCCTGTTGTAAAATGAGTAGAAGTGCATGAAATGTGTTACTAAATCTTCTCTCCGCCCATGTCAAAATGAGTAGAATTGCATGAAATGAGTTTTACATTTGCTAAATATTTTCTCTGCCTCATTGCCACATGAGTAGAATCACATGAAATTATTTATAAAATTTCTAAATCTTCTCTCTGCTCTGTTGTAAAATGAATAGAATTGTTTGAAATTAGTAAAATAATTTCTAAATATTCTCTCCATTCCATTATAAAAATGAGTAAAATTGCATGCAATTATTTATAAAATTGCCAAATCTTTTCTCCTCTCCATGGCAAAATGAGTAAATTACATGAAATGTGTTATACATTTGCTAAATCTTCTCTCTGCCCCATGGCAAAGTGAGTAGAATTGCATGGAATTTGTTATAAAATTGCTAAATCTTCTCTTCACCGGATGGCAAAATGAGTAGAATTGTATGTGATTAGCTATAAATTTGCTACATCTTCTCTCCCGCCCCATTGCAAAATGAGTAAAATTGAATGAGATTTCTTGTGAAATTCCAAAATCGTCTCTCCACCCCATGGCAAAATGAGTAGAATTGCACATAATTAGTTATAAAATGCTACATCTTCTGTGTAAAAAAATTGCCACATCTCCTTGCTGTCTCATTGTAAAATGAATAGAAATGAATGTAATCCTGCTAAATGGCACCGACAGAGATGGTCGCCTTGCTTCGCGTTCTTAGGAAACTATGGAGTATTTTTTTTATTATGTGTTATTTCTTACATAGTTACTCCAGGAAATCTTAAGTCTTATTACATACAGCCGGGAAGAACTATTGGATATAAGAGCAACTCGCCAATGTCCAGTCTCTTGACAACAAGGTAGATGAAATTCGAGCAAGGGTTGCCTTCCAGAGAGACAGAGATTGTAACATTCTCTGTTTCACGGAAACATGGCTCACTCTGGATATGTTGTTGGAATTGGTACAGCCACCGGGCTTCTCCATGTATCACGCCGACAGAGATAAACACTTCTCTGAGAAGAGGAAGGGTGGGGGTGTATATTTTATGATTAACGACTCATGGTGTAATCATAACAACATACAGGAACTGAAGTGCTTTTGCTCACCCGACCTAGAATTCCTTACAATCAAATGCCAGCCATTTTACCTACCATTTTACCTACCATTTGATTTGATCTCATAAAATTGCTAAATCTTCTCTCAGTCCCATGGCAAAATGAGTATAATTGCATAAAATTAGTTAACAAATTGCTAAATATTATTTCCATCTCATGGCAAAATGACTAGAATTGTATGAAATGTATAAAAAATGCTAAATGAGTAGAATTGCATGAAATTTGTTTTATCATTTCTGAATGTTCCTTCCGGGAGTAATGCAGTAGTAGCTTATCCCCGAGGGGTATAATACAGTGTCTTCAGAAAGTATTCACACACCCTTTTCCACATTTTGTTGTGTTACAGACTGAATTTAAAATGGACTGCATTTTGATATTTTGTCACTGACCTACACAGAATACCCAATCATATCAAAGTGTATTTATGTTTTTCATTTCATTTAGATTCATTCAAAATGAAAAGCTGAAATGTCTTGTATTCAGCCCCTTTGTTATGGCAAGCCTAAATACATTAATTTGCTTAACAAGTCACATAATATGGTGCATGGATTCACTCTGTGTGCAATAATAGTGTTTAACATGATTTTGTTTATGATTACCACATCCCTGTACCCCACATATACAATTATCTGTAAGGTCCCTCAGTCGAGCAGTGAATTTCAAACACAGATTCAACCACACAGATCAGGGAGGTTTTCCAATGCCTTGCAAAGAAGGGCAACTATTTGTAGATGGTAACATTTTTAAAAAGCATACATTGAATATATCTTTGAGCATGGTGAAGTTACTAATTACACTTTCGATGGTGTATCAATACACCCAGTCACTACAAAGATACAAGCGTCCTTCTTAAGTCAGTTGCCGGAGAGGAAGGAAACCATTCATGGATTTCACCATGAGGCCAATGGTGACTTTAAAACAGTTACAGAATTTTATGGCTGTGATAGGAGAAAACTGAGGATGGGACCAACAACATTGTAGTTACTCCACAATACTAACGTAAATCTACGCTGGAGTTGCTTACCAAGAAGACAATAAATGTTGCTGAGTGGCCGAGTTACAGATTTGACTTAAATCTACTTGAATATCGATGGCAAGACCTGGAAATGGTTGTCTAGCAATGATCAACAATGAATTTGACATTGCTGGAAGTAATTTGAAAAGAACAATCGGCAAATGTTGCACAATCCAGGTTTGGAAGGTTCTTAGAGACTTACCAAGAAAGACTCACAGCTGTAATCACTGCCAAAAGTGCTTCCACAAAGTATTTACTCAGGGGTTTGATACTTGTGTAAATGAGATATTTCTGTATTTCATTCTCAATAAATGAGCAAAAAAATGTCTAAAAACATGTTTTGACTTTGTCATTATGGGGTATTGTGTGAAGATGGGCGAGTTTTTTTTTTCATCCATTTTGAATTCAGAATGTAACACAACAAAAGTTAGAGTACATTACAGCTTGGACTGTTCCTTCATTAGAGTCCTCAAGTCTGTCCAGTTACATTACAGCTTGGACTGTTCCTTCATTAGAGTCCTCAAGTCTGTCCAGTTAGTGTACATTACAACTTGGACTGTTCCTTCATTAGAGTCCTCAAGTCTGTCCAGTTACATTACAGCTTGGACTGTTCCTTCATTAGAGTCCTCAAGTCTGTCCAGTTAGTGTACATTACAACTTGGACTGTTCCTTCATTAGAGTCCTCAAGTCTGTCCAGTTACATTACAGCTTGGACTGTTCCTTCATTAGAGTCCTCAAGTCTGTCCAGTTAGTGTACATTACAACTTGGACTGTTCCTTCATTAGAGTCCTCAAGTCTGTCCAGTTACATTACAGCTTGGAATGTTCCTTCATTAGAGTCCTCAAGTCTGTCCAGTTACATTACATATTGGACTGTTCCTTCATTAGAGTCCTCAAGTCTGTCCAGTTAGTGTACATTACAGCTTTGACTGTCCCTTCATTAGAGTCCTCAAGTCTGTCCAGTTACATTACAGCTTGGACTGTTCCTTCATTAGAGTCCTCAAGTATGTCCAGTTACATTACAGCTTGGACTGTTCCTTCATTAGAGTCCTCAAGTCTGTCCAGTTACATTACATATTGGACTGTTCCTTCATTAGAGTCCTCAAGTCTGTCCAGTTAGTGTACATTACAGCTTTGACTGTTCCTTTATTAGAGTCCTCAAGTCTGTCCAGTTACATTACAGCTTGGACTGTTCCTTCATTAGAGTCCTCAAGTCAGTCTAGTTACATTACAGCTTGGACTGTTCCTTCATTAGAGTCCTCAAGTCTGTCCAGTTACCTTACATCTTGGACTGTTCCTTCATTAGAGTCCTCAAGTCTGTCCAGTTAGTGTACATTACAGCTTTGACTGTTCCTTCATTCGAGTCTTCAAGTCTGTCCAGTTACATTACAGCTTGGACTGGTCCTTCATTCGAGTCTTCAAGTCTGTCCAGTTACATTACAGCTTGGACTGGTCCTTCATTAGAGTCCTCAAGTCTGTCCAGTTACATTAGAGCTTGGACTGTTCCTTCATTAGAGTCCTCAAGTTTGTCCAGTTACATTACAGCTTGGACTGTTCATTCATTAGAGCTTGGACTGTTCCTTCATTAGAGTCCTCAAGTCTGTCCAGTTAGAGTACATTGCAGCTTGGACTGTTCCTTCATTAGAGTCCTCAAGTCTGTCCAGTTACATTACATCTTGGACTGTTCCTTCATTAGAGTCCTCAAGTCTGTCCAGTTACATTACAGCTTGGACTGTTCCTTCATTAGAGTCCTCAAGTATGTCCAGTTACATTACAGCTTGGACTGTTCCTTCATTAGAGTCCTCAAGTCTGTCCATTACATATTGTGTTCCTTCATTAGAGTCCTCAAGTCTGTCCAGTTAGTGTACATTACAGCTTTGACTGTTCCTTCATTAGAGTCCTCAAGTCTGTCCAGTTACATTACAGCTTGGACTGTTCCTTCATTAGAGTCCTCAAGTCTGTCCAGTTACATTACAGCTTGGACTGTTCCTTCATTAGAGTCCTCAAGTCTGTCCAGTTACATTACATCTTGGACTGTTCCTTCATTAGAGTCCTCAAGTCTGTCCAGTTAGTGTACATTACAGCTTTGACTGTTCCTTCATTCGAGTCTTCAAGTCTGTCCAGTTACATTACAGCTTGGACTGGTCCTTCATTAGAGTCCTCAAGTCTGTCCAGTTACATTACAGCTTGGACTGTTCCTTCATTAGAGTCCTCAAGTCTGTCCAGTTACATTACAGCTTGGACTGTTCCTTCATTAGAGTCCTCAAGTCTGTCCAGTTACATTACAGCTTGGACTGTTCATTCATTAGAGCTTGGACTGTTCCTTCATTAGAGTCCTCAAGTCTGTCCAGTTAGAGTACATTGCAGCTTGGACTGTTCCTTCATTAGAGTCCTCAAGTCTGTCCAGTTACATTACATCTTGGACTGTTCCTTCATTAGAGTCCTCAAGTCTGTCCAGTTACATTACAGCTTGGACTGTTCCTTCATTAGAGTCCTCAAGTCTGTCCAGTTACATTACAGCTTGGACTGTTCCTTCATTAGAGTCCTCAAGTCTGTCCAGTTACATTACATCTTGGACTGTTCCTTCATTAGAGTCCTCAAGTCTGTCCAGTTAGTGTACATTACAGCTTTGACTGTTCCTTTATTAGAGTCCTCAAGTCTGTCCAGTTACATTACAGCTTGGACTGTTCCTTCATTAGAGTCCTCAAGTCTGTCCAGTTACATTACAGTTGGACTGTTCCTTCATTAGAGTCCTCAAGTCTGTGTTACTGTTCCTTCATTAGAGTCCTCAAGTCTGTCCAGTTAGTGTACATTACAGCTTTGACTGTTCCTTCATTAGAGTCTTCAAGTCTGTCCAGTTACATTACAGCTTGGACTGTTCCTTCATTAGAGTCCTCAAGTCTGTCCAGTTACATTAGAGCTTGGACTGTTCCTTCATTAGAGTCCTCAAGTCTGTCCAGTTACATTACAGCTTGGACTGTTCCATTCACTGTTCCTTCATTAGAGTCCTCAAGTCTGTCCAGTTAGAGTACATTGCAGCTTGGACTGTTCCTTCATTAGAGTCCTCAAGTCTGTCCAGTTACATTACATCTTGGACTGTTCCTTCATTAGAGTCCTCAAGTCTGTCCAGTTACATTACAGCTTGGACTGTTCCTTCATTAGAGTCCTCAAGTCTGTCCAGTTACAATAGAGCTTGGACTGTTCCTTCATTAGAGTCCTCAAGTCTGTCCAGTTACATTACAGCTTGGACTGTTCCTTCATTAGAGTCCTCAAGTCTGTCCAGTTACATTACAGCTTGGACTGTTCCTTCATTAGAGTCCTCAAGTCTGTCCAGTTACATTACAGCTTGGACTGTTCCTTCATTAGAGTCCTCAAGTCTGTCCAGTTACATTAGAGCTTGGACTGTTCCTTCATTAGAGTCCTCAAGTCTGTCCAGTTAGTGTACATTACAGCTTTGACTGTTCCTTCATTAGAGTCCTCAAGTCTGTCCAGTTACATTACAGCTTGGACTGTTCCTTCATTAGAGTCCTCAAGTCTGTCCAGTTACATTACAGCTTGGACTGTTCCTTCATTAGAGTCCTCAAGTCTGTCCAGTTACATTACAGCTTGGACTGTTCCTTCATTAGAGTCCTCAAGTCTGTCCAGTTACATTACAGCTTGGACTGTTCCTTCATTAGAGTCCTCAAGTCTGTCCAGTTACATTACAGCTTGGACTGTTCCTTCATTAGAGTCCTCAAGTCTGTCCAGTTACATTACAGCTTGGACTGTTCCTTCATTAGAGTCCTCAGGTCTGTCCAGTTACATTACAGCTTGGACTGTTCCTTCATTAGAGTCCTCAAGTCTGTCCAGTTACATTAGAGCTTGGACTGTTCCTTCATTAGAGTCCTCAAGTCTGTCCAGTTAGTGTACATTACAGCTTTGACTGTTCCTTCATTCGAGTCTTCAAGTCTGTCCAGTTACATTACAGCTTGGACTGGTCCTTCATTAGAGTCCTCAAGTCTGTCCAGTTACATTACAGCTTGGACTGTTCCTTCATTAGAGTCCTCAAGTCTGTCCAGTTACATTACAGCTTGGACTGTTCCTTCATTAGAGTCCTCAAGTCTGTCCAGTTACATTACAGCTTGGACTGTTCCTTCATTAGAGTCCTCAAGTCTGTCCAGTTACATTACAGCTTGGACTGTTCCTTCATTAGAGTCCTCAAGTCTGTCCAGTTACATTACATCTTGGACTGTTCCTTCATTAGAGTCCTCAAGTCTGTCCAGTTAGAGTACATTACAGCTTGGACTGTTCCTTCATTAGAGTCCTCAAGTCTGTCCAGTTACATTACAGCTTGGACTGTTCCTTCATTAGAGTCCTCAAGTCTGTCCAGTTAGAGTACATTACAGCTTGGACTGTTCCTTCATTAGAGTCCTCAAGTCTGTCCAGTTACATTACAGCTTGGACTGTTCCTTCATTAGAGTCCTCAAGTCTGTCCAGTTAGCTTGGAGTTCCTTCATTAGAGTCCTCAAGTCTGTCCAGTTACATTACAGCTTGGACTGTTCCTTCATTAGAGTCCTCAAGTCTGTCCAGTTACATTACAGCTTGGACTGTTCCTTCATTAGAGTCCTCAAGTCTGTCCAGTTACATTACAGCTTGACTGTTCCTTCATTAGAGTCCTCAAGTCTGTCCAGTTACATTACAGCTTGGACTGTTCCTTCATTAGAGTCCTCAAGTCTGTCCAGTTACATTACAGCTTGGACTGTTCCTTCATTAGAGTCCTCAAGTCTGTCCAGTTACATTACATCTTGGACTGTTCCTTCATTAGAGTCCTCAAGTCTGTCCTTCATTACAGACTGTTCCTTCATTAGAGTCCTGTCCAGTTACATTACAGCTTGGACTGTTCCTTCATTAGAGTCCTCAAGTCTGTCCAGTTACAATAGAGCTTGGACTGTTCCTTCATTAGAGTCCTCAAGTCTGTCCAGTTAGTGTACATTACAGCTTTGACTGTTCCTTCATTAGAGTCCTCAAGTCTGTCCAGTTACATTACAGCTTGGACTGTTCCTTCATTAGAGTCCTCAAGTCTGTCCAGTTACATTACAGCTTGGACTGTTCCTTCATTAGAGTCCTCAAGTCTGTCCAGTTACATTACAGCTTGGACTGTTCCTTCATTAGAGTCCTCAAGTCTGTCCAGTTAGTGTACATTACAGCTTTGACTGTTCCTTCATTAGAGTCCTCAAGTCTGTCCAGTTACATTACAGCTTGGACTGTTCCTTCATTAGAGTCCTCAAGTCTGTCCAGTTACATTAGAGCTTGGACTGTTCCTTCATTAGAGTCCTCAAGTCTGTCCAGTTACATTACAGCTTGGACTGTTCATTCATTAGAGCTTGGACTGTTCCTTCATTAGAGTCCTCAAGTCTGTCCAGTTAGAGTACATTGCAGCTTGGACTGTTCCTTCATTAGAGTCCTCAAGTCTGTCCAGTTACATTACATCTTGGACTGTTCCTTCATTAGAGTCCTCAAGTCTGTCCAGTTACATTACAGCTTGGACTGTTCCTTCATTAGAGTCCTCAAGTCTGTCCAGTTACAATAGAGCTTGGACTGTTCCTTCATTAGAGTCCTCAAGTCTGTCCAGTTACATTACAGCTTGGACTGTTCCTTCATTAGAGTCCTCAAGTCTGTCCAGTTACATTACAGCTTGGACTGTTCCTTCATTAGAGTCCTCAGGTCTGTCCAGTTACATTACAGCGTGGACTGTTCCTTCATTAGAGTCCTCAAGTCTGTCCAGTTACATTAGAGCTTGGACTGTTCCTTCATTAGAGTCCTCAAGTCTGTCCAGTTAGTGTACATTACAGCTTTGACTGTTCCTTCATTCGAGTCTTCAAGTCTGTCCAGTTACATTACAGCTTGGACTGGTCCTTCATTAGAGTCCTCAAGTCTGTCCAGTTACATTACAGCTTGGACTGTTCCTTCATTAGAGTCCTCAAGTCTGTCCAGTTACATTACATCTTGGACTGTTCCTTCATTAGAGTCCTCAAGTCTGTCCAGTTACATTACAGCTTGGACTGTTCCTTCATTAGAGTCCTCAAGTCTGTCCAGTTACATTACAGCTTGGACTGTTCCTTCATTAGAGTCCTCAAGTCTGTCCAGTTACATTACAGCTTGGACTGTTCCTTCATTAGAGTCCTCAGGTCTGTCCAGTTACATTACAGCTTGGACTGTTCCTTCATTAGAGTCCTCAAGTCTGTCCAGTTACATTAGAGCTTGGACTGTTCCTTCATTAGAGTCCTCAAGTCTGTCCAGTTAGTGTACATTACAGCTTTGACTGTTCCTTCATTCGAGTCTTCAAGTCTGTCCAGTTACATTACAGCTTGGACTGTTCCTTCATTAGAGTCCTCAAGTCTGTCCAGTTACATTACAGCTTGGACTGTTCCTTCATTAGAGTCCTCAAGTCTGTCCAGTTACATTACAGCTTGGACTGTTCCTTCATTAGAGTCCTCAAGTCTGTCCAGTTACATTACAGCTTGGACTGTTCCTTCATTAGAGTCCTCAAGTCTGTCCAGTTACATTACAGCTTGGACTGTTCCTTCATTAGAGTCCTCAAGTCTGTCCAGTTACATTACATCTTGGACTGTTCCTTCATTAGAGTCCTCAAGTCTGTCCGGTTAGTGTACATTACAGCTTGGACTGTTCCTTCATTAGAGTCCTCAAGTCTGTCCAGTTACATTACAGCTTGGACTGTTCCTTCATTAAAGTCCTCAAGTCTGTCCAGTTAGAGTACATTACAGCTTGGACTGTTCCTTCATTAGAGTCCTCAAGTCTGTCCAGTTACATTACAGCTTGGACTGTTCCTTCATTAGAGTCCTCAAGTCTGTCCAGTTACATTACAGCTTGGACTGTTCCTTCATTAGAGTCCTCAAGTCTGTCCAGTTACATTACATCTTGGACTGTTCCTTCATTAGAGTCCTCAAGTCTGTCCAGTTACATTACAGCTTGGACTGTTCCTTCATTAGAGTCCTCAAGTCTGTCCAGTTAGTGTACATTACAGCTTTGACTGTTCCTTCATTAGAGTCCTCAAGTCTGTCCAGTTACATTACAGCTTGGACTGTTCCTTCATTAGAGTCCTCAAGTCTGTCCAGTTACATTACAGCTTGGACTGTTCCTTCATTAGAGTCCTCAAGTCTGTCCAGTTACCAGTTACTGTTCCTTCATTAGAGTCCTCAAGTCTGTCCAGTTACATTACAGCTTGGACTGTTCCTTCATTAGAGTCCTCAAGTCTGTCCAGTTACATTACAGCTTGGACTGTTCCTTCATTAGAGTCCTCAAGTCTGTCCAGTGTACATTACAGCTTGGACTGTTCCTTCATTAGAGTCCTCAAGTCTGTCCAGTTACATTACAGCTTGGACTGTTCCTTCATTAAAGTCCTCAAGTCTGTCCAGTTAGAGTACATTACAGCTTGGACTGTTCCTTCATTAGAGTCCTCAAGTCTGTCCAGTTACATTACAGCTTGGACTGTTCCTTCATTAGAGTCCTCAAGTCTGTCCAGTTACATTACAGCTTGGACTGTTCCTTCATTAGAGTCCTCAAGTCTGTCCAGTTACATTACATCTTGGACTGTTCCTTCATTAGAGTCCTCAAGTCTGTCCAGTTACATTACAGCTTGGACTGTTCCTTCATTAGAGTCCTCAAGTCTGTCCAGTTAGTGTACATTACAGCTTTGACTGTTCCTTCATTAGAGTCCTCAAGTCTGTCCAGTTACATTACAGCTTGGACTGTTCCTTCATTTGAGTCCTCAGTTCTGTCCAGTTACATTACAGCTTGGACTGTTCCTTCATTAGAGTCCTCAAGTCTGTCCAGTTACATTACAGCTTGGACTGTTCCTTCATTAGAGTCCTCAAGTCTGTCCAGTTACATTACAGCTTGGACTGTTCCTTCATTAGAGTCCTCAAGTCTGTCCAGTTACATTAGAGCTTGGACTGTTCCTTCATTAGAGTCCTCAAGTCTGTCCAGTTAGAGTACATTGCAGCTTGGACTGTTCCTTCATTAGAGTCCTCAAGTCTGTCCAGTTACATTACATCTTGGACTGTTCCTTCATTAGAGTCCTCAAGTCTGTCCAGTTACATTACAGCTTGGACTGTTCCTTCATTAGAGTCCTCAAGTCTGTCCAGTTACATTAGAGCTTGGACTGTTCCTTCATTAGAGTCCTCAAGTCTGTCCAGTTAGAGTACATTGCAGCTTGGACTGTTCCTTCATTAGAGTCCTCAAGTCTGTCCAGTTACATTACAGCTTGGACTGTTCCTTCATTAGAGTCCTCAAGTCTGTCCAGTTAGTGTACATTACATCTTGGACTGTTCCTTCATTAGAGTCCTCAAGTCTGTCCAGTTTGTGTACATTACAGCTTGGAATGTTCCTTCATTAGAGTCCTCAAGTCTGTCCAGTTACATTACAGCTTGGACTGTTCCTTCATTAGAGTCCTCAAGTATGTCCAGTTAGAGTACATTACAGCTTGGACTGTTCCTTCATTAGAGTCCTCAAGTCTGTCCAGTTACATTACAGCTTGGACTGTTCCTTCATTAGAGTCCTCAAGTCTGTCCAGTTACATTACAGCTTGGACTGTTCCTTCATTAGAGTCCTCAAGTCTGTCCAGTTACATTACAGCTTGGACTGTTCCTTCATTAGAGTCCTCAAGTCTGTCCAGTTACATTACAGCTTGGACTGTTCATTCATTAGAGCTTGGACTGTTCCTTCATTAGAGTCCTCAAGTCTGTCCAGTTAGAGTACATTACAGCTTGGACTGTTCCTTCATTAGAGTCCTCAAGTCTGTCCAGTTACATTACAGCTTGGACTGTTCCTTCATTAGAGTCCTCAAGTCTGTCCAGTTACATTACAGCTTGGACTGTTCCTTCATTAGAGTCCTCATCTGTCCAGTTAGCATTACAGCTTTGACTGTTCCTTCATTAGAGTCCTCAAGTCTGTCCAGTTACATTACAGCTTGGACTGTTCCTTCATTTGAGTCCTCAGGTCTGTCCAGTTACATTACAGCTTGGACTGTTCCTTCATTAGAGTCCTCAAGTCTGTCCAGTTACATTAGCTTTGGACTGTTCCTTCATTAGAGTCCTCAAGTCTGTCCAGTTACATTACAGCTTGGACTGTTCCTTCATTAGAGTCCTCAAGTCTGTCCAGTTACATTAGAGCTTGGACTGTTCCTTCATTAGAGTCCTCAAGTCTGTCCAGTTAGAGTACATTGCAGCTTGGACTGTTCCTTCATTAGAGTCCTCAAGTCTGTCCAGTTACATTACATCTTGGACTGTTCCTTCATTAGAGTCCTCAAGTCTGTCCAGTTACATTACAGCTTGGACTGTTCCTGTTCCTTCATTAGAGTCCTCAAGTCTGTCCAGTTAGAGTACATTGCAGCTTGGACTGTTCCTTCATTAGAGTCCTCAAGTCTGTCCAGTTACATTAGAGCTTGGACTGTTCCTTCATTAGAGTCCTCAAGTCTGTCCAGTTACATTACAGCTTGGACTGTTCCTTCATTAGAGTCCTCAAGTCTGTCCAGTTACATTACAGCTTGGACTGTTCCTTCATTAGAGTCCTCAAGTCTGTCCAGTTACATTACATCTTGGACTGTTCCTTCATTAGAGTCCTCAAGTCTGTCCAGTTACATTACAGCTTGGACTGTTCATTCATTAGAGCTTGGACTGTTCCTTCATTAGAGTCCTCAAGTCTGTCCAGTTAGAGTACATTGCAGCTTGGACTGTTCCTTCATTAGAGTCCTCAAGTCTGTCCAGTTACATTACATCTTGGACTGTTCCTTCATTAGAGTCCTCAAGTCTGTCCAGTTACATTACAGCTTGGACTGTTCCTTCATTAGAGTCCTCAAGTCTGTCCAGTTAGTGTACATTACAGCTTTGACTGTTCCTTCATTAGAGTCCTCAAGTCTGTCCAGTTACATTACAGCTTGGACTGTTCCTTCATTTGAGTCCTCAGGTCTGTCCAGTTACATTACAGCTTGGACTGTTCCTTCATTAGAGTCCTCAAGTCTGTCCAGTTACATTAGAGCTTGGACTGTTCCTTCATTAGAGTCCTCAAGTCTGTCCAGTTACATTACAGCTTGGACTGTTCCTTCATTAGAGTCCTCAAGTCTGTCCAGTTACATTACAGCTTGGACTGTTCCTTCATTAGAGTCCTCAAGTCTGTCCAGTTACATTACAGCTTGGACTGTTCCTTCATTAGAGTCCTCAAGTCTGTCCAGTTACATTACATCTTGGACTGTTCCTTCATTAGAGTCCTCAAGTCTGTCCAGTTACATTACAGCTTGGACTGTTCATTCATTAGAGCTTGGACTGTTCCTTCATTAGAGTCCTCAAGTCTGTCCAGTTAGAGTACATTGCAGCTTGGACTGTTCCTTCATTAGAGTCCTCAAGTCTGTCCAGTTACATTACAGCTTGGACTGTTCCTTCATTAGAGTCCTCAAGTCTGTCCAGTTAGTGTACATTACAGCTTTGACTGTTCCTTCATTAGAGTCCTCAAGTCTGTCCAGTTACATTACAGCTTGGACTGTTCCTTCATTTGAGTCCTCAGGTCTGTCCAGTTACATTACAGCTTGGACTGTTCCTTCATTAGAGTCCTCAAGTCTGTCCAGTTACATTAGAGCTTGGACTGTTCCTTCATTAGAGTCCTCAAGTCTGTCCAGTTACATTACAGCTTGGACTGTTCCTTCATTAGAGTCCTCAAGTCTGTCCAGTTACATTAGAGCTTGGACTGTTCCTTCATTAGAGTCCTCAAGTCTGTCCAGTTAGAGTACATTGCAGCTTGGACTGTTCCTTCATTAGAGTCCTCAAGTCTGTCCAGTTACATTACATCTTGGACTGTTCCTTCATTAGAGTCCTCAAGTCTGTCCAGTTACATTACAGCTTGGACTGTTCATTCATTAGAGCTTGGACTGTTCCTTCATTAGAGTCCTCAAGTCTGTCCAGTTAGAGTACATTGCAGCTTGGACTGTTCCTTCATTAGAGTCCTCAAGTCTGTCCAGTTACATTACAGCTTGGACTGTTCCTTCATTAGAGTCCTCAAGTCTGTCCAGTTAGTGTACATTACAGCTTTGACTGTTCCTTCATTAGAGTCCTCAAGTCTGTCCAGTTACATTACAGCTTGGACTGTTCCTTCATTTGAGTCCTCAGGTCTGTCCAGTTACATTACAGCTTGGACTGTTCCTTCATTAGAGTCCTCAAGTCTGTCCAGTTACATTAGAGCTTGGACTGTTCCTTCATTAGAGTCCTCAAGTCTGTCCAGTTACATTACAGCTTGGACTGTTCCTTCATTAGAGTCCTCAAGTCTGTCCAGTTACATTAGAGCTTGGACTGTTCCTTCATTAGAGTCCTCAAGTCTGTCCAGTTAGAGTACATTGCAGCTTGGACTGTTCCTTCATTAGAGTCCTCAAGTCTGTCCAGTTACATTACATCTTGGACTGTTCCTTCATTAGAGTCCTCAAGTCTGTCCAGTTACATTACAGCTTGGACTGTTCATTCATTAGAGCTTGGACTGTTCCTTCATTAGAGTCCTCAAGTCTGTCCAGTTAGAGTACATTGCAGCTTGGACTGTTCCTTCATTAGAGTCCTCAAGTCTGTCCAGTTACATTACATCATGGACTGTTCCTTCATTAGAGTCCTCAAGTCTGTCCAGTTACATTACAGCTTGGACTGTTCCTTCATTAGAGTCCTCAAGTCTGTCCAGTTACATTACAGCTTGGACTGTTCCTTCATTAGAGTCCTCAAGTCTGTCCAGTTACATTACAGCTTGGACTGTTCCTTCATTAGAGTCCTCAAGTCTGTCCAGTTACATTACAGCTTGGACTGTTCCTTCATTAGAGTCCTCAAGTCTGTCCAGTTACATTACATCTTGGACTGTTCCTTCATTAGAGTCCTCAAGTCTGTCCAGTTACATTACAGCTTGGACTGTTCATTCATTAGAGCTTGGACTGTTCCTTCATTAGAGTCCTCAAGTCTGTCCAGTTAGAGTACATTGCAGCTTGGACTGTTCCTTCATTAGAGTCCTCAAGTCTGTCCAGTTACATTACATCTTGGACTGTTCCTTCATTAGAGTCCTCAAGTCTGTCCAGTTACATTACAGCTTGGACTGTTCCTTCATTAGAGTCCTCAAGTCTGTCCAGTTACATTAGAGCTTGGACTGTTCCTTCATTAGAGTCCTCAAGTCTGTCCAGTTAGAGTACATTGCAGCTTGGACTGTTCCTTCATTAGAGTCCTCAAGTCTGTCCAGTTACATTACATCTTGGACTGTTCCTTCATTAGAGTCCTCAAGTCTGTCCAGTTACATTACATCTTGGACTGTTCCTTCATTAGAGTCCTCAAGTCTGTCCGGTTAGTGTACATTACAGCTTGGACTGTTCCTTCATTAGAGTCCTCAAGTCTGTCCAGTTACATTACAGCTTGGACTGTTCCTTCATTAGAGTCCTCAAGTCTGTCCAGTTAGAGTACATTACAGCTTGGACTGTTCCTTCATTAGAGTCCTCAAGTCTGTCCAGTTACATTACAGCTTGGACTGTTCCTTCATTAGAGTCCTCAAGTCTGTCCAGTTACATTACAGCTTGGACTGTTCCTTCATTAGAGTCCTCAAGTCTGTCCAGTTACATTACATCTTGGACTGTTCCTTCATTAGAGTCCTCAAGTCTGTCCAGTTACATTACAGCTTGGACTGTTCATTCATTAGAGCTTGAGTTCCTTCATTAGAGTCCTCAAGTCTGTCCAGTTAGTGTACATTACAGCTTTGACTGTTCCTTCACTAGAGTCCTCAAGTCTGTCCAGTTACATTACAGCTTGGACTGTTCCTTCATTAGAGTCCTCAAGTCTGTCCAGTTACATTACAGCTTGGACTGTTCCTTCATTAGAGTCCTCAAGTCTGTCCAGTTAGTGTACATTACAGCTTTGACTGTTCCTTCATTAGAGTCCTCAAGTCTGTCCAGTTACATTACAGCTTTGACTGTTCCTTCATTAGAGTCCTCAAGTCTGTCCAGTTGCATTACAGCTTGAACTGTTCCTTCATTAGAGTCCTCAAGTCTGTCCAGTTACATTAGAGCTTGGACTGTTCCTTCATTAGAGTCCTCAAGTCTGTCCAGTTACATTACAGCTTGGACTGTTCCTTCATTAGAGTCAAGTCTGTCCAGTTAGCTTGGACTGTTCCTTCATTAGAGTCCTCAAGTCTGTCCAGTTACATTACATCTTGGACTGTTCCTTCATTAGAGTCTTCAAGTCTGTCCAGTTACATTACAGCTTGGACTGTTCATTCATTAGAGCTTGGACTGTTCCTTCATTAGAGTCCTCAAGTCTGTCCAGTTAGAGTACATTGCAGCTTGGACTGTTCCTTCATTAGAGTCCTCAAGTCTGTCCAGTTACATTACATCTTGGACTGTTCCTTCATTAGAGTCCTCAAGTCTGTCCAGTTACCTTACATCTTGGACTGTTCCTTCATTAGAGTCCTCAAGTCTGTCCAGTTAGTGTACATTACAGCTTTGACTGTTCCTTCATTCGAGTCTTCAAGTCTGTCCAGTTACATTACAGCTTGGACTGGTCCTTCATTAGAGTCCTCAAGTCTGTCCAGTTACATTAGAGCTTGGACTGTTCCTTCATTAGAGTCCTCAAGTTTGTCCAGTTACATTACAGCTTGGACTGTTCATTCATTAGAGCTTGGACTGTTCCTTCATTAGAGTCCTCAAGTCTGTCCAGTTAGAGTACATTGCAGCTTGGACTGTTCCTTCATTAGAGTCCTCAAGTCTGTCCAGTTACATTACATCTTGGACTGTTCCTTCATTAGAGTCCTCAAGTCTGTCCAGTTACATTACAGCTTGGACTGTTCCTTCATTAGAGTCCTCAAGTCTGTCCAGTTACATTAGAGCTTGGACTGTTCCTTCATTAGAGTCCTCAAGTCTGTCCAGTTACATTACAGCTTGGACTGTTCCTTCATTAGAGTCCTCAAGTCTGTCCAGTTACATTACAGCTTGGACTGTTCCTTCATTAGAGTCCTCAAGTCTGTCCAGTTACATTACAGCTTGGACTGTTCCTTCATTAGAGTCCTCAAGTCTGTCCAGTTACATTAGAGCTTGGACTGTTCCTTCATTAGAGTCCTCAAGTCTGTCCAGTTAGTGTACATTACAGCTTTGACTGTTCCTTCATTAGAGTCTGTCCAGTTACATTACAGCTTGGACTGTTCCTTCATTAGAGTCCTCAAGTCTGTCCAGTTACATTACAGCTTGGACTGTTCCTTCATTAGAGTCCTCAAGTCTGTCCAGTTACATTACAGCTTGGACTGTTCCTTCATTAGAGTCCTCAAGTCTGTCCAGTTACATTACATTACAGCTTGGACTGTTCCTTCATTAGAGTCCTCAAGTCTGTCCAGTTACATTACAGCTTGGACTGTTCCTTCATTAGAGTCCTCAAGTCTGTCCAGTTACATTACAGCTTGGACTGTTCCTTCATTAGAGTCCTCAAGTCTGTCCAGTTACATTACAGTCTGTTCCAGTTACATTAGAGCTTGGACTGTTCCTTCATTAGAGTCCTCAAGTCTGTCCAGTTACATTACAGCTTGGACTGTTCCTTCATTAGAGTCCTCAAGTCTGTCCAGTTACATTACATCTTGACTGTTCCTTCATTAGAGTCCTCAAGTCTGTCCAGTTACATTACAGCTTGGACTGTTCCTTCATTAGAGTCCTCAAGTCTGTCCAGTTACATTACAGCTTGGACTGTTCCTTCATTAGAGTCCTCAAGTCTGTCCAGTTACATTACAGCTTGGACTGTTCCTTCATTAGAGTCCTCAAGTCTGTCCAGTTACATTACAGCTTGGACTGTTCCTTCATTAGAGTCCTCAAGTCTGTCCAGTTACATTACAGCTTGGACTGTTCCTTCATTAGAGTCCTCAAGTCTGTCCAGTTACATTACATCTTGGACTGTTCCTTCATTAGAGTCCTCAAGTCTGTCCAGTTACATTACAGCTTGGACTGTTCCTTCATTAGAGTCCTCAAGTCTGTCCAGTTACAATAGAGCTTGGACTGTTCCTTCATTAGAGTCCTCAAGTCTGTCCAGTTACATTACAGCTTGACTGTTCCTTCATTAGAGTCCTCAAGTCTGTCCAGTTACATTACAGCTTGGACTGTTCCTTCATTAGAGTCCTCAAGTCTGTCCAGTTACATTACAGCTTGGACTGTTCCTTCATTAGAGTCCTCAAGTCTGTCCAGTTACATTACAGCTTGGACTGTTCCTTCATTAGAGTCCTCAAGTCTGTCCAGTTACATTACAGCTTGACTGTTCCTTCATTAGAGTCCTCAAGTCTGTCCAGTTAGTGTACATTACAGCTTTGACTGTTCCTTCATTAGAGTCCTCAAGTCTGTCCAGTTACATTACAGCTTTGACTGTTCCTTCATTAGAGTCCTCAAGTCTGTCCAGTTACATTACAGCTTGGACTGTTCCTTCATTAGAGTCCTCAAGTCTGTCCAGTTACATAACAGCTTGGACTGTTCCTTCATTAGAGTCCTCAAGTCTGTCCAGTTACATTACAGCTTGGACTGTTCCTTCATTAGAGTCCTCAAGTCTATCCAGTTACATTACAGCTTGGACTGTTCCTTCATTAGAGTCCTCAAGTCTGTCCAGTTAGAGTACATTACAGCTTGAACTGTTCCTTCATTAGAGTCCTCAAGTCTGTCCAGTTAGTGTACATTACAGCTTGGACTGTTCCTTCATTAGAGTCCTCAAGTCTGTCCAGTTAGTGTACATTACAGCTTGGAATGTTCCTTCATTAGAGTCCTCAAGTCTGTCCAGTTACATTACAGCTTGGACTGTTCCTTCATTAGAGTCCTCAAGTCTGTCCAGTTAGAGTACATTACAGCTTGTACTGTTCCTTCATTATAGTCCTCAAGTCTGTCCAGTTACATTACAGCTTGGACTGTTCCTTCATTAGAGTCCTCAAGTCTGTCCAGTTAGAGTACATTACAGCTTGGACTGTTCCTTCATTAGAGTCCTCAAGTCTGTCCAGTTACATTACAGCTTGGACTGTTCCTTCATTAGAGTCCTCAAGTCTGTCCAGTTACATTACAGCTTGGACTGTTCCTTCATTAGAGTCCTCAAGTCTGTCCAGTTACATTACATCTTGGACTGTTCCTTCATTAGAGTCCTCAAGTCTGTCCAGTTACATTACAGCTTGGACTGTTCCTTCATTAGAGTCCTCAAGTCTGTCCAGTTAGTGTACATTACAGCTTTGACTGTTCCTTCATTAGAGTCCTCAAGTCTGTCCAGTTACATTACAGCTTGGACTGTTCCTTCATTTGAGTCCTCAGTTCTGTCCAGTTACATTACAGCTTGGACTGTTCCTTCATTAGAGTCCTCAAGTCTGTCCAGTTACATTAGAGCTTGGACTGTTCCTTCATTAGAGTCCTCAAGTCTGTCCAGTTACATTACAGCTTGGACTGTTCCTTCATTAGAGTCCTCAAGTCTGTCCAGTTACATTAGAGCTTGGACTGTTCCTTCATTAGAGTCCTCAAGTCTGTCCAGTTAGAGTACATTGCAGCTTGGACTGTTCCTTCATTAGAGTCCTCAAGTCTGTCCAGTTACATTACATCTTGACTGTTCCTTCATTAGAGTCCTCAAGTCTGTCAGTTACATTACAGCTTGGACTGTTCCTTCATTAGAGTCCTCAAGTCTGTCCAGTTACATTACAGCTTGGACTGTTCCTTCATTAAAGTCCTCAAGTCTGTCCAGTTAGAGTACATTACAGCTTGGACTGTTCCTTCATTAGAGTCCTCAAGTCTGTCCAGTTACATTACAGCTTGGACTGTTCCTTCATTAGAGTCCTCAAGTCTGTCCAGTTACATTACAGCTTGGACTGTTCCTTCATTAGAGTCCTCAAGTCTGTCCAGTTAGTGTACATTACAGCTTGGACTGTTCCTTCATTAGAGTCCTCAAGTCTGTCCAGTTACATTACAGCTTGGACTGTTCCTTCATTAGAGTCCTCAAGTCTGTCCAGTTACATTACATCTTGGACTGTTCCTTCATTAGAGTCCTCAAGTCTGTCCAGTTACATTACAGCTTGGACTGTTCCTTCATTAGAGTCCTCAAGTCTGTCCAGTTACATTACAGCTTGGACTGTTCCTTCATTAGAGTCCTCAAGTCTGTCCAGTTACATTACAGCTTGGACTGTTCCTTCATTAGAGTCCTCAAGTCTGTCCAGTTACATTACAGCTTGGACTGTTCCTTCATTAGAGTCCTCAAGTCTGTCCAGTTACATTACAGCTTGGACTGTTCCTTCATTAGAGTCCTCAAGTCTGTCCAGTTACATTACAGCTTGGACTGTTCATTCATTAGAGCTTGGACTGTTCCTTCATTAGAGTCCTCAAGTCTGTCCAGTTAGAGTACATTGCAGCTTGGACTGTTCCTTCATTAGAGTCCTCAAGTCTGTCCAGTTACATTACAGCTTGGACTGTTCCTTCATTAGAGTCCTCAAGTCTGTCCAGTTAGTGTACATTACAGCTTTGACTGTTCCTTCATTAGAGTCCTCAAGTCTGTCCAGTTACATTACAGCTTGGACTGTTCCTTCATTTGAGTCCTCAGGTCTGTCCAGTTACATTACAGCTTGGACTGTTCCTTCATTAGAGTCCTCAAGTCTGTCCAGTTACATTACAGCTTGGACTGTTCCTTCATTAGAGTCCTCAAGTCTGTCCAGTTACATTACAGCTTGGACTGTTCCTTCATTAGAGTCCTCAAGTCTGTCCAGTTACATTAGAGCTTGGACTGTTCCTTCATTAGAGTCCTCAAGTCTGTCCAGTTAAAGTACATTGCAGCTTGGACTGTTCCTTCATTAGAGTCCTCAAGTCTGTCCAGTTACATTACATCTTGGACTGTTCCTTCATTAGAGTCCTCAAGTCTGTCCAGTTACATTACAGCTTGGACTGTTCCTTCATTAGAGTCATTCATTAGAGCTTGGACTGTTCCTTCATTAGAGTCCTCAAGTCTGTCCAGTTAGAGTACATTGCAGCTTGGACTGTTCCTTCATTAGAGTCCTCAAGTCTGTCCAGTTACATTACAGCTTGTGTTCCTTCATTAGAGTCCTCAAGTCTGTCCAGTTACATTACAGCTTGGACTGTTCCTTCATTAGAGTCCTCAGTCTGTCCAGTTACATTAGCTTGGACTGTCCATTAGAGTTAAGTCTGTCCAGTTACATTACAGCTTGGACTGTTCCTTCATTAGAGTCCTCAAGTCTGTCCAGTTACATTACAGCTTGGACTGTTCCTTCATTAGAGTCCTCAAGTCTGTCCAGTTACATTACAGCTTGGACTGTTCATTCATTAGAGTCCTCAAGTCTGTCCAGCTTGGACTGTTCCTTCATTAGAGTCCTCAAGTCTGTCCAGTTACATTACAGCTTGGACTGTTCCTTCATTAGAGTCCTCAAGTCTGTCCAGTTACATTACATCTTGGACTGTTCCTTCATTAGAGTCCTCAAGTCTGTCCAGTTACATTACAGCTTGACTGTTCCTTCATTAGAGTCCTCAAGTCTGTCCAGTTACATTACAGCTTTGACTGTTCCTTCATTAGAGTCCTCACTGTCCAGTTACATTACATTGACTGTCCTTCAAGTCTGTCTGTCAGTTACATTACAGCTTGGACTGTTCCTTCATTAGAGTCCTCAAGTTTGTCCAGTTACATTACAGCTTGGACTGTTCATTCATTAGAGCTTGGACTGTTCCTTCATTAGAGTCCTCAAGTCTGTCCAGTTAGAGTACATTGCAGCTTGGACTGTTCCTTCATTAGAGTCCTCAAGTCTGTCCAGTTACATTACATCTTGGACTGTTCCTTCATTAGAGTCCTCAAGTCTGTCCAGTTACATTACAGCTTGGACTGTTCCTTCATTAGAGTCCTCAAGTCTGTCCAGTTACATTAGAGCTTGGACTGTTCCTTCATTAGAGTCCTCAAGTCTGTCCAGTTACATTACAGCTTGGACTGTTCCTTCATTAGAGTCCTCAAGTCTGTCCAGTTACATTACAGACTGTTCCTTCACTAGAGTCCTCAAGTCTGTCCAGTTACATTACAGCTTGGACTGTTCCTTCATTAGAGTCCTCAAGTCTGTCCAGTTACATTAGAGCTTGGACTGTTCCTTCATTAGAGTCCTCAAGTCTGTCCAGTTAGTTTACATTACAGCTTTGACTGTTCCTTCATTAGAGTCCTCAAGTCTGTCCAGTTACATTACAGCTTTGACTGTTCCTTCATTAGAGTCCTCAAGTCTGTCCAGTTGCATTACAGCTTGAACTGTTCCTTCATTAGAGTCCTCAAGTCTGTCCAGTTACATAACAGCTTGGACTGTTCCTTCATTAGAGTCCTCAAGTCTGTCCAGTTAGTGTACATTACAGCTTTGACTGTTCCTTCATTAGAGTCCTCAAGTCTGTCCAGTTACATCCATTAGTCCTCAAGTCTGTCCAGTTACATTAGAGCTTGGACTGTTCCTTCATTAGAGTCCTCAAGTCTGTCCAGTTACATTACAGCTTGTTCATTCATTAGAGCTTGGACTGTTCCTTCATTAGAGTCCTCAAGTCTGTCCAGTTAGAGTACATTGCAGCTTGGACTGTTCCTTCATTAGAGTCCTCAAGTCTGTCCAGTTACATTACATTTGGACTGTTCCTTCATTAGAGTCCTCAAGTCTGTCCAGTTACATTACAGCTTGGACTGTTCCTTCATTAGAGTCCTCAAGTCTGTCCAGTTACATTACAGCTTGACTGTTCCTTCATTAGAGTCCTCAAGTCTGTCCAGTTACATTACAGCTTGGACTGTTCCTTCATTAGAGTCCTCAAGTCTGTCCAGTTACATTACAGCTTGGACTGTTCCTTCATTAGAGTCCTCAAGTCTGTCCAGTTACATTACAGCTTGGACTGTTCCTTCATTAGAGTCCTCAAGTCTGTCCAGTTACATTACATCTTGGACTGTTCCTTCATTAGAGTCCTCAAGTCTGTCCAGTTACATTACAGCTTGGACTGTTCCTTCATTAGAGTCCTCAAGTCTGTCCAGTTACAATAGAGCTTGGACTGTTCCTTCATTAGAGTCCTCAAGTCTGTCCAGTTAGTGTACATTACAGCTTTGACTGTTCCTTCATTAGAGTCCTCAAGTCTGTCCAGTTACATTACAGCTTGGACTGTTCCTTCATTAGAGTCCTCAAGTCTGTCCAGTTACATTACAGCTTGGACTGTTCCTTCATTAGAGTCCTCAAGTCTGTCCAGTTACATTAGTTGGACTGTTCCTTCATTAGAGTCCTCAAGTCTGTCCAGTTAGTGTACATTACAGCTTTGACTGTTCCTTCATTAGAGAAGTCTGTTCCTTCATTAGAGTCTTCAAGTCTGTCCAGTTACATTACAGCTCTGGTCCTTCATTAGAGTCCTCAAGTCTGTCCAGTTACATTACAGCTTGGACTGTTCCTTCATTAGAGTCCTCAAGTCTGTCCAGTTACATTACAGCTTGGACTGTTCCTTCATTAGAGTCCTCAAGTCTGTCCAGTTACATTACAGCTTGGACTGTTCCTTCATTAGAGTCCTCAAGTCTGTCCAGTTACATTACAGCTTGGACTGTTCCTTCATTAGAGTCCTCAAGTCTGTCCAGTTACATTACAGCTTGGACTGTTCCTTCATTAGAGTCCTCAAGTCTGTCCAGTTAGATACATTGCAGCTTGGACTGTTCCTTCATTAGAGTCCTCAAGTCTGTCCAGTTACATTACATCTTGGACTGTTCCTTCATTAGAGTCCTCAAGTCTGTCCAGTTACATTACAGCTTGGACTGTTCCTTCATTAGAGTCCTCAAGTCTGTCCAGTTACATTACAGCTTGGACTGTTCCTTCATTAGTCCTAAGTCTGTCCAGTTACATTACAGCTTGACTGTTCCTTCATTAGAGTCCTCAAGTCTGTCCAGTTACATTACAGCTTGGACTGTTCCTTCATTAGAGTCCAGTCTGTCCAGTTACATTACAGCTTGACTGTTCCTTCATTAGAGTCCTCAAGTCTGTCCAGTTACATTACAGCTTGGACTGTTCCTTCATTAGAGTCCTCAAGTCTGTCCAGTTACATTACAGCTTGGACTGTTCCTTCATTAGAGTCATTACATTACTTGGACTGTTCCTTCATTAGAGTCCTCAAGTCTGTCCAGTTACATTACAGCTTGGACTGTTCCTTCATTAGAGTCCTCAAGTCTGTCCAGTTACATTACATCTTGGACTGTTCCTTCATTAGAGTCCTCAAGTCTGTCCAGTTACATTACAGCTTGGACTGTTCCTTCATTAGAGTCCTCAAGTCTGTCCAGTTACATTACAGCTTGGACTGTTCCTTCATTAGAGTCCTCAAGTCTGTCCAGTTACATTACAGCTTTGACTGTTCCTTCATTAGAGTCCTCAAGTCTGTCCAGTTACATTACAGCTTGGACTGTTCCTTCATTAGAGTCCTCAGTCTGTCCAGTTACATTACAGCTTGGACTGTTCCTTCATTAGAGTCCTCAAGTCTGTCCAGTTACATTACAGCTTGGACTGTTCCTTCATTAGAGTCCTCAAGTCTGTCCAGTTACATTACAGCTTTGACTGTTCCTTCATTAGAGTCCTCAAGTCTGTCCAGTTACATTACAGCTTGGACTGTTCCTTCATTAGAGTCCTCAAGTCTGTCCAGTTACATTACAGCTTGGACTGTTCCTTCATTAGAGTCCTCAAGTCTGTCCAGTTACATTACAGCTTGGACTGTTCCTTCATTAGAGTCCTCAAGTCTGTCCAGTTACATTACAGCTTGGACTGTTCCTTCATTAGAGTCCTCAAGTCTGTCCAGTTACATTACAGCTTGGACTGTTCCTTCATTAGAGTCCTCAAGTCTGTCCAGTTACATTACATCTTGGACTGTTCCTTCATTAGAGTCCTCAAGTCTGTCCAGTTAGAGTACATTGCAGCTTGGACTGTTCCTTCATTAGAGTCCTCAAGTCTGTCCAGTTACATTACATCTTGGACTGTTCCTTCATTAGAGTCCTCAAGTCTGTCCAGTTACATTACAGCTTGGACTGTTCCTTCATTAGAGTCCTCAAGTCTGTCCAGTTACATTACAGCTTGGACTGTTCCTTCATTAGAGTCCTCAAGTCTGTCCAGTTACATTACAGCTTGGACTGTTCCTTCATTAGAGTCCTCAAGTCTGTCCAGTTACATTACAGCTTGGACTGTTCCTTCATTAGAGTCCTCAAGTCTGTCCAGTTAGAGTACATTACAGCTTGGACTGTTCCTTCATTAGAGTCCTCAAGTCTGTCCAGTTTGTGTACATTACATCTTGGAATGTTCCTTCATTAGAGTCCTCAAGTCTGTCCAGTTACATTACAGCTTGACTGCTTGGACTGTTCCTTCATTAGAGTCCTCAAGTCTGTCCAGTTACATTACAGCTTGGACTGTTCCTTCATTAGAGTCCTCAAGTCTGTCCAGTTAGTTAGTACATTACAGCTTTGACTGTTCCTTCATTAGAGTCCTCAAGTCTGTCCAGTTACATTACAGCTTGGACTGTTCCTTCATTTGAGTCCTCAAGTCTGTCCAGTTACATTACAGCTTGGACTGTTCCTTCATTAGAGTCCTCAAGTCTGTCCAGTTACATTAGAGCTTGGACTGTTCCTTCATTAGAGTCCTCAAGTCTGTCCAGTTACATTACAGCTTGGACTGTTCCTTCATTAGAGTCCTCAAGTCTGTCCAGTTACATTAGAGCTTGGACTGTTCCTTCATTAGAGTCCTCAAGTCTGTCCAGTTAGAGTACATTGCAGCTTGGACTGTTCCTTCATTAGAGTCCTCAAGTCTGTCCAGTTACATTACATCTTGGACTGTTCCTTCATTAGAGTCCTCAAGTCTGTCCAGTTACATTACAGCTTGGACTGTTCCTTCATTAGAGTCCTCAAGTCTGTCCAGTTACATTACAGCTTGGACTGTTCCTTCATTAAAGTCCTCAAGTCTGTCCAGTTAGAGTACATTACAGCTTGGACTGTTCCTTCATTAGAGTCCTCAAGTCTGTCCAGTTACATTACAGCTTGGACTGTTCCTTCATTAGAGTCCTCAAGTCTGTCCAGTTACATTACAGCTTGGACTGTTCCTTCATTAGAGTCCTCAAGTCTGTCCAGTTAGAGTACATTGCAGCTTGGACTGTTCCTTCATTAGAGTCCTCAAGTCTGTCCAGTTACATTACATCTTGGACTGTTCCTTCATTAGAGTCCTCAAGTCTGTCCAGTTACATTACATCTTGGACTGTTCCTTCATTAGAGTCCTCAAGTCTGTCTGGTTAGTGTACATTACAGCTTGGACTGTTCCTTCATTAGAGTCCTCAAGTCTGTCCAGTTACATTACAGCTTGGACTGTTCCTTCATTAAAGTCCTCAAGTCTGTCCAGTTACATTACAGCTTGGACTGTTCCTTCATTAGAGTCCTCAAGTCTGTCCAGTTACATTACAGCTTGGACTGTTCCTTCATTAGAGTCCTCAAGTCTGTCCAGTTACATTACATCTTGGACTGTTCCTTCATTAGAGTCCTCAAGTCTGTCCAGTTACATTACAGCTTGGACTGTTCATTCATTAGAGCTTGGACTGTTCCTTCATTAGAGTCCTCAAGTCTGTCCAGTTAGAGTACATTGCAGCTTGGACTGTTCCTTCATTAGAGTCCTCAAGTCTGTCCAGTTACATTACAGCTTGGACTGTTCCTTCATTAGAGTCCTCAAGTCTGTCCAGTTAGTGTACATTACAGCTTTGACTGTTCCTTCATTAGAGTCCTCAAGTCTGTCCAGTTACATTACAGCTTGGACTGTTCCTTCATTAGAGTCCTCAGGTCTGTCCAGTTACATTACAGCTTGGACTGTTCCTTCATTAGAGTCCTCAAGTCTGTCCAGTTACATTACAGCTTGGACTGTTCCTTCATTAGAGTCCTCAAGTCTGTCCAGTTACATTACAGCTTGGACTGTTCCTTCATTAGAGTCCTCAAGTCTGTCCAGTTAGTTGGACTGTTCCTTCATTAGTCCTCAAGTCTGTCCAGTTAGAGTACATTGCAGCTTGGACTGTTCCTTCATTAGAGTCCTCAAGTCTGTCCAGTTACATTACAGCTTGGACTGTTCCTTCATTAGAGTCCTCAAGTCTGTCCAGTTACATTACAGCTTGGACTGTTCATTCATTACAGCTTGGACTGTTCCTTCATTAGAGTCCTCAAGTCTGTCCAGTTAGATTACATTGCAGCTTGACTGTTCCTTCATTAGAGTCCTCAAGTCTGTCCAGTTACATTACATCATGGACTGTTCCTTCATTAGAGTCCTCAAGTCTGTCCAGTTACATTACAGCTTGGACTGTTCCTTCATTAGAGTCCTCAAGTCTGTCCAGTTAGTGTACATTACAGCTTGGACTGTTCCTTCATTAGAGTCCTCAAGTCTGTCCAGCTTGGACTGTTCCTTCATTAGAGTCCTCAGGTCTGTCCAGTTACATTACAGCTTGGACTGTTCCTTCATTAGAGTCCTCAAGTCTGTCCAGTTACATTACAGCTTGGACTGTTCCTTCATTAGAGTCCTCAAGTCTGTCCAGTTACATTACAGCTTGGACTGTTCCTTCATTAGAGTCCTCAAGTCTGTCCAGTTACATTACAGCTTGGACTGTTCCTTCATTAGAGTCCTCAAGTCTGTCCAGTTACATTACAGCTTGGACTGTTCCTTCATTAGAGTCCTCAAGTCTGTCCAGTTACATTACAGCTTGGACTGTTCTTCATTAGAGTTGTTCCTTCATTAGAGTCCTCAAGTCTGTCCAGTTAGAGTACATTACAGCTTGGACTGTTCCTTCATTAGAGTCCTCAAGTCTGTCCAGTTACATTACATCTTGGACTGTTCCTTCATTAGAGTCCTCAAGTCTGTCCAGTTACCTTACATCTTGACTGTTCCTTCATTAGAGTCCTCAAGTCTGTCCAGTTACATTACAGCTTTGACTGTTCCTTCATTAGAGTCCTCAAGTCTGTCCAGTTACATTACAGCTTGGACTGTTCCTTCATTAGAGTCCTCAAGTCTGTCCAGTTACATTACAGCTTGGACTGTTCCTTCATTAGAGTCCTCAAGTCTGTCCAGTTACATTACAGCTTGGACTGTTCCTTCATGTTCCTTCATTAGAGTCCTCAAGTCTGTCCAGTTAGAGTACATTACAGCTTGGACTGTTCCTTCATTAGAGTCCTCAAGTCTGTCCAGTTACATTACATCTTGGACTGTTCCTTCATTAGAGTCCTCAAGTCTGTCCAGTTACATTACAGCTTGACTGTTCATTCATTAGAGCTTGGACTGTTCCTTCATTAGAGTCCTCAAGTCTGTCCAGTTAGAGTACATTACAGCTTGACTGTTCCTTCATTAGAGTCCTCAAGTCTGTCCAGTTACATTACATCTTGGAGTTCCTTCATTAGAGTCTGTCTCCAGTTACATTACAGCTTGGACTGTTCCTTCATTAGTCCTCAAGTCTGTCCAGTTACATTACAGCTTGACTGTTCCTTCATTAGAGTCCTCAAGTCTGTCCAGTTACATTACAGCTTGGACTGTTCCTTCATTAGAGTCCTCAGTCTGTCCAGTTACATTACAGCTTGGACTGTTCCTTCATTAGAGTCCTCAAGTCTGTCCAGTTACATTACAGCTTGGACTGTTCCTTCATTAGAGTCCTCAAGTCTGTCCAGTTACATTACAGCTTGGACTGTTCCTTCATTAGAGTCCTCAAGTCTGTCCAGTTACATTACAGCTTGGACTGTTCCTTCATTAGAGTCCTCAAGTCTATCCAGTTACATTACAGCTTGGACTGTTCCTTCATTAGAGTCCTCAAGTCTGTCCAGTTACATTACAGCTTGAACTGTTCCTTCATTAGAGTCCTCAAGTCTGTCCATTTAGTGTACATTACAGCTTGGACTGTTCCTTCATTAGAGTCCTCAAGTCTGTCCAGTTTGTGTACATTACAGCTTGGAATGTTCCTTCATTAGAGTCCTCAAGTATGTCCAGTTACATTACAGCTTGGACTGTTCCTTCATTAGAGTCCTCAAGTATGTCCAGTTAGAGTACATTACATCTTGGACTGTTCCTTCATTAGAGTCCTCAAGTCTGTCCAGTTACATTACAGCTTGGACTGTTCCTTCATTAGAGTCCTCAAGTCTGTCCAGTTACATTACAGCTTGGACTGTTCCTTCATTAGAGTCCTCAAGTCTGTCCAGTTACATACAGCTTGGACTGTTCATTCATTAGAGCTTGGACTGTTCCTTCATTAGAGTCCTCAAGTCTGTCCAGTTAGAGTACATTACAGCTTGGACTGTTCCTTCATTAGAGTCCTCAAGTCTGTCCAGTTACATTACAGCTTGGACTGTTCCTTCATTAGAGTCCTCAAGTCTGTCCAGTTACCAGTTGACATTACAGCTTGGACTGTTCCTTCATTAGAGTCCTCAAGTCTGTCCAGTTACATTACAGCTTGGACTGTTCCTTCATTAGAGTCCTCAAGTCTGTCAAGTCTGTCCAGTTAGTCTGTCCAGTTACATTACAGCTTGGACTGTTCCTTCATTAGAGTCCTCAAGTCTGTCCAGTTACATTACAGCTTGGACTGTTCCTTCATTAGAGTCCTCAAGTCTGTCCAGTTAGTGTACATTACAGCTTGGACTGTTCCTTCATTAGAGTCCTCAAGTCTGTCCAGTTACATTACAGCTTGGACTGTTCCTTCATTAGAGTCCTCATTGACTGTCCAGTCCTACATCCAGTTACACAGCTTGGACTGTTCCTTCATTAGAGTCCTCAAGTCTGTCCAGTTACATTACAGCTTGGACTGTTCCTTCATTAGAGTCCTCAAGTCTGTCCAGTTACATTACAGCTTGACTGTTCCTTCATTAGAGTCCTCAAGTCTGTCCAGTTACATTACAGCTTGGACTGTTCCTTCATTAGAGTCCTCAAGTCTGTCCAGTTACATTACAGCTTGGACTGTTCCTTCATTAGAGTCCTCAAGTCTGTCCAGTTAGTGTACATTACAGCTTGACTGTTCCTTCATTAGAGTCCTCAAGTCTGTTACCAGTTACATTACATTACAGCTTGGACTGTTCCTTCATTATAGTCCTCAAGTCTGTCCAGTTACATAACAGCTTGGACTGTTCCTTCATTAGAGTCCTCAAGTCTGTCCAGTTAGTGTACATTACAGCTTTGACTGTTCCTTCATTAGAGTCCTCAAGTCTGTCCAGTTACATTACAGCTTGGACTGTTCCTTCATTAGAGTCCTCAAGTCTGTCCAGTTACATTACAGCTTGGACTGTTCCTTCATTAGAGTCCTCAAGTCTGTCCAGTTGCATTACAGCTTGAACTGTTCCTTCATTAGAGTCCTCAAGTCTGTCCAGTTACATAACAGCTTGGACTGTTCCTTCATTAGAGTCCTCAAGTCTGTCCAGTTACATTACAGCTTGGACTGTTCCTTCATTAGAGTCCTCAAGTCTGTCCAGTTACATTACAGCTTGACTGTTCCTTCATTAGAGTCCTCAAGTCTGTCCAGTTAGTTACATTACAGCTTGGACTGTTCCTTCATTAGAGTCCTCAAGTCTGTCCAGTTACATTACAGCTTGGACTGTTCCTTCATTAGAGTCCTCAAGTCTGTCCAGTTAGTGTACATTACAGCTTGGAATGTTCCTTCATTAGAGTCCTCAAGTCTGTCCAGTTACATTACAGCTTGGACTGTTCCTTCATTAGAGTCCTCAAGTCTGTCCAGTTAGTGTACATTACAGCTTTGACTGTTCCTTCATTAGAGTCCTCAAGTCTGTCCAGTTACATTACATCTTGGACTGTTCCTTCATTAGAGTCATCAAGTCTGTCCAGTTACATTACAGCTTGGACTGTTCCTTCATTAGAGTCCTCAAGTCTGTCCAGTTACAATACAGCTTGGACTGTTCCTTCATTAGAGTCCTCAAGTCTGTCCAGTTACATTACAGCTTGACTGTTCCTTCATTAGAGTCCTCAAGTCTGTCCAGTTACATTACAGCTTGGACTGTTCCTTCATTAGAGTCCTCAAGTCTGTCCAGTTACATTACAGCTTGACTGTTCCTTCATTAGAGTCCTCAAGTCTGTCCAGTTACATTACAGCTTGGACTGTTCCTTCATTAGAGTCCTCAAGTCTGTCCAGTTAGTGTACATTACAGCTTGGACTGTTCCTTCATTAGAGTCCTCAAGTCTGTCCAGTTACATAACAGCTTGGACTGTTCCTTCATTAGAGTCCTCAAGTCTGTCCAGTTACATTACAGCTTGGACTGTTCCTTCATTAGAGTCCTCAAGTCTGTCCAGTTACATTACAGCTTGGACTGTTCCTTCATTAGAGTCTTCAAGTTTGTCCAGTTACATTACATCTTGGACTGTTCCTTCATTAGAGTCCTCAAATCTGTCCAGTTGCATTACAGCTTGAACTGTTCCTTCATTAGAGTCCTCAAGTCTGTCCAGTTACATAACAGCTTGGACTGTTCCTTCATTAGAGTCCTCAAGTCTGTCCAGTTACATAACAGCTTGGACTGTTCCTTCATTAGAGTCCTCAAGTCTGTCCAGTTACATTACAGATTGGACTGTTCCTTCATTAGAGTCCTCAAGTCTGTCCAGTTACATTACAGATTGGACTGTTCCTTCATTAGAGTCCTCAAGTCTGTCCAGTTACATAACAGCTTGGACTGTTCCTTCATTAGAGTCCTCAAGTCTGTCCAGTTACATTACAGCTTGGACTGTTCCTTCATTAGAGTCCTGTCCAGTTACAAGTCCTGTCCAGTTAGTCCAGTACATTACAGCTTGAACTGTTCCTTCATTAGAGTCCTCAAGTCTGTCCAGTTAATTACAGCTTGGACTGTTCCTTCATTAGAGTCCTCAAGTCTGTCCAGTTACATTACAGCTTGACTGTTCCTTCATTAGAGTCCTCAAGTCTGTCCAGTTACATTACAGTTGGGTTCCTTCATTAGAGTCCTCAAGTCTGTCCAGTTAGTGTATTACAGCTTGGACTGTTCCTTCATTAGAGTCCTCAAGTCTGTCCAGTTACATTACAGCTTGACTGTTCCTTCATTAGAGTCCTCAAGTCTGTCCAGTTACATTACAGCTTGGACTGTTCCTTCATTAGAGTCCTCAAGTCTGTCCAGTTACATTACAGCTTGGACTGTTCCTTCATTAGAGTCCTCAAGTCTGTCCAGTTAGAGTACATTACATCTTGGACTGTTCCTTCATTAGAGTCCTCAAGTCTGTCCAGTTACATTACAGCTTGGACTGTTCCTTCATTAGAGTCCTCAAGTCTGTCCAGTTAGAGTACATTACAGCTTGACTGTTCCTTCATTAGAGTCCTCAAGTCTGTCCAGTTAGTGTACATTACATCTTGGAATGTTCCTTCATTAGAGTCCTCAAGTCTGTCCAGTTACATTACAGCTTGGACTGTTCCTTCATTAGAGTCCTCAAGTATGTCCAGTTAGAGTACATTACATCTTGGACTGTTCCTTCATTAGAGTCATCAAGTCTGTCCAGTTACATAACAGCTTGGACTGTTCCTTCATTAGAGTCCTCAAGTCTGTCCAGTTACATTACATCTTGGACTGTTCCTTCATTAGAGTCATCAAGTCTGTCCAGTTACATTACAGCTTGGACTGTTCCTTCATTAGAGTCCTCAAGTCTGTCCAGTTACATTACAGCTTGGACTGTTCCTTCATTAGAGTCTAAGTCTGTCCAGTTACATTACATCTTGACTGTTCCTTCATTAGAGTCCTCAAGTCCAGTTAGTGTACATTACAGCTTTGACTGTTCCTTCATTAGAGTCCTCAAGTCTGTCCAGTTACATTACAGCTTGGACTGTTCCTTCATTAGAGTCTGTTCCTTCATTAGAGTCCTCAAGTCTGTCCAGTTACATTACAGCTTTGACTGTTCCTTCATTAGAGTCCTCAAGTCTGTCCAGTTACATTACAGCTTGACTGTTCCTTCATTATTACTGTCCAGTTACTTTGGACTGTTCCTTCATTAGAGTCCTCAAGTCTGTCCAGTTACATTACAGCTTTGACTGTTCCTTCATTAGAGTCCTCAAGTCTGTCCAGTTGCATTACAGCTTGAACTGTTCCTTCATTAGAGTCCTCAAGTCTGTCCAGTTACATAACAGCTTGGACTGTTCCTTCATTAGAGTCCTCAAGTCTGTCCAGTTACATTACAGATTGGACTGTTCATTCATTAGAGTCCTCAAGTCTGTCCAGTTACATAACAGCTTGGACTGTTTCTTCATTAGAGTCCTCAAGTCTATCCAGTTACATAACAGCTTGGACTGTTCCTTCATTAGAGTCCTCAAATCTGTCCAGTTAGAGTATATTACAATGTGGACTATTCCTTCATTAGAGTCCTCTTCTCTGTCATGTTACAGTGCAGCTTGGACTGAGCCTTCATTAGACTCTTCCTGTCCTTCCAGTTACTGTACAATACAGCTTGGACTGTCCCTCCGTTAGAGTCCTTCTGTTTTTCCAGCTGTATTGTGTTCTCTCCATCAATAGGATGCGCCCGGAGATCGTGGTGATGAACCAATCAGAGCCGATCAAAGAAAAGGAGAAGCAGGGCTTCTTCAGAGCAATAAAGAAGAAGAAGAAGAACAAGTCCCAAACGGTGGGTGCTGTTCTCTTCTGTAATGTTATGGTCTGCCATACCCTCTGGAGTTAACATATGTACAGTACCAGTCAAAAGTTTGGACGCACCTACTCATTCCAGGGTTTCTTTATTTCTACATGGTAAAATAATAGTGAAGATATCAAAACTATGACATCACACATATATGGAATCATGTATTAACCAAAAAAGTGTTAAATATTTTTGAGATTCTTCAATGTTGCCACCCTTTTTGCCTTGATGACAGCTTTGCACACTCTTGGCATTCTCTCAACCAGCTTCATGAGGTAGTCACCTGGAATGTATTTCAATTAACAGGTGTGCCCTGGAATTTCTTTACTTCTTAATGCGTTTGAGCCAATCAGTTTTGTTGTAACAAGGTAAGGGGGGATGCAGAAGATGGCTCTATTTGGTAAAAGACCAAGTCCATATTATGGCAAGAACAGCTCAAATAAGCAAAGAGAAACAACAGTCCATCATTACTTTAAGACATAACGGTCAGTCAATACTTACAATTTCAAGAACTTTGAAAGTTTCTTCAATTGCAGTGGCTCTCATGAGGACCGTCACAGGAATGGAAGACGCAGAGTTACCTCTGCTGCAGAGGATAAGTTCATTAGAGTTAACTGCACCTCAGATTGCAGCCCAAATAAATGCTGACAGACGCATCTCAACATCAACTGTTCAGACGGGAATCAGGCCTTCATGGTCGAATTGCTGCAAATAAACCACTACTAAAGGACACCTATAAGAAGAAGAGACTTGCTTTTGGCCAAGAAACACCAGCAATGTACATTAGACCAGGGGAAATTTGGTCTGATGAGTCCAAATTAGATTTTTGAATTTTTGGTCCAACCGTCGTGTCTTTGTGAGACGCAGAGTAGGTGAAGTAATGATCGCCACATGTGGTTCCCAACGTGAAGCATTTGTATTTATTTTTATTTAATTTTGTCTTTATTTAATCAGGCAAGCACAACTGCGACCTGCAACTGCAACTGCGGCCAAGATAAAGCAAAGCAGTGCGACACAAACAACAACACAGAGTTACACATGGAATAAACAAACGTACAGTCAATAACACAATAGAAGAAAAGTGTATATATATACAGTGTGTGCAAATGGCGTGAGGAGGTAAGGCAATAAATAGGCCATAGTAGCGAAGTAATTACAATTTAGCAAATTAACACTGGAGTGATAGATGTGCAGAGGATGATGATGTGCAAAAAAAGTAAATAAAAACAATATGGGGATGAGGTAGGTGCAGTTGCAGCGATGGTTTAGCTGCTCAGATAGCTGATGTTTAAAGACAGGAGGAGGAGGAGGTGTGGGGGTGCTTTGCTGGTGACACTGTCAAATCAAATCACATTTATTTATAAAGCCCTTCGTACATCAGCTGATATCTCAAAGTGCTGTACAGAAACCCAGCCTAAAACCCCAAACAGCAAGCAATGCAGGTGTAGAAGCACGGTGGCTAGGAAAAACTCCCCAGAAAGGCCAAGACCTAGGAAGAAACCTAGAGAGGAACCAGGCTATGTGGGGTGGCCAGTCCTCTTCTGGCTGTTCCGGGTGGAGATTATAACAGAACATGACCAAGATGTTCAAATGTTCATAAATGACCAGCATGGTCGTATAATAATAAGGCAGAACAGTTGAAACTGGAGCAGCAGCATGGTCAGGTGGACTGGGGACAGCAAGGAGTCATCATGTCAGGTAGTCCTGGGGCATGGTCCCAGGGCTCAGGTCAGTTGAAACTGGAGCATCAGCACGGCCAGGTGGACTGGGGACAGCAAGGAGTCATCATGTCAGGTAGTCCTGGGGCATGGTCCTAGGGCTCAGGTCCTCCGAGAGAGAGAAAGAAAGAGAGAAGGAGAGAAGGAGAGAATTAGAGAACGCACACTTAGATTCACACAGGACACCGAATAGGACAGGAGAGGTACTCCAGATATAACAAACTGACCCTAGCCCCCCGACACATAAACTACTGCAGCATAAATACTGGAGGCTGAGACAGGAGGGGTCAGGAGACACTGTAGCCCCATCCGAGGACACCCCCGGACAGGGCCAAACAGGAAGGATATAACCCCACCCACTTTGCCAAAGCACAGCCCCCACACCACTAGAGGGACATCTTCAACCACCAACTTACCATCCTGAGACAAGGCTGAGTATAGCCCACAAAGATCTCCGCCATGGCACAACCCAAGGGGGGGGGCGCCAACCCAGACAGGATGACCACATCAGTGAATCAACCCACTCAGGTGACGCACCCCTTCCAGGGACGGCATGAGAGAGCCCCAGTAAGCCAGTGACTCAGCCCCTGTAATAGGGTTAGAGGCAGAGAATCCCAGTGGAAAGAGGGGAACCGGCCAGGCAGAGACAGCAAGGGCGGTTCGTTGCTCCAGAGCCTTTCCGTTCACCTTCCAACTCCTGGGCCAGACTACACTCAATCATATGACCCACTGAAGAGATGAGTCTTCAGTAAAGACAGAAAGGTTGAGACCGAGTTTGCGTCTCTGACATGGGTAGGCAGACCGTTCCATAAAAATGGAGCTCTATAGGAGAAAGCCCTGCCTCCAGCTGTTTGCTTAGAAATTCTAGGGACAATTAGGAGGCCTGCGTCTTGTGACCGTAGCGTACGTGTAGGTATGTACGGCAGGACCAAATCAGAGAGATAGGTAGGAGCAAGCCCATGTAATGCTTTGTAGGTTAGCAGTAAAACCTTGAAATCAGCCCTTGCTTTGACAGGAAGCCAGTGTAGAGAGGCTAGCACTGGAGTAATATGATCAATTTTTTTTGTTCTAGTCAGGATTCTAGCAGCCGTATTTAGCACCAACTGAAGTCTATTCAGTGCTTTATCCGGGTAGCCGGAAAGTAGAGCATTGCAGTAGTCTAACCTAGAAGTGACAAAAGCATGGATTAATTTTTCTGCATCATTTTTGGACAGAAAGTTTCTGATTTTTGCTGTCTGTGATTTATTTAGAATTCAAGACACACTTAATCAGCATGGCTACCACAGCATTCTGCAGCGATACGCCATCCCATCTGGTTTGCACTTAGTGGTACTATCATTTGTTTTTCAACAGGACAATGACCCAACACACCTCCAGGCTGTGTAAGGGCTATTTGACCAAAAAGGAGAGTTATGGAATGCTGCATCAGATGACCTAGCCTCGATAATGAATCAACCTCAACCCAATTGAGATGGTTTGGGATGAGTTGGACCACAGAGTGAAGGAAAAGAAGCCAACAAGTGCTCAGCATATGTGGGAACTTCTTCAAGACTGTTTGAAAAACATTCCAGGTGAAGAGAATGCCAAGAGTGTGCAAAGCTGTCATCAAGGCAAAGGTTGGCTACTTTGAATAATTATTTAACACTTTTTTGGTTACTACATGATTCCATGTGTGTTATTTCATAGTCTTGATGTCTTCATTATTATTCTACAATGAAGAAAATAGTAAAAATAAAGAAAAACCCTTGAACGAGGGAGGAGGTGTGTCCAAACTTTTGACTGATACTGTATGTGTCTCTACGTATGTGCAGTATCTCTACATAATGCTTAAGTCTGTCTATATATCACAGTGTTTCCTTCTTTGGCCTCTGCTTCCTTACATATCTTGTATGTTACCATGACAAAGACACCTCATACAGTATATGTTGTTGTTGCCCATCTATCCCTGCAGTCATGTGGTTCTTATTTTGTAGATGATGCTCCCAGACAGAAGGACTCCCCTCATGAAGAAATGTATTTTCCCCCTCTGTAACTCAAAGAATAACATAAATCTCCTCAGCGATGGTGCGACCTGTTGTCTCTTCTCCCATGGTGTATCTGTTCTCTACAGTACAAGTCTAACCCCATGGAACCATTGTCATCACCGCATGCTGACGTTAACCATAATGAATCAACTCTAATTAATCTCCTCTTGTCTGGTCTCGAATCATTATAATCATTATGAAACTAGAACCAACCAGATCCATCAAACGCTCAAACAGGATGTCATCAGGAGGTTAGTATGTAGACCTAGTGTACTCTTATAGTGTACTTTAATCACATAGCTAGACACATGCTACTTTGGTCATGATGACATCATGAGAGCGTTGAAACAAATTGAACCAACACAATTCAATGTAAAGCTGATTTATAATATGGATTGAATCCTCTATCAAAATGTTTCGATCCAGACCAGGACAATCTGACCAGATAGGGCCCTTCAGAAAATGTTATTTCAGTCACTTCATGGATCTGTTGTTGGGTAGTTTACCTTTCCTGTCCTCATTCTGTGGGTCTACAGGATTCTGATTTTGTTGTCACCTGTGACTCCAGCTGTACAGGCAGGCAGCTGACAGCATGCAGAGAGGTCGGGGTGAGGGAGGGAAGGGTGAGAGGGTGGCGGGATAGTCTTGCATGGTTAAGAACTGAAAATCTTGAAGGTGCACATTATCCTCCCTGCTGTACCCCAGAATATCCCCTCTGCTCTACCCCAGAATATCCCATCTGCTCTACCCCAGAATATCCTCCCTGCTGTACCCCAGAATATCCCCTCTGCTCTACCCCAGAATATCCCCTCTGCTCTACCCCAGAATATCCTCCCTGCTGTACCCCAGAATATCCCCTCTGCTCTACCCCAGAATATCCCCTCTGCTCTACCCCAGATTATCCTCCCTGCTGTACCCCAGAATATCCCCTCTGCTCTACCCCAGAATATCCCATCTGCTCTACCCCAGAATATCCCCTCTGCTCTACCCCAGAATATCCCCTCTGCTCTACCCCAGATTATCCTCCCTGCTGTACCCCAGAATATCCCCTCTGCTCTACCCCAGATTATCCTCCCTGCTCTACCCCAGAATATCCCCTCTGCTCTACCCCAGAATATCCCCTCTGCTCTACCCCAGAATATCCTCCCTGCTGTACCCCAGAATATCCCCTCTGCTCTACCCCAGAATATCCCCTCTGCTCTACCCCAGATTATCCTCCCTGCTGTACCCCAGAATATCCCCTCTGCTCTACCCCAGAATATCCCATCTGCTCTACCCCAGAATATCCCCTCTGCTCTACCCCAGAATATCCCCTCTGCTCTACCCCAGAATATCCCCTCTGGTCTACCCCAGAATATCCCCTCTGCTCTACCCCAGATTATCCTCCCTGCTGTACCCCAGAATATCCCCTCTGCTCTACCCCAGACTATCCCCTCTGCTCTACCCCAGAATATCCTCCCTGCTGTACCCCAGAATATCCCCTCTGCTCTACCCCAGAATATCCCCTCTGCTCTACCCCAGAATATCCCCTCTGCTCTACCCCAGAATATCCCCTCTGCTCTACCCCAGAATATCCCCTCTGGTCTACCCCAGAATATCCCCTCTGCTCTACCCCAGAATATCCCCTCTGCTCTACCCCAGAATATCCCCTCTGGTCTACCCCAGAATATCCCCTCTGCTCTACCCCAGAATATCCCCTCTGCTCTACCCCAGAATATCCTCCCTGCTGTACCCCAGAATATCCCCTCTGCTCTACCCCAGAATATCCCCTCTGCTCTACCCCAGATTATCCTCCCTGCTGTACCCCAGAATATCCCCTCTGCTCTACCCCAGAATATCCCATCTGCTCTACCCCAGAATATCCCCTCTGCTCTACCCCAGAATATCCCCTCTGCTCTACCCCAGAATATCCCCTCTGCTCTACCCCAGAATATCCCCTCTGCTCTACCCCAGATTATCCTCCCTGCTGTACCCCAGAATATCCCCTCTGCTCTACCCCAGACTATCCCCTCTGCTCTACCCCAGAATATCCCCTCTGCTCTACCCCAGAATATCCCCTCTGCTCTACCCCAGAATATCCCCTCTGCTCTACCCCAGAATATCCCCTCTGCTCTACCCCAGAATATCCCCTCTGGTCTACCCCAGAATATCCCCTCTGCTCTACCCCAGAATATCCCCTCTGCTCTACCCCAGAATATCCCCTCTGGTCTACCCCAGAATATCCCCTCTGCTCTACCCCAGAATATCCCCTCTGCTCTACCCCAGAATATCCCCTCTGGTCTACCCCAGAATATCCCCTCTGCTCTACCCCAGAATATCCCCTCTGCTCTACCCCAGACTATCCCCTCTGCTCTACCCCAGAATATCCCCTCTGCTCTACCCCAGAATATCCCCTCTGCTCTACCCCAGAATATCCCCTCTGCTCTACCCCAGAATATCCCCTCTGCTCTACCCCAGAATATCCCCTCTGGTCTACCCCAGAATATCCCCTCTGCTCTACCCCAGACTATCCCCTCTGCTCTACCCCAGAATATCCCCTCTGCTCTACCCCAGAATATCCCCTCTGGTCTACCCCAGATCATCCTCCCTGTTGTACGCCAAATATCCCTCCTGCTCTACCCCAGAATATCCTCCAGTTCTACAGACAGAGAGAACAGAGGGTAGCAATGGTTTTTAGGGCCTATGACAGTCCAACCCACACCATGTAGCATAATGGTAAGTATTTAGGGGCTTTGACAGTCCAACCCACACCTTGTAGCATAAAGGTAACTATTTAGGGGCTATGACAGTCCAACCCACACCTTGTAGCATAATGGTAACTCTTTAGGGGCTTTGACAGTCCAAAACACACCTTGTAGCATAATGGTAACTATTTAGGGGCTATGACAGTCCAACCCACACCTGGTAGCATAATAGTAACTATTTAGGGGCTATGACAGTCCAATCCACACCTTGTAGCATAATGGTAACTCTTTATTTATTTATTTTATTTTATTTCACCTTTATTTAACCAGGTAGGCTTGTTGAGAACAAGTTCTCATTTGCAACTGCGACCTGGCCAAGATAAAGCATAGCAGTGTGAACAGACAACACAGAGTTACACATGGAGTAAACAATTAACAAGTCAATAACACAGTCGAAAAAGAGAGTCTATATACATTGTGTGCAAAAGGCATGACGAGGTAGGCAAATAATTACAATTTTGCAGATTAACACTGGAGTGATATATGATCAGATGGTCATGTACAGGTAGAGATATTGGGGTGCAAAAGAGCAGAAAAGTAAATAAATATAAACAGTATGGGGAAGAGGTAGGTAAAATTGGGTGGGCTATTTAGCAGATGTTTGAATTTGGTGAGGGAGATAAAAGTTTCCAACTTCAGCAATTTTTGCAATTTGTTCCAGTCACAGGCAGCAGAGAACCAGCCATCGTGACCAGTGAACTGAGATAAGGCGGAGCTTTACCTAGCATGGACTTGTAGATGACCTGGAGCCAGTGGGTCTGGCGATGAATATGTAGCGAGGGCCAGCCGACTAGAGCATACAGGTCGCAGTGGTGGGTGGTATAAGGTGCTTTAGTAACAAAACGGATGGCACTGTGATAAACTGCATCCAGTTTGCTGAGTAGAGTGTTGGAAGCTATTTTGTAGATGACATCGTCGAAGTCGAGGATCGGTAGGATAGTGAGTTTTACTAGGGTAAGTTTGGCGGCGTGAGTGAAGGAGGCTTTGTTACGGAATAGAAAGCCAACTAGATTTGATTTTAGATTGGAGATGTTTGATATGAGTCTGGAAGGAGAGTGTACAGTCTAGCCAGACACCTAGGTACTTGTAGATGTCCACATATTCTAGGTCGGAACCATCCAGGGTGGTGATGCTAGTCGGGCGTGCGGGTGCAGGCAGCGAATGGTTGAAAAGCATGCATTTGGTTTTACTAGCGTTTAAGAGCAGTTGGAGGCCACAGAAGGAGTGGTGTATGGCATTGAAGCTCGTTTGGAGGTTAGATAGCACAGTGTCCAAGGACGGGCCGGAAGTATACAGAAGGGTGTCGTCTGCGTCGAGGTGGATCAGGGAATCGCCCGCAGCAAGAGCAACATCATTGATATATACAGAGAAAAGAGTCGGCCCGAGAATTGAGCCCTGTGGCACCCCCATAGAGACTGCCAGAGGACCGGACAGCATGCCCTCCGATTTGACACACTGAACTCTGTCTGCATAGTTGGTGAACCAGGCAAGGCAGTCATCAGAAAAACCGAGGCTACTGAGTCTGCCGATAAGAATATGGTGATTGACAGAGTCGAAAGCCTTGGCAAGGTCGATGAAGACGGCTGCACAGTACTGTCTTTTATCGATGGCGGTTATGATATCGTTTAGTACCTTGAGCGTGGCTGAGGTGCACCCGTGACCGGCTCGGAAACCAGATTGCACAGCGGAGAAGGTACGGTGGGATTCGAGATGGTCAGTGACCTGTTTGTTGACTTGGCTTTCGAAGACCTTAGATAGGCAGGGCAGGATGGATATAGGTCTGTAACAGTTTGGGTCCAGGGTGTCTCCCCCTTTGAAGGGGGGATGACTGAGGCAGCTTTCCAATCCTTGGGGATCTCAGACGATATGAAAGAGAGGTTGAACAGGCTGGTAATAGGGGTTGTGACAATGGCGGCGGATAGTTTCAGAAATAGAGGGTCAAGGTTGTCAAGCCCAGCTGATTTGTACGGGTCCAGGTTTTGCAGCTCTTTCAGAACATCTGCTATCTGGATTTGGGTAAAGGAGAACCTGGAGAGGCTTGGGCGAGTAGCTGCGGGGGGGGGCGGAGCTGTTGGCCGAGGTTGGAGTAGCCAGGAGGAAGGCATGGCCAGCCATTGAGAAATGCTTGTTGAAGTTTTCGATAATCATGGATTTATCGGTGGTGACTGTGTTACCAAGCAAACGTGCAGTGGGCAGCTGGGAGGAGGTGCTCTTGTTCTCCATGGACTTCAGTGTCCCAGAACTTTTTGTAGTTAGAGCTACAGAATGCAAATTTCTGCCTGAAGAAGCTGGCCTTTGCTTTCCTGACTGACTGCGTGTATTGGTTCCTGACTTCCCTGAACAGTTGCATATCGCGGGGACTATTCGATGATATTGCAGTCCGCCACAGGATGTTTTTGTGCTGGTCGAGGGCAATCAGGTCTGGAGTGAATCAAGGGCTATATCTGTTCTTAGTTCTGCATTTTTTGAACGGAGCATGCTTATCTAAAACGGTGAGGAAGTTACTTTTAAAGAATGACCAGGCATCCTCAACTGATGGGATTAGGTCAATGTCCTTCCAGGATACCCGGGCCAGGTCGATTAGAAAGGCCTGCTCACAGAAGTGTTTTAGGGAGCATTTGACAGTGATGAGGGGTGGTCGTTTGACTGCGGATCCGTAGCGGATGCAGGCAATGAGGCAGTGATCGCTGAGATCCTGGTTGAAGACAGCGGAGGTGTATTTGGAGGGCCAGTTGGTCAAGATGACGTCTATGAGGGTGCCCTTGGTTACAGATTTAGGGTTGTACCTGGTGGGTTCCTTGATGATTTGTGTGAGATTGAGGGCATCTAGCTTAGATTGTAGAACTGCCGTGGTGTTAAGCATATCCCAGTTTAGGTCACCTAACAGAACAAACTCTGAAGCTAGATGGGGGGCAATCAATTCACAAATGGTGTCCAGGGCACAGCTGGGAGCTGAGGGGGGTCGGTAGCAGGCGGCAACATTGAGAGACTTTTTTCTGGAGAGAGTCATTTTAAAATTAGTAGTTCGAACTGTTTGGGTATGGACCTGGAAAGTATGACATTACTTTGCAGGCTATCTCTGCAGTAGACTGCAACTCCTCCCCCTTTGGCAGTTCTATCTTGACGGAAAATGTTATAGTTGGGTATGGAAATCTCAGAATTTTTGGTGGCCTTCCTGAGTCAGGATTCAGACAGCCCAAACCACACCTTGTAGCATAATGGTAACTATTTAGGGGCCGGTGTTGCAGGGAGAATGTTCTGGGGTTGCAGGGGGAATGTTCTGGGGTTGCAGGTGGAATGTTCTGGTGTTGCTGGAGAAATGTTCTGGTGTTGCTGGGGGAATGTTCTGGAGTTGTTGGGGGAATGTTCTGGTGTTGCTGGGGGAATGTTCTGGTGTTGCTGGGGGAATGTTCTGGTGTTGCTGGGGGAATGTTCTGGTGTTGCTGGGGGAATGTTCTGGTGTTGCTGGGGGAATGTTCTGGGGTTGCAGGGGGAATGTTCTGGTGTTGCTTGGGGAATGAGTGGTGAAATCTAACGTCTGACCTCTGTATGGGGATAGGTCCCAGGTGACGGGGCAGATCACGTGGTCGTCCAGAAGTCCGCCCGGTCATCGGGTCATCAGAGCAGCCGCCACCGGAACCAGGAGCGGGACCAATCACGGGAGAGAAACTGGCCATCAGAAAAAATGTCTGATGCACACTGTCAGGTAAAGCCAAATATGGTGTATAAATTAAGATGGTTCACTCAAGCCGTCAGTTTTGGTCTACTTAACTGGGTGTCTCTCCCATAGACACCAATGCGATAGCAGCTGGGTTTGGTCTGCTTAGTTCATTGACTGTCAATAAACCATAAACAAACAGCGAGTGGGATGTCTCTTCTTAGAGACATTCTGAGCAATGTCGACTGCCTAATGGATATTTTACTAGATCGTTAATGTTGAAATAAATTCTGAATGCTAGGAGTCTGGCATGGAGAATATTGGAAGATTTACAGCCTTAAAGGGCAGTAGGTGTGTTGGTTTTCTGGTTAGGGTTAGGTGGGTGTTGGTTTTCTGATTAGAGTTTGGTGGGTGTTGGTTTTCTGGTTAGGGTTAGGTGGGTGTTGGTTTTCTGGTTAGGGTTATGTGTGTTAGTGGGTGTTGATTTTCTGGTTAGGGTTTGGTGGGTGTTGGTTTTCTGATTAGGGTTTGGTGGATGTTGGTTTTCTGATTAGGGTTTGGTGGGTGTTGGTTTTCTGATTAGGGTTTGGTGGGTGTTGGTTTTCTGGTTAGGGTTAGGTGGGTGTTGGTTTTCTGGTTAGGGTTAGGTGGGTGTTGGGTTTCTGGTTAGGGTTATGTGTGTAGGTGGGTGTTGGGTTTCTGGTTAGGGTTAGGTGGGTGTTGGGTTTCTGGTTAGGGTTAGGTGGGTGTTGGGTTTCTGGTTAGGGTTATGTGTGTAGGTGGGTGTTGGGTTTCTGGTTAGGGTTAGGTGGGTGTTGGGTTTCTGGTTAGGGTTAGGTGGGTGTTGGGTTTCTGGTTAGGGTTAGGTGGGTGTTGGGTTTCTGGTTAGGGTTAGATGGGTGTTGGGTTTCTGGTTAGGGTTAGATGGGTGTTGGGTTTCTGGTTAGGGTTAGGTGGGTGTTGGGTTTCTGGTTAGGGTTATGTGGGTGTTGGGTTTCTGGTTAGGGTTATGTGTGTAGGTGGGTTTTGGTTTTCTGATTAGGGTTTGGTGGGTGCTGGTTTTCTGGTTAGGGTTAGGTGGGTGTTGGTTTCTGATTAGGGTTAGATGGGTGTTGGGTTTCTGGTTAGGGTTAGGTGGGTGTTGGGTTTCTGGTTAGGGTTATGTGGGTGTTGGGTTTCTGGTTAGGGTTATGTGGGTGTTGGGTTTCTGGTTAGGGTTAGATGGGTGTTGGGTTTCTGGTTAGGGTTAGATGGGTGTTGGGTTTCTGGTTAGGGTTATGTGTGTAGGTGGGTGTTGGTTTTCTGATTAGGGTTTGGTGGGTGTTGGTTTCTGATTAGGGTTTGGTGGGTGTTGGTTTTCTGGTTAGGGTTAGGTGGGTGTTGGGTTTCTGGTAACGGTTATGTGTGTAGGTGGGTGTTGGTTTCTGGTTAGGGTTAGGTGGGTGTTGGGTTTCTGGTTAGGGTTAGGTGGGTGTTGGTTTTCTGGTTAGGGTTAGGTGGGTGTTGGGTTTCTGGTTAGGGTTAGATGGGTGTTGGGTTTCTTGTTAGGGTTAGGTGGGTGTTGGGTTTCTGGTTAGGGTTATGTGTGTAGGTGGGTGTTGGGTTTCTGGTTAGGGTTAGGTGGGTGTTGGGTTTCTGGTTAGGGTTAGATGGGTGTTGGGTTTCTGGTTAGGGTTAGGTGGGTGTTGGGTTTCTGGTTAGGGTTAGGTGGGTGTTGGGTTTCTGGTTAGGGTTAGGGTGGGTAGGGTGGGGGTGTTGGGTTTCTGGTTAGGGTTAGATTTGTTGGGTTTCTTGTTAGGTTAGGTGGGTGTTGGGTTTCTGGTTAGGGTTAGATGGGTGTTGGGTTTCTGGTTAGGGTTAGGTGGGTGTTAGGTTTCTGGTTAGGGTTATGTGTGTAGGTGGGTGTTGGGTTTCTTGTTAGGGTTAGGTGGGTGTTGGGTTTCTGGTTAGGGTTAGATGGGTGTTGGGTTTCTGGTTAGGGTTACGTGGGCGTTGGGTTTCTGGTTAGGGTTATGTGTGTAGGTGGGTGTTGGGTTTCTGGTTAGGGTTAGGTGGGTGTTGGGTTTCTGGTTAGGTTTAGATGGGTGTTGGGTTTCTGGTTAGGGTTAGATGGGTGTTGGGTTTCTGGTTAGGGTTAGATGGGTGTTGGGTTTCTGGTTAGGGGTAGGTGGGTGTTGGGTTTCTGGTTAGGGTTAGGTGGGTGTTGGGTTTCTGGTTAGGGTTATGTGTGTAGGTGGGTGTTGGGTTTCTGGTTAGGGTTAGGTGGGTGTTGGGTTTCTGGTTAGGGTTAGGTGGGTGTTGGGTTTCTGGTTAGGGTTAGGTGGGTGTTGGGTTTCTGGTTAGGGTTAGGTGGGTGTTGGGTTTCTGGTTAGGGTTAGATGGGTGTTGGGTTTCTGGTTAGGGTTAGGTGGGTGTTGGGTTTCTGGTTAGGGTTAGGTGGGTGTTGGGTTTCTGGTTAGGGTTAGGTGGGTGTTGGGTTTCTGGTTAGGGTTAGGTGGGTGTTGGGTTTCTGGTTAGGGTTAGATGGGTGTTGGGTTTCTGGTTAGGGTTAGGTGGGTGTTGGGTTTCTGGTTAGGGTTAGGTGGGTGTTGGGTTAGATGGGTGTTGGGTTTCTGGTTAGGGTTAGGTGGGTGTTGGGTTTCTGGTTAGGGTTATGTGTGTAGGTGGGTTTTGGGTTTCTGGTTAGGGTTAGGTGGGTGTTGGGTTTCTGGTTAGGGTTAGATTAGGGGTGTTGGGTTTCTGGTTAGGGTTAGGTGGGTGTTGGGTTTCTGGTTAGGGTTAGGTGGGTGTTGGGTTTCTGGTTAGGGTTAGGTGGGTGTTGGGTTTCTGGTTAGGTGGGTTAGATGGGTGTTGGTTTCTGGTTAGGGTTAGGTGGGTGTTGGGTTTCTGGTTAGGGTTAGATGGGTGTTGGGTTTCTGGTTAGGGTTAGGTGGGTGTTGGGTTTCTGGTTAGGGTTAGGTGGGTGTTGGGTTTCTGGTTAGGGTTAGGTGGGTGTTGGGTTTCTGGTTAGGGTTATGGGTGTTGGGTTTCTGGTTAGGGTTATGTGTTGGTTTCTGGTTAGGTGGGTTTGTTGGGTTTCTGGTTAGGGTTTGGTGGGTGTTGGGTTTCTGGTTTTCTGGTTAGGGTTAGGTGGGTGTTGGGTTTCTGATTAGGGTTAGATGGGTGTTGGGTTTCTGGTTAGGGTTAGGTGGGTGTTGGGTTTCTGGTTAGGGTTATGGGGGTGTTGGGTTTCTGGTTAGGGTTAGGTGGGTGTTGGGTTTCTGGTTAGGGTTAGATGGGTGTTGGGTTTCTGGTTAGGGTTAGATGGGTGTTGGGTTTCTGGTTAGGGTTATGTGTGTAGGTGGGTGTTGGGTTTCTGGTTAGGGTTTGGTGGGTGTTGGTTTCTGATTAGGGTGTTGGGTGGGTGTTGGTTTGGGTCTGGTTAGGGTTAGGTGGGTGTTGGGTTTCTGGTTAGGGTTACTGGTTAGGGTTATGTGTGTAGGTGGGTGTTGGGTTTCTGGTTAGGGTTAGGTGGGTGTTGGGTTTCTGGTTAGGGTTAGGTGGGTGTTGGGTTTCTGGTTAGGGTTAGGTGGGTGTTGGGTTTCTGGTTAGGGTTAGGTGGGTGTTGGGTTTCTGGTTAGGGTTAGGTGGGTGTTGGGTTTCTGGTTAGGGTTATGTGTGTAGGTGGGTTTTGGGTTTCTGGTTAGGGTTAGGTGGGTGTTGGGTTTCTGGTTAGGGTTAGATGGGTGTTGGGTTTCTGGTTAGGGTTAGGTGGGTGTTGGGTTTCTGGTTAGGGTTAGGTGGGTGTTGGGTTTCTGGTTAGGGTTAGGTGGGTGTTGGGTTTCTGGTTAGGGTTAGGTGGGTGTTGGGTTTCTGGTTAGGGTTTGGTGGGTGTTGGGTTTCTGGTTAGGGTTAGATGGGTGTTGGGTTTCTGGTTAGGGTTAGGTGTTGGTTTCTGGTTGGGTTTCTGGTTAGGGTTATGGGTGTTGGTGTTTCTGGTTAGGGTTTCTGGTTAGGGTTAGGTGGGTGTTGGGTTTCTGGTTAGGGTTAGATGGGTGTTGGGTTTCTGTTAGGGTTAGTGGGTGTTGGGTTTCTGGTTAGGGTTAGGTGGGTGTTGGGTTTCTGGTTAGGGTTAGATGGGTGTTGGGTTTCTGGTTAGGGTTAGTGGGTGTTGGGTTTCTGGTTAGGGTTATGGGTGTTGTTTCTGGTTAGGTGGGTGTTGGGTTTCTGGTTAGGGTTAGGTGGGTGTTGGGTTTCTGGTTAGGGTTAGATGGTTAGATGGGTGTTGGGTTTCTGGTTAGGGTTAGATGGGTGTTGGGGTTAGGGTTAGATGGGTGTTGGGTTTCTGGTTAGGGTTAGATGGGTGTTGGGTTTCTGGTTAGGGGTTAGGTGGGTGTTGGGTTTCTGGTTAGGGTTAGGTGGGTGTTGGGTTTCTGGTTAGGGTTGTGGGTGTGTGTAGGTGGGTGTTGGGTTTCTGGTTAGGTTTCTGTTAGGTGGGTGTTGGGTTTCTGGTTAGGGTTAGGTGGGTGTTGGGTTTCTGGTTAGGGTTATGTTAGAGGTGGGTGTTGGGTTTCTGGTTAGGGTTAGGTGGGTGTTGGGTTTCTGGTTAGGGTTAGGTGGGTGTTGGGTTTCTGGTTAGGGTTAGGTGGGTGTTGGGTTTCTGGTTAGGGTTAGGTGGGTGTTGGGTTTCTGGTTAGGGTTAGATGGGTGTTGGGTTTCTGGTTAGGGTTAGGTGGGTGTTGGGTTTCTGGTTAGGTTAGGTGGGTGTTGGGTTTCTGGTTAGAGGTGGGTGTTGGGTTTCTGGTTAGGGTTAGGTGGGTGTTGGGTTTCTGGTTAGGGTTAGATGGGTGTTGGGTTTCTGGTTAGGGTTAGATGGGTGTTGGGTTTCTGGTTAGGGTTAGATGGGTGTTGGGTTTCTGGTTAGGGTTAGATGGGTGTTGGGTTTCTGGTTAGGGTTAGATGGGTGTTGGGTTTCTGGTTAGGGTTAGGTGGGTGTTGGGTTTCTGGTTAGGGTTAGGTGGGTGTTGGGTTTCTGGTTAGGGTTAGATGGGTGTTGGGTTTCTGGTTAGGGTTAGGTGGGTGTTGGGTTTCTGGTTAGGGTTAGATGGGTGTTGGGTTTCTGGTTAGGGTTAGGTGGGTGTTGGGTTTCTGGTTAGGGTTAGGTGGGTGTTGGGTTTCTGGTTAGGGTTAGATGGGTGTTGGGTTTCTGGTTAGGGTTAGGTGGGTGTTGGGTTTCTGGTTAGGGTTAGATGGGTGTTGGGTTTCTGGTTAGGGTTAGGTGGGTGTTGGGTTTCTGGTTAGGGTTAGGTGGGTGTTGGGTTTCTGGTTAGGGTTAGATGGGTGTTGGGTTTCTGGTTAGGGTTAGGTGGGTGTTGGGTTTCTGGTTAGGGTTAGATGCGTAGCCTTGCAAAAGTATTGATCCCCTCTGTGTTGTTCCTATTTTGTTGCTTTATAATCTGTCATTTAAATTGATTTTTATTTGGATTTCATGTAATGGACATAACCAAATATTACACAAAGGTGAATGCAAAACAAATTCTAAACGTAAAAGTGGTGCGTGCATATGTTTTCACCCCCTTTGTATATGTTTTCACCCCCTTTGTATATGTTTTCACCCCCTTTGTATATGTTTTCACCCCCTTTGTATATGTTTTCACCCCTTTGTATATGTTTTCACCCCTTTGTATATGTTTTCACCCCTTTGTATATGTTTTCACCCCTTTGTATATGTTTTCACCCCTATTTTTCACCCCTTTGTATATGTTTTCACCCCTTTGTATATGTTTTCACCCCTTTGTATATGTTTTTTCACCCCTTTGTATATGTTTTCACCCCTTTGTATATGTTTTCACCCCTTTGTATGTTTTCACCCCTTTGTTATGTTTTCACCCCTTTGTATATGTTTTCACCCCTTTGTATATGTTTTCACCCCTTTGTATGTTTTCACCCCTGTTTGTTTTCACCCCTTTGTATATGTTTTCACCCCTTTGTTTTCATATGTTTTCACCCCTTTGTTTTCATATGTTTTCACCCCTTTGTATATGTTTTCATATATGTTTTCACCCCTTTGTATGTTTTCATTTGTTTGTTTTCACCCCTTTATGTTTTCATATATGTTTTCACCCCTTTGCATATGTTTTCACCCCTTTGTATATGTTTTCACCCCTTTGTTTTCATATGTTTTCACCCCTTTGTATATGTTTTCACCCCTTTGTATATGTTTTCACCCCATATTTTTCACCCCTTTGTATATGTTTTCACCCCTATATGTTTTCACCCCTTTGTATATGTTTTCACCCCTTTGTATATGTTTTCACCCCTTTGTATATGTTTTCACCCCTTTGTATATGTTTTCACCCCTTTGTTTTCACCCCTTTGTATATGTTTTCACCCCTTTGCATATGTTTTCACCCCTTTGCATATGTTTTCACCCCTTTGTATATGTTTTCACCCCTTTGTTTTCATATATGTTTTCACCCCTTTGTTTTCACCCCTTTGTATATGTTTTCACCCCTTTATGTTTTCATATGTTTTCACCCCTTTGTATATGTTTTCACCCCTTTGCATATGTTTTCACCCCTTTGTATATGTTTTCATATGTTTTCACCCCTTTGTATATGTTTTCACCCCTTTGTATATGTTTTCACCCCTTTGTTTTCATATGTTTTCACCCCTTTGTATATGTTTTCACCCCTTTGTTTTCATATGTTTTCACCCCTTTGTATGTTTTCACCCCTTTGTATATGTTTTCACCCCTTTGTATATGTTTTCACCCCTTTGTATATGTTTTCACCCCTTCACCCCTTTGTATATGTTTTCACCCCTTTGTATATGTTTTCACCCCTTTGTATATGTTTTCACCCCTTTGTTTTCACCCCTTTGTATATGTTTTCACCCCTTTGTATATGTTTTCACCCCTTTGTATATGTTTTCACCCCTTTGTATATGTTTTCACCCCCTTTGTATATGTTTTCACCCCCTTTGTATATGTTTTCACCCCTTTGTATATGTTTTCACCCCTTTGTATATGTTTTCACCCCTTTGTATATGTTTTCACCCCTTTGTATATGTTTTCACCCCTTTGTATATGTTTTCACCCCTTTGTATATGTTTTCACCCCTTTGCATATGTTTTCACCCCTTTGCATATGTTTTCACCCCTTTGCATATGTTTTCACCCCTTTGTATGTTTTCACCCCTTTGTTATGTTTTCACCCCTTTGTTTTCATATGTTTTCACCCCTTTGTATATGTTTTCACCCCTTTGTATATGTTTTCACCCCTTTGTATATGTTTTCACCCCCTTTGTATATGTTTTCACCCCTTTGTATATGTTTTCACCCCTTTGTATATGTTTTCACCCCTTTGTATATGTTTTCACCCCTTTGCATATGTTTTCACCCCCTTTGTATATGTTTTCATATGTTTTCACCCCTTTGTATATGTTTTCACCCCTTTGTATATGTTTTCACCCCTTTGTATATGTTTTCACCCCTTTGTATATGTTTTCACCCCCTTTGTATATGTTTTCACCCCTTTATATGTTTTCACCCCCTTTGTATATGTTTTCACCCCTTTGTATATGTTTTCACCCCTTTGTATATGTTTTCACCCCTTTGTATATGTTTTCACCCCTTTGTATATGTTTTCACCCCTTTGTATATGTTTTCACCCCTTTGTATATGTTTTATATGTTTTCACCCCCTTTGTATATGTTTTCACCCCTTTGTATATGTTTTTATATGTTTTTTTCACCCCTTTGCATATGTTTTCACCCCTTTGTATATGTTTTCACCCCTTTGTATATGTTTTCACCCCTCACCCCTTTGTATATGTTTTCACCCCCTTTGTATATGTTTTCACCCCCTTTGTATATGTTTTCACCCCCTTTGTATATGTTTTCACCCCTTTGCATATGTTTTCACCCCCACCCCTTTGCATATGTTTTCACCCCTTTGCATATGTTTTCACCCCTTTGTATATGTTTTCACCCCTTTGCATATGTTTTCACCCCTTTGTTTTCATATATGTTTTCACCCCCACCCCTTTGCATATGTTTTCACCCCTTTGTATATGTTTTCACCCCTTTGCATATGTTTTCACCCCTTTGCATATGTTTTCACCCCCTTTGCATATGTTTTCACCCCTTTGTATATGTTTTCACCCCTTTGCATATGTTTTCACCCCTTTGTATATGTTTTCACCCCTGTATATGTTTTCACCCCTTTGTATATGTTTTCACCCCTTTGTATATGTTTTCACCCCTTTGTATATGTTTTCACCCCTTTGTATATGTTTTCACCCCTTTGCATATGTTTTCACCCCCTTTGCATATGTTTTCACCCCTTTGTATATGTTTTCACCCCTTTGCATATGTTTTCACCCCCCTTTGCATATGTTTTCACCCCTTTGCATATGTTTTCACCCCTTTGTATATGTTTTCACCCCTTTGTATATGTTTTCACCCCTTTGTATATGTTTTCACCCCTTTGTATATGTTTTCACCCCTTTGTATATGTTTTCACCCCTTTTGCATATGTTTTCACCCCCTTTGCATATGTTTTCACCCCTTGCATATGTTTTCACCCCTTTGCATATGTTTTCACCCCTTTGCATATGTTTTCACCCCTTTGTATATGTTTTCACCCCTTTGCATATGTTTTCACCCCTTTGTATATGTTTTCACCCCTTTGCATATGTTTTCACCCCTTTGCATATGTTTTCACCCCTTTGCATATGTTTTCACCCCTTTGTATATGTTTTCACCCCTTTGCATATGTTTTCACCCCTTTGTATATGTTTTCACCCCTTTGTATATGTTTTCACCCCTTTGTATATGTTTTCACCCCTTTGCATATGTTTTCACCCCTTTGTATATGTTTTCACCCCTTTGTTTTCACCCCTTTTATGTTTTCACCCCTTTGCATATGTTTTCACCCCTTTGCATATGTTTTCACCCCTTTTGCATATGTTTTCACCCCTTTGTATATGTTTTCACCCCCCCTTTGTATATGTTTTGTATATGTTTTCCCCCTTTGTATATGTTTTCACCCCTTTGTATATGTTTTCACCCCTTTGTATATGTTTTCACCCCACCCCTTTGCATATGTTTTCACCCCTTTGCATATGTTTTCACCCCTTTGCATATGTTTTCACCCCTTTGTATATGTTTTCACCCCTTTGTATATGTTTTTTCACCCCTTTGTATATGTTTTCACCCCTTTGTTTTCACCCCTTTGTATATGTTTTCATATGTTTTCACCCCTTTGTATATGTTTTCACCCCCTTTGCATATGTTTTCACCCCTTTGTATATGTTTTCACCCCTTTGCATATGTTTTCACCCCTTTGTATATGTTTTCACCCCTTTGTATATGTTTTCACCCCTTTGCATATGTTTTCACCCCTTTGTATATGTTTTCACCCCTTTGTTTTCATATGTTTTCACCCCTTTGTATATGTTTTCACCCCTTTGTATATGTTTTCACCCCTTTGTATATGTTTTCACCCCTTTTGCATATGTTTTCACCCCTTTGTATATGTTTTCACCCCTTTGTATATGTTTTCACCCCCTTTGCATATGTTTTCACCCCTTTGTATATGTTTTCACCCCTTTGTATATGTTTTCACCCCTTTGCATATGTTTTCACCCCTTTGTATATGTTTTCACCCCTTTGTGTTTTCATATGTTTTCACCCCCTTTTATGTTTTCACCCCTTTGTATATGTTTTCACCCCTTTGTATATGTTTTCACCCCTTTGTATATGTTTTCACCCCTTTGTATATGTTTTCACCCCTTTGTATATGTTTTCACCCCTTTGTTTATGTTTTCACCCCTTTGTATGTTTTGTTTTATGTTTTCACCCCTTTGTATATGTTTTCACCCCTTTGTATATGTTTTCACCCCTTTGCATATGTTTTCACCCCTTTGTATATGTTTTCACCCCTTTGCATATGTTTTCATTTGTATATGTTTTCACCCCTTTGCATATGTTTTCACCCCTTTGTATATGTTTTCACCCCTTTGCATATGTTTTCACCCCTTTTGCATATGTTTTCACCCCTTTTGTATATGTTTTCACCCCTTTGTATATGTTTTCACCCCTTTGTATATGTTTTCACCCCTTTGTATATGTTTTCACCCCTTTGTATATGTTTTCACCCCTTTGTATATGTTTTATATGTTTTCACCCCTTTTGCATATGTTTTCACCCCTTTGTATATGTTTTCACCCCTTTGCATATGTTTTCACCCCTTTGTATATGTTTTCACCCCTTTGTATATGTTTTCACCCCTTTGTATATGTTTTCACCCCTTTGCATATGTTTTCCTTTGTATATGTTTTCACCCCTTTGTATATGTTTTCACCCCCTTTGTATATGTTTTCACCCCTTTGTATATGTTTTCACCCCCTTTGTATATGTTTTCACCCCTTTGTATATGTTTTCACCCCTTTGTATATGTTTTCACCCCTTTGTATATGTTTTCACCCCTTTGCATATGTTTTCACCCCTTTGTATATGTTTTCACCCCTTTGTATATGTTTTCACCCCTTTGTATATGTTTTCACCCCTTTGTATATGTTTTCACCCCCTTTGCATATGTTTTCACCCCTTTGTATATGTTTTCACCCCCTTTGTATATGTTTTCACCCCTTTGTATATGTTTTCACCCCTTTGTATATGTTTTCACCCCTTTGTATATGTTTTCACCCCCTTTGTATATGTTTTCACCCCTTTGCATATGTTTTCACCCCCTTTGTATATGTTTTCACCCCTTTGTATATGTTTTCACCCCTTTTATATGTTTTCACCCCTTTGTATATGTTTTCACCCCTTTGTATTTTTGCATATGTTTTCACCCCTTTGCATATGTTTTCACCCCCTTTGCATATGTTTTCACCCCTTTGTATATGTTTTCACCCCCTTTGCATATGTTTTCACCCCCTTTGTATATGTTTTCACCCCTTTATATATTTGTATATGTTTTCACCCCTTTGTATATGTTTTCACCCCTTTGTATATGTTTTCACCCCTTTGCATATGTTTTCACCCCTTTGCATATGTTTTCACCCCTTTGCATATGTTTTCACCCCTTTGCATATGTTTTCACCCCTTTGCATATGTTTTCACCCCTTTGCATATGTTTTCACCCCTTTGTATATGTTTTCACCCCCTTTGTATATGTTTTCACCCCTTTGTATATGTTTTCACCCCCTTTGCATATGTTTTCACCACCGTTGTTATGAAGCCCCTAAATAAGATATGGTGCGACCAAGTTTTAGTTAAGTAAAATCCAACTGTGTGCAATTTAAGTGTCACATGATCTCAGTTTTTATACACCTGTTCACATGAGCTCAGTTTTTATACACCTGTACTGAAAGGTCCCAGAGTTTGCAACACCGCTAAGCAAGGGGCACCACCAAGCAAGAGGTACCATGAAGACCAAGGAGCTCTCCAAACAGGTCAGCGACGAAGTTGTGGAGAAGTACAGATCCGGGTTGGGTTATAAAAAAAAATATCAGAAACTTTGAACATCCCACTGAGCACCATTAAATCCATTATTAAAAAATGGAAAGAATATGGCACCAAAACAAACCTGCCAAGAGAGGCCCTCCCACCGAAACTCACGGACCAGGCAAGGAAGGCATTAATCAGAGAGGCAACAAAGAGATCGAAGATAACCCTGAAGGAGCTGCAAATCTCCACAGCGGAGATTGGAGTATCTGTCCATTGGACCACTTTAAGCCGTACACTCCACAGAGCTGGGCTTTACGGAAGAGTGGCCAGAAAAAAAGCCATTGCTTGAAGAAGCAAATAAGCAAACACATTTGGTGTTTGCCAAAAGGCATAGGGGAGACTCCCCAAACATATCGAAGAAGGTACTCTGGTCAGATGAGACTAAAATTGAGCTTTTTGATCATCAAGGAAAACGCTATGTCTGGTGCAAACCCAACACCTCACATCACTCTGAAAACACCATCCCACAGTGAAGCATGGAGGTGGCAGCATCATGCTTTGGGGATGTTTCCATCGGCAGGGACTGGGAAACTGGTCAGAATTGAAGCAATGATGGATGGCGCTAAATACAAGGACATTTTGAGGGAAATTTCATTCTTCCAGAGATTTGAGACTGGGACGGAGGTTCACCTTCTAGCAGGACAATGAGCCTAAGCATACTGCTAAAGCAACACTCGAGTGGTTTAAGGGGAAACATTTAAATGTCTTGTAATGGCCTAGTCAAAGCCCAGACCTCAATCCAATTGAGAATCTGTGGTATGACTTAAAGATTACTGTACACCAGCGGAACCCATCCAACTTGAACGAGCTGGAGCAGCTTTACCTTGAAGAATGGACAAAAATCCCTGTGGCTAGATATGCCAAGTTTATGGAGACATACTCCATGGGACTTGCAACTGTAATTGCTGCAAACGTGGCTTTACAAAGTATTGACTTTGGAGGGTGAATTGCTATGAGCGCTCAAGTTTTCCGTTTTTTTTGTTTGTTTCACAATAAAACATATTTTGCATCTTCAAAGTAGTAGACATGTTGTGTAAATCAAATGATACAAACCCCCCCAAAATATATTTTAATTGCAGGTTGTAAGGCATCAAAATAGAAGAAATGCAAACGGGGGTAAAGCCACTGTAAGTGGATATTTGTTTTCTGTTTGGTGTGTAGGTGGGTGTTGGTTTTCTAGTTAGGGCTAGGTGTGTAGGTGGGTGTTGGTTTTCTAGTTAGGGCTGGGTGTGTAGGTGGGTGTTGGTTTTCTAGTTAGGGCTAGGTGTGTAGGTGGGTGTTGGTTTTCTAGTTAGGGCTAGGTGTGTAGGTGGGTGTTGGTTTTCTAGTTAGGGCTCCGTGTGTAGGTGGGTGTTGGTTTTCTAGTTAGGGCGAGGTGTGTAGGTGGGTGTTGGTTTTCTAGTTAGGGCTAGGTGTGTAGGTGGGTGTTGGTTTTCTAGTTAGGGCTAGGTGTGTAGGTGGGTGTTGGTTTTCTAGTTAGGGGTGTAGGTGGGTGTAGTTAGGGTGGTGTGGTGGGTTTTCTAGTTAGGGCTAGGTGTGTAGGTGGGTGTTGGTTTTCTAGTTAGGGCTAGGTGTGTAGGTGGGTGTTGGTTTTCTAGTTAGGGCTAGGTGTGTAGGTGGGTGTTGGTTTTCTAGTTAGGGCTAGGTGTGTAGGTGGGTGTTGGTTTTCTAGTTAGGGCTAGGTGTGTAGGTGGGTGTTGGTTTTCTAGTTAGGGCTAGGTGTGTAGGTGGGTGTTGGTTTTCTAGTTAGGCTAGGTGTAGGTGGGTGTTGGTTTTCTAGTTAGGGCTAGTGTGTAGGTGGTTTTTTCTAGTTAGGGCTAGGTGTGTAGGTGGGTGTTGGTTTTCTAGTTAGGGCTAGGTGTGTAGGTGGGTGTTGGTTTTCTAGTTAGGGCTAGGTGTGTAGGTGGGTGTTGGTTTTCTAGTTAGGGCTAGGTGTGTAGGTGGGTGTTGGTTTTCTAGTTAGGGCTAGGTGTGTAGGTGGGTGTTGGTTTTCTAGTTAGGGCTAGGTGTGTAGGTGGGTGTTGGTTTTCTAGTTAGGGCTAGGTGTGTAGGTGGGTGTTGGTTTTCTAGTTAGGGCTAGGTGTGTAGGTGGGCGTTGGTTTTCTAGTTAGGGCTAGGTGTGTAGGTGGGTGTTGGTTTTCTAGTTAGGGCTAGGTGTGTAGGTGGGCGTTGGTTTTCTAGTTAGGGCTAGGTGTGTAGGTGGGTGTTGGTTTTCTAGTTAGGGCTAGGTGTGTAGGTGGGTGTTGGTTTTCTAGTTAGGGCTAGGTGTGTAGGTGGGTGTTTTCTAGTTAGGGCTTTTCTAGTTAGGGCTCGGTGTGTAGGTGGGTGTTGGTTTTCTAGTTAGGGCTAGGTGTGTAGGTGGGTGTTGGTTTTCTAGTTAGGGCTAGGTGTGTAGGTGGGTGTTGGTTTTCTAGGTGTGTAGGTTAGGGCTAGGTGTGTAGGTGGGTGTTGGTTTTCTAGTTAGGGCTAGGTGTGTAGGTGGGTGTTGGTTTTCTAGTTAGGGCTAGGTGTGTAGGTGGGTGTTGGTTTTCTAGTTAGGGCTAGGTGTGTAGGTGGGTGTTGGTTTTCTAGTTAGGGCTAGGTGTGTAGGTGGGTGTTGGTTTTCTAGTTAGGGCTAGGTGTGTAGGTGGGTGTTGGTTTTCTAGTTAGGGCTAGGTGTGTAGGTGGGTGTTGGTTTTCTAGTTAGGGCTAGTTAGGGCTGTGTGTAGGTGGGTGTTGGTTTTCTAGTTAGGGCTAGGTGTGTAGGTGGGTGTTGGTTTTCTAGTTAGGGCTAGGTGTGTAGGTGGGTGTTGGTTTTCTAGTTAGGGCTAGGTGTGTAGGTGGGTGTTGGTTTTCTAGTTAGGGCTAGGTGTGTAGGTGGGTGTTGGTTTTCTAGTTAGGGCTAGGTGTGTAGGTTTTCTAGTTAGGGCTAGGTGTGTAGGTGGGTGTTTGTTTTCCAGTTAGGGCTAGGTGTGTAGGTGGGTGTTTGTTTTCCAGTTAGGGCTAGGTGTGTAGGTGGGTGTTGGTTTTCTAGTTAGGGCTAGGTGTGTAGGTGGGTGTTTGTTTTCCAGTTAGGGCTAGGTGTGTAGGTGTGTGTTTATGGAAACAGCCATCTACAGTTGAAGTTGGAAGTTTACAAACACTCAGGTTGGAGTCATTACAACTTGTTTTTCACCCACTCCACAAATTTCTTGTTAACAAACTATAGTTTTGGCAAGTCGGTGAGGACATCTACTTTGTGCATGACACAAGTCATTTTTCCAACAATTGTTTACAGACAGATTATTTAACTTATATTTCACTGTATCACAATTCCAGTGGGTCAGAAGTTTACATACACTAAGTTGGGGCGGCAGGGTAGCCTAGTGGCCAGAGTTGGACTAGCAACCAGAAGGCAGTTAACCCACTGTTCCTAGGCCGTCATTGAAAATAAGAATTTGTTCTGAACTGACTTGCCTAGTTAAATAAAGGTAAAATAAAAAAGTTGACTGTGCCTTTAAACAGCTTGGAAAATTCCAGAAAAGGATGTCATGGCTTTAGAAGCTTCTGATAGGCTAATTGACATAATTTGAGTCAATTACATTTACATTTAAGTAATTTAGCAGACGCTCTTATCCAGAGCGACTTACAAATTGGTGCATTCACCTTATGACATCCAGTAGAACAGTCACTTTACAATAGTGCATCTAAATCTTAAGGGGGGTCAGAAGGATTACTTATCCTATCCTAGGTATTCCTTAAAGAGGTGGGGTTTCAGGTGTCTCCGGAAGGTGGTGATTGACTCCGCTGTCCTGGCGTCGTGAGGGAGTTTGTTCCACCATTGGGGGGCCAGAGCAGCGAACAGTTTTGACTGGGCTGAGCGGGAACTGTACTTCCTCAATTGGAGTGTACCTGTGGATGTATTTCAAGGCCTATCTTCAAACTCAGTGCCTCTTTGCTTGACATCATGGGAATATCAAAAGAAATCAGCCAAGACCTCAGAAAAAAAACCTCCACAAGCCTGGTCCATCCTTGGGAGCAATTTCCAAATGCCTGAAGGTACCACGTTCATCTGTACAAACAATAGTACGCAAGTCTAAACACCATGGGACCACGCAGCTGTCATACTGTTCAGGAAGGAGACGCGTTCTGTCTCCTAGAGATGAACGTTCTTTGTTTCGAAAAGTGCAAATCAATCCCAGAACAACAGCAATGGACCTTGTTACGATGCTGGAGGAAACAGGTACTAAAGTATCTATATCCACAGTAAAACGAGTCCTTTATCCGTGCTTTTACACCTGCATTGTTTGCTGTTTGGGGTTTTAGGCTGGGTTTCTGTACAGCACTTTGAGATATCAGCTGATGTACGAAGGGCTATATAAATAAATTTGATTTGAATTTGATTTGACTTTATCGACATAACCTGAAAGGTCGCTCAGCAAGGAAGAAGCCACTGCTCCAAAACCGCCATTAAAAAAGCCAGACTATGGTTTGCAACTGCACATGGGGACAAAGATCATACTTTTTGGAGAAATGTCCTCTGGTCTGAGGAAACAAAAATAGAACTGTTTGGCCATAATGACCATCGTTATGTTTGGAGGAAAAAGGGGGAGGCTTGCAAGCCGAAGAACACCATCCCAACGGGGGTGGCAGCATCATGTTGTGGGGGTGCTTTGCTGCAGGAGGGACTGGTGCACTTCACAAAATAGATGGCATCATGAGAAAGGAAAATTATGTGGATATGTTGAAGCAATATCTGAAGACATCAGTCAGGACAATGACCCCAAGCATACTTCCAAAGTTGTGGCAAAATGGCTTAAGGACAACAAAATCAAGGTATTGGAGTGGCCGTCACAAAGCCCTGACCTCAATCCCATATAAAATTTGTGGGCAGAACTGTAAAAGCTTGTGTGAGCAATGAGGCCTGACAATCTGACTCAGTTACACCAGCTCTGTCAGGCGGAATGGGCCAAAATTCACCCAACCTATTGTGGGAAGCTTGTGGAAGGCTACCCAAAATGTTTGACCCAAGTTTAAAAAATGTAAAGGCAATGCTACCAAATACTAATTGAGTGTTTGTAAACTTTTGACCCACTGGGAATGTGATGAAAGAAATGAAAGCTGAAATAAATAATTCTCTCTACTATTATTCTGACATTTCACATTCTTAAAATAAAGTGGTGATCCTAACTGACCTAAAACAGGGAATTTTTACTAGGATTAAATGTCAGGAATTATGAAAACCTGAGTTTAAATGTATTTGGCTAAGGTGTATGTAAACTACCCACTTCAACTGTATTTAGTCAGAACAGTTATTTCAAGAGCTCCAGCTAACCCTAGCATTTCACAACTATACTGAGGCAACATCTGTTGCTAAAATATGACTGACAAATAACTACACTGTGTCATATATTGTACAGATATGTTTGTTATATTTCGTATTCTTACCCCTCAGAGCCAGCCACTCAAGTCTCTACGGAAGCTCCTTCACCTCTCCTCCTCCACTTCCAATCAAACAGCCCCATCTGATATGCGCTTCCAGCCCCTGCCCAACTCCACCTCGGCTAAAGCGGGTTTCAGTGAGGGTCCCAGTCGGAGCCACGCAGGCTCCAGCACCCCCCAGCTAAAGAGCAGGCAGGCCGCCTACCCCCTCCCTGGTCAGATGGAGTCCAGCTGGCACAACTCTGCCCTTGGCAGAGCTGAGGGAAACCCTTACCCCGAGCAACACGGAGGGAGGGAAGGCAAGGGGGGCCAGAACGGACATGGGTTCGGACGGCCCTCACGCTCACGCATTCCAAATCTCAATGACCTGAAAGAGACTGCTCTTTAGAGAGCTGCTTTAACCTTGACACCTGACCCCAGACCTCTCTCTGCTGCCCAGACTTCTCTCTGCTGCCCAGACTTCTCTCTGCTGCCCAGACTTCTCTCTGCTGCCCAGACTTCTCTCTGCTGCCCAGACTTCTCTCTACTGCCCAGACTTCTCTCTACTGCCCAGACCTCTCTCTGCTGCCCAGACTTCTCTCTACTGCCCAGACTTCTCTCTGCTGCCCAGACTTCTCTCTGCTGCCCAGACTTCTCTCTACTGCCCAGACTTCTCTCTGCTGCCCAGACTTCTCTCTGCTGCCCAGACTTCTCTCTACTGCCCAGACTTCTCTCTACTGCCCAGACTTCTCTCTACTGCCCAGACTTCTCTCTGCTGCCCAGACTTCTCTCTACTGCCCAGACTTCTCTCTGCTGCCCAGACTTCTCTCTGCTGCCCAGACTTCTCTCTGCTGCCCAGACTTCTCTCTGCTGCCCAGACTTCTCTCTGCTGCCCAGACTTCTCTCTGCTGCCCAGACTTCTCTCTACTGCCCAGACTTCTCTCTGCTGCCCAGACTTCTCTCTACTGCCCAGACTTCTCTCTGCTGCCCAGACTTCTCTCTGCTGCCCAGACTTCTCTCTGCTGCCCAGACTTCTCTCTGCTGCCCAGACTTCTCTCTGCTGCCCAGACTTCTCTCTACTGCCCAGACTTCTCTCTGCTGCCCAGACTTCTCTCTACTGCCCAGACTTCTCTCTACTGCCCAGACCTCTCTCTGCTGCCCAGACCTCTCTCTGCTGCCCAGACCAGTCGGCTTCATTGTTTCTTTTTTAAAGCTTCCATATTTGATAGAATTTGTAATATTACCTATGTCATTCTGATTATTATAATATTTGTCAGTTAATAATTGCAAATTAATCATATATGTAAATGCTATTTAAGATATAAAGTGTATTTGTTAGAGTCTGCTTGCACACAATTGAAATATGACATTTTATTTCACAGTATTTGCATTATATTTCCTTAAGAATATATGAAGTTTAAATTAATTTTTTTGATTGTTACATTGTAGACCATTCCTTCCCATCAGTTAGTCTGTGCTGTTGATTCAGTCTGTCTCTTGACGTCCAGACTGATGGAAGACGCTCTATAGAGGGTTAAAGCTTTAGTATTTAGGACAATGTTACGGCAATGCGTTGTCCATCTCCAAACAGATCAGATTTTATATACATTGCTGTAGTTAGTAAACCAATGTTCTGTGTTGACAATCAAGAGAATCTTGTGTTTGATGTCATTTGATAGGAGAGGGCTAGTCTCAGGAGAAATCCCAAGTTTTTGATACAATACTAACCCATGCTGGCCTGTGGTACCATTTCACCTGTAATACTTCACCATAATAGCTATGTTTTCATAAACTATTTTTGTTGTTGAGATTTAGAACATTTGCATAGAAAATAGATGTGACAGTTGCCTGCTAGGGTGAGTTTCCATTTAACTATCCTGTGTCGACACTTAGAAAATAGATGTGACAGTTGCCTGCTAGGGTGGTTTTGCATCTTGTGTCGATAAAAACAGCTGGACGTAAGGACTTCACATAAAACAGAAGTGGTTGAATTGTTTCCATTACCGTTTAGGCAAATTGCGCATTAATAAATTGGTGACAGCCTGTATGCCCTCCCACCTATCTTTTCATGTCTCAGGTAGCCCATGAAAGCCTGCATGGATAGAATGCAATAATTGACTAATATATGCCATATTCTAATAATTCATATGTGCCAGTGTATCGCCACGGTCCTCGCCATGGTGAAACTTACACTCCTGTAGATCTGAAATAAATGGATGGTAAAACTTGCCAGCCAACCAGAAAAGCAAGACTAAGCAATTCAGGACAATCCTTGTCCTACAAAGAAACAGTATTTTTATAGTTGGAAAATGGATTTAGCAAGCAGTAGGCATATTAATTAAATGTGGAGTTGAGCTTTAGTTTCAAGTTTTTTTTTATATCACGTGCACAAGTACAGTGAAATGCCTTTCCTGCAAGCTCTAACCCAACATTGCAGTAATCGATATCAGTGTAATACTAAAAATAAAGGTAGAACAAATAAAAAATAAATAAAAATAAGAAGAACGTGAGTAAGCTATATACAGGTTCAGTTCCAATTCCATATTTCCAATGTGCATGGATACTGGAGTGATAGAGGTAGATACAGTTGATGTCGGAAGTTTACATACACTTAGGTTGGAGTCATTAAAAATAATTTTTCAAACACTCCACAAATTTCTTGTTAACAGACTATAGTTTTGGCAAGTCAGTTAGGACATCCACTTTGTGCATGACATAAGTAATTTTTCTAACAATTGTTTACAGTGGGTCAGAAGTTTACATACACTAAGTTGACTGTGCCTTTAAACAGCTTGGAAAATTCCAGAAAATGATGTCATGGCTTTGGAAGCTTCTGATAGGCTAATTGACATAATTTGAGTCAATTGGAGGTGTACCTGTGGATGTATTTCAAGACCTACCTTCAAACTCAGTGCCTCTTTGCTTGACATCATGGCAATATCAAAATAAATCAGCCAAGACCTCAGAAAAACAATTGTAGACCTCCACAAGTCTGGTCCATCCTTGGGAGCAATTTCCAAATACCTGAAGGTACCACATTGAGCTGTATAAACAATAGTACGCAAGTCTAAACACCATGGGACCACTCAGCCGTCATACCGCTCAGGAAGGAGACGCGTTCTGTCTCCTAGAGATTAACGTACTTTGGTGCGAAAAGTGCAAATCAATCCCAGAACAACAGCAAAGGACCTTGTGAAGATGCTGGAGGAAACGGGTACTAAAGTATCTATATCCACAAAAGCCAGACTGGTTTGCAACCGCACATGGGGACAAAGATTGTACTTCTTGGAGAAATGTCCTCTGGTCTGATGAAACAAAAATAGAACTGTTTGGCCATGATGACCATCGTTATGTTTGGAGGAAAAAGGGGAGGCTTGCAAGCCGAACAACACCCATCCTAACAGTGAAGTACGGAGGTGGCAGCATCATGTTGTGGGTTGCTTTGCTGCAGGAGGGACTGGTGCACTTCAAAATAGATGGCATTATGAGGCAGGAAAATTATATGGATATATTGAAGCAAGATCTGAAGACATCAGTCAGGAAGTTAAAGCTTGGTCGCAAATGGGTCTTCCAAATGGACAATGACCCCAAGCATACTTCCAAAGTTGTGGCAAAGGTGTATGTAAAGGTGTATGTAAACTTCTGACTTCAACTGTATATATAGGGGGAAGGGGACTAGGCAACAGGATTTAAGATAAACACAGTAGCAGCAGGTTTTATGTGACAGTGTGTGTGAGTGTGTTAGGGCCCTGTGAGTGTGCAATATATCTGTAAAATACAAGGGTCAACTCAGATAGTCCATGTATCTGTTTTGTTAGCTATTTAGATACCCATTTAGCAGTCTTATGACTTGGGGATAGAAGCTGTTGAAGAGCCTGTTAGTATCAGACTTGATGATCTGGTACGGCTTGCCATGCAGAAACAGAGTGACATTCTATGGCTTGGGGGGTTGGAGTCTTTAACGACTTTCCGGGCGTTCTTTTCACACAACCTGATATAGAGGTCCTGGATGGCAGGGAGCTCGGCCCCAGTGATGTACTGGGCTGTCTGCACCACCATGCAATCAAGGGTGGTGCTATTGCCATACCAGGCAGTGATGCAGCCAGTCAAGATGCTATTAATGGTACAGCTGTAGAACTTTTAGAGGATTTGCGGGCAAATGCCAAACATTTTCAACCTCCTGAGGGGAAAGAGGCACTGTTGTGCCTTCTTCACGACCATGCTGGTGTGTAGACCATTTAAGTCCTTAATGATTTGGACACCAAGGAAATTGAAGCTCTCGACCCGATCCACTACAGCACGTTTTCTATAGTCCACGATCAGCTCCTTGGTCATACTGACGTTGAGGGAGAGGTTGTTGCTCTGGCACCACACTGCCAGGTCACACACAGGTCACTGACCTCCCTGTCGGCTGTCTCAGCATTGTTGGTGATCAGGCCTACCACTGTTGTGTTGTCAGAAAACTTGATGATGGTGTTGGAGTCGTGCATGGCCACACAGTCATGGGAGTACAGAAGGGGACTAAGCACACACTGCTGAGGTGCCCCTGTGTTGAGGGTCAGCGTGGCGAATGTGTTGTTGCCTACCCTCAACCACCTGGGGGCGGCCCATTAGGAAGTCCAAAATTCAGTTGCGGAGTGAGGTGTTCAGTCCCAGGGTCCTAAGCTTGGTGACAAGCTTGGAGGTGACAATGGTGTTGAATGCTGAGCTGTAGTCAATTAACAGCATTCTCACCCACCTATTACAGTAGGTGGGTGAGGGCAGTGTGGAGTCCAATTGAGATTGAGTCGTCTATGAATCTGTTGGGGCAGTATGCAAATTGGAGTGTGTCTGTGATGGTGGAGTTGATGTGTGCCATGACCAGCCTCTCAAAGCACTTCATGATTACAGGTGTTAGTGCTACAGGGCGGTAGTCATTGTAGCCTCAGAGTTCTTGGGAACAGGAATGAGACATGGAGAGGTTCAAAGTTGTGTTGACATCATGTGCCCCACGTACCTGCAAAACTATTCAGCAATCATAATTAAAACACTGTTGCCATAATAAAGTTACACAAACGAAAAATCTACTCCTGTTGAAGGGAACAAATGTGGTCGATCTTTAGAAGATGTCTTTTATATCTGCAGGTTACACACCAATTTTGCAACATTGCTTCTGTCGAATAAACCTGAGTCAATGTAAACCTGCCTATATCCTCATCATAATAAACCTGAGTCAATGTAAACCTGCCTGTATCCTCATCATAATAAACCTGGGTCAATGTAAACCTGCCTGTATCCTCATCATAATAAACCTGAGTCAATGTAAACCTGCCTATATCCTCATCATAATAAACCTGGGTCAATGTAAACCTGCCTGTATCCTCATCATAATAAACCTGAGTCAATGTAAACCTGCCTATATCCTCATCATAATAAACCTGGGTCAATGTAAACCTGCCTATATCCTCATCATAATAAACCTGAGTCAATGTAAACCTGCCTGTATCCTCATCATAATAAACCTGAGTCAATGTAAACCTGCCTATATCCTCATCATAATAAACCTGGGTCAATGTAAACCTGCCTGTATCCTCATCATAATACACCTGGGTCAATGTAAACCTGCCTGTATCCTCATCATAATACACCTGGGTCAATGTAAACCTGCCTGTATCCTCATCATAATACACCTGGGTCAATGTAAACCTGCCTATATCCTCATCATAATACACCTGGGTCAATGGAAACATGCCTGTATCCTCATCATATTAAACCTGGGGCGGCAGCGTAGCCTAGTGGTTAGAGCGTTGGACTAGTAACCGTAAGGTTGTGAGTTCAAACCCCCGAGCTGACAAGGTACAAATCTGTCGTTCTGCCCCTGAACAGGCAGTTAACCCACTGTTCCCAGGCCGTCATTGAAAATAAGAATATGTTCTTAACTGACTTGCCTGGTTAAATAAAGGTAAAATAAAATAAAAAAATGGAAACATGCCTGTATCCTCATCATAATACACCTGGGTCAATGTAAACCTGCCTATATCCTGCCTGTATCCTCATCATAATACACCTGGGTCAATGGAAACATGCCTGTATCCTCATCATAATAAACCTGGGTCAATGTAAACCTGCCTGTATCCTCATCATAATACACCTGGGTCAATGTAAACCTGCCTGTATCCTCATCATAATACACCTGGGTCAATGGAAACATGCCTGTATCCTCATCATAATACACCTGGGTCAATAGAAACATGCCTGTATCTGTAACGAGCTGCAAGCCGGGAAGCAAGTACAGGGAGGGAGTGTTTTAATAAATAAACACGAAACGCAAACAATGCACCGACATGAAAACAGAGTCAATAACACCTGAGGAAACGGGAGTGACAGATATAGGGAAGATAATCAAGGAGGTGATGGAGTCCAGGTGAGAGTCATGAGGTGCAGGTTCGCTTGACGATGACGACAGGTGTGTGGGATAATCAGCCACCTGATGACCTCGAAGCCGGAGGGAGTATACGTGACAATATCCTTATCCTAATAAACCTGGGTCAATGTAAACCTGCCTATATCCTTATCCTAATAAACCTGGGTCAATGGAAACATGCCTATATCCTCATCATAATAAACCTGGGTCAATGTAAACCTGCCTATATCCTCATCATAATAAACCTGGGTCAATGGAAACTTTCCTATATCCTCATCATAATAAACCTGGGTCAATGTAAACCTGCCGATATCCTCATCATAATAAACCTGGGTCAATGGAAACATGCCTATATCCTCATCATAATAAACCTGGGTCAATGGAAACATGCCTATATCCTCATCATAATAAACCTGGGTCAATGTAAACCTGCCTATATCCTCATCATAATAAACCTGGGTCAATGTAAACCTGCCTATATCCTCATCATAATAAACCTGGGTCAATGTAAACCTGCCGATATCCTCATCATAATACACCTGGGTCAATGGAAGACTGCCTATATCCTCATCATAATAAACCTGGGTCAATGGAAGACTGCCTATATCCTCATCATAATAAACCTGGGTCAATGTAAAACCTGCCTATATCCTCATCATATTAAACCTGGGTCAATGGAAGACTGCCTATATCCTCATCATAATAAACCTGGGTCAATGGAAGACTGTCTATATCCTCATGATAATAAACCTGGGTCAATGGAAGACTGTCTATATCCTCATCATAATAAACCTGGGTCAATGGAAGACTGTCTATATCCTCATCATAATAAACCTGGGTCAATGGAAGACTGTCTATATCCTCATCATAATAAACCTGGGTCAATGTAAACCTGCCGATATCCTCATCATAATAAACCTGGGTCAATGGAAGACTGTCTATATCCTCATCATAATAAACCTGGGTCAATGGAAGACTGTCTATATCCTCATCATAATAAACCTGGGTCAATGTAAACCTGCCTATATCCTCATCATAATACACCTGGGTCAATGTAAACCGATATCCTCATTAGAACAGAAAAGGAGAAAAACATCACCACAGTCAAACTAGTGTATATCAGGTTAATATATTAGGATCTGTCGTCATCACATTCAGGTTAATATATTAGGATCTGTCGTCATCACATTCAGGTTAATATATTAGGATCTGTTATCATCACATTCAGGTTAATATATTAGGATCTGTTATCATCACATTCAGGTTAATATATTAGGATCTGTTGTCATCACATTCAGGTTAATATATTAGGATCTGTTGTCATCACATTCAGGTTAATATATTAGGATCTGTCGTCATCACATTCAGGTTAATATATTAGGATCTGTCGTCATCACATTCAGGTTAATATATTAGGATCTGTCGTCATCACATTCAGGTTAATATATTAGGATCTGTCGTCATCACATTCAGGTTAATATATTAGGATCTGTCGTCATCACATTCAGGTTAATATATTAGGATCTGTCGTCATCACATTCAGGTTAATATATTAGGATCTGTCGTCATCACATTCAGGTTAATATATTAGGATCTGTCGTCATCACATTCAATTAATATATTAGGATCTGGTCATCATTCAGGTTAATATATTAGGATCTGTCGTCATCACATTCAGGTTAATATATTAGGATCTGTCGTCATCACATTCAGGTTAATATATTAGGATCTGTCGTCATCACATTCAGGTTAATATATTAGGATCTGTCGTCATCACATTCAGGTTAATATATTAGGATCTGTCGTCATCACATTCAGGTTAATATATTAGGATCTGTCGTCATCACATTCAGGTTAATATATTAGGATCTGTCTCATCATTCAGGTTAATATATTAGGATCTGTCGTCATCACATTCAGGTTAATATATTAGGATCTGTCGTCATCACATTCAGGTTAATATATTAGGATCTGTCGTCATCATTCAGGTTAATATATTAGGATCTGTCGTCATCACATTCAGGTTAATATATTAGGATCTGTCGTCATCACATTCAGGTTAATATATTAGGATCTGTCGTCATCACATTCAGGTTAATATATTAGGATCTGTCGTCATCACATTCAGGTTAATATATTAGGATCTGTCGTCATCACATTCAGGTTAATATATTAGGATCTGTCGTCATCACATTCAGGTTAATATATTAGGATCTGTCGTCATCACATTCAGGTTAATATATTAGGATCTGTCGTCATCACATTCAGGTTAATATATTAGGATCTGTCGTCATCACATTCAGGTTAATATATTAGGATCTGTCTCATCACATTCAGGTTAATATATTAGGATCTGTCGTCATCACATTCAGGTTAATATATTAGATCTGTCCATCACATTCAGGTTAATATATTAGGATCTTTCGTCATCACATTCAGGTTAATATATTAGGATCTGTTGTCATCACATTCAGGTTAATATATTAGGATCTGTCGTCATCATTCAGGTTAATATATTAGGATCTGTCTCATCACATTCAGGTTAATATATTAGGATCTGTCATCACATTCAGGTTAATATATTAGATCTGTCGTCATCACATTCAGGTTAATATATTAGGATCTGTTGTCATCACATTCAGGTTAATATATTAGGATCTGTTGTCATCACATTCAGGTTAATATATTAGGATCTGTTGTCATCACATTCAGGTTAATATATTAGGATCTGTTGTCATCACATTCAGGTTAATATATTAGGATCTGTTGTCATCACATTCAGGTTAATATATTAGGATCTGTTGTCATCACATTCAGGTTAATATATTAGGATCTGTCGTCATCACATTCAGCTTAATATATTAGGATCTGTCGTCACACATTCAGGTTAATATATTAGGATCTGTCGTCATCATTCAGGTTAATATATTAGATCTGTCATCACATTCAGGTTAATATATTAGGATCTGTCGTCATCACATTCAGGTTAATATATTAGGATCTGTCGTCATCACATTCAGGTTAATATATTAGGATCTGTTGTCATCACATTCAGGTTAATATATCTAGGATCTGTCGTCATCACATTCAGGTTAATATATTAGGATCTGTTGTCATCACATTCAGGTTAATATATTAGATCTGTTGTCATCACATTCAGGTTAATATATTAGGATCTGTTGTCATCACATTCAGCTTAATATATTAGGATCTGTCGTCATCACATTCAGGTTAATATATTAGATCTGTCGTCATCACATTCAGGTTAATATATTAGGATCTGTCGTCATCACATTCAGGTTAATATATTAGGATCTGTTGTCATCACATTCAGGTTAATATATTAGGATCTGTCGTCATCACATTCAGGTTAATATATTAGGATCTGTCGTCATCACATTCAGGTTAATATATTAGGATCTGTTGTCATCACATTCAGGTTAATATATTAGGATCTGTCGTCATCACATTCAGGTTAAGATACTAGAATCTTTCTTTATCACATTCAGGTTAATATATTAGGATCTGTTGTCATCACATTCAGGTTAATATATTAGGATCTGTTGTCATCACATTCAGGTTAATATATTAGGATCTGTCGTCATCACATTCAGGTTAATATATTAGGATCTGTCGTCATCACATTCAGGTTAATATATTAGGATCTGTCGTCATCACATTCAGGTTTATATATTAGGATCTGTCGTCATCACATTCAGGTTTATATATTAGGATCTGTCGTCATCACATTCAGGTTAATATATTAGGATCTGTCGTCATCACATTCAGGTTAATATATTAGGATCTGTTGTCATCACATTCAGGTTAATATATTAGGATCTGTCGTCATCACATTCAGGTTAAGATACTAGAATCTTTCTTTACCATTCAGGTTAAGATACTAGAATCTTTCTTTATCACATTCAGGTTAAGATACTAGAATCTTTCTTTATCACATTCAGGTTAATATATTAGGATCTGTTGTCATCACATTCAGGTTAATATACTAGGCTCTGTCGTTATCACATTCAGTTAAGATATTAGGATCTGTTGACATCATTCAGGTTAATATATTAGGATCTGTTGTCATCACATTCAGGTTAATATATTAGGATCTGTCGTCATCACATTCAGGTTAAGATACTAGAATCTTTCTTTATCACATTCAGGTTAATATATTAGGATCTGTTGTCATCACATTCAGGTTAATATATCAGGATCTGTCGTCATCACATTCAGGTTAATATATTAGGATCTGTTGTCATCACATTCAGGTTAATATATTAGGATCTGTTGTCATCACATTCAGGTTAATATATTAGGATCTGTTGTCATCACATTCAGGTTAATATATTAGGATCTGTTGTCATCACATTCAGGTTAATATATTAGGATCTGTTGTCATCACATTCAGGTTAATATATTAGGATCTGTTGTCATCACATTCAGGTTAATATATTAGGATCTGTTGTCATCACATTCAGGTTAATATATTAGGATCTGTTGTCATCACATTCAGGTTAATATATTAGGATCTGTTGTCATCACATTCAGGTTAATATATTAGGATCTGTTGTCATCACATTCAGGTTAATATATTAGGATCTGTTGTCATCACATTCAGGTTAATATATTAGGATCTGTTGTCATCACATTCAGGTTAATATATTAGGATCTGTTGTCATCACATTCAGGTTAATATATTAGGATCTGTTGTCATCACATTCAGGTTAATATATTAGGATCTGTTGTCATCACATTCAGGTTAATATATTAGGATCTGTCGTCATCACATTTAGGTTAATATATTAGGATCTGTTGTCATCACATTCAGGTTAATATACTAGGCTCTGTCGTCATCACATTCAGGTTAAGATATTAGGATCTGTCGTCATCACATTCAGGTTAATATACTAGGATCTGTTGTCATCACATTCAGGTTAATATATTAGGATCTGTCGTCATCACATTCAGGTTAAGATATTAGGATCATAAAATCAGCAAAATATGTGTATATGACCCCAAAAAATTGATTTAATTAGGTATGTACTGTATGTGATGAAGCCAGATCCTAATATATTAACCTGAATGTGATGACGGATTCATAGTAAAGACTGGGTTCGTGCAGATAACCAACAATTTACGACGTTTGGAATGAGACTAACGTGAGGTAAAGAATGATTCATTATTTAGAAGACTAATTGATCAGATATTAAAATATCAGAAAAGTTATAGTGGGACAATGATTACTTTGTAATCTGTAGATTTTCCTTGGTGCCCCAACTTTCTAGTTAATTACATTTACATGATTAGTTTAATCACGTAATAATAATTACAGAGAATTGATTTGATAAAATACCTGTCTTCACTTTAATGATGCCAAAGACACGACAATGTCTATGTATATACACGGTCAGTTCTTATAGCCTTTAGCTGTACCCTTATCCTACTCCTCCTCTGTTCCTCTGGTGTTTTAGAGGTTAACTTCTTGGATATAGGGGGTGCTCTTTTAATTTATGGATAAAAAAAACGTTCCCATTTTAAACAAGATATTTTGTCACGAAAAGATGCTCGACTATGCATATAATTGCCAGCGTTGGAAAGAAAACACTCTGACGTTTGCAAAACTGCAAAGATATTGTCTGTGAGTGCCACAGAACTAAGCTACAGGCGAAACCAAGATGAAATGTCATACAGGAAGTGCCCCAGATTTTGAATGCGCTGTGTTCCAATGTCTCCTTATATGGCTGTGTATGGGTCACGAATGAGCTTAGACTTTCTGTCGTTTCCCCAAGGTGTCGACAGCATTGTGACGTATTTGTAGGCAAATCATTGGGAGATTGACCTTAAGAGACTACATCTACCAGGTGGCCGCTTGGTGTCCTCCGTTGCAATTATTGCGTAATCTCCAGCTGCGTGTATTTTTCGTTTGCTTCGCGGAGAAACACAGCTGCCACGAATGATTTATCATCGAATAGATATGTGAAAAACACCTTGAGGATTGATTCTAAACAACGTTTGCCATGTTTCTGTTGATATTATGGAGTTAATTTGGTAAAAAGTTTGGCATTGTAGAGACTGCATTTTCTGATTTTTCTTAGCTAAACGTGATGAACAACGGAGCGATTTCTCCTACACAAATAATCTTTTTGGAAAAAATGAACATTTGCTATCTAACTGAGAGTCTCCTCATTGAAAACATCCGAAGTTCTTCAAAGGTAAATTATTTTATTTGAATGCTTTTCTTGTTTTGGTGAAAATGTTGCCTGCTGAATGCTAGGCTTAATGCTATGCTAGCTATCAATACTTTTACACAAATGCTTGTGTAGCTATGGTTGAAAAGCATATTTTGAAAATCTGAGATGACAGTGTTGTTAACAAAAGGCTAAGCTTGTGAGTGGATATATTTCTGTCATTTCATTTGCGATTTTCATGAATAGTTAACGTTGCGTTATGGTAATGAGCTTGAGGCTATAATTACGCTCCTGGATACGGGATTGCTCGACGCTAGAGGTTAACCCAGGCCTTGTGTGTCCCCAGGCGCTCGTATTTGTTTACTTCTGTAACCCGGAAAAGCCTTGAGTTCATGCATGTTAACATCAGAAGCCTCCTCCCTAAGTTTGCTTTATTCACACTCCGCCAATCCTGATGTCCTATCCGTGTCCGAATCCTGGCTTAGGAAGGCCACCAAAAATTCTGACATTTCCATCCCCAATTACAACATTTTCCGTCAAGATAGAACTGCTAAAGGGGGCGGAGTTGCAATCTACTGTCGAGATCGCCTGCAGAGTTCTGTCCTACTATCCATGTCTATGCCCAAACAGTTCGAGCTACTACTTTTAAAAATCCATCTCTCCAGAAATAAGTCCCTCACTGTTGCCGCTTGTTATAGACCCCCTCAGCTCCCAGCTGTACCCTGGACACCATATGTAAATTAATTGCCATCTATCGTCAGAGTTCATACTGTTAAGTGACCAAAACTGGGATATGCTTAACACCCCGGCCGTCCTCCAATCTAAGGTAGATTCCCTCAATCTTACATAAATTATCAAGGAACCTACCAGGTACAACCCCAAATCCGTAAACATGGGCACCCTCATAGATATTATCCTGACCAACTTGCCCTCCAAACACACCTCTGCTGTTTTCAATCAGGATCTCAGTGATCACTGCCTCATTGCCTATGTCCGTTATGGGTCCACGGTCAAACGACCACCCCTCATCACTGTCAAACGCTCCCTAAAATACTTCTGCGAGCTGGCCTTTCTAATTGACATGGCCCGTGTATCCTGGAAGGATATTGACCTCAACCCGTCAGTTGAGGATGCCAGGTTGTTCTTCAAAAGTGCCTTCCTCACCATCTTAAATAAGCATGCCCCTTTAAAAAAATGTAGAACTAAGAACAGATATAGACCTTGGTTCACTCCAGACTTGAATGCCCTTGACCAGCACAAAAGCATCCTGTGGTGTACTGCACTAGCTTCGAATTGTCCCCGCGACATGCAACTTTTCAGGGAAGTCGGGAACCAATATACACAGTCAGTTAGGCAAGCAAAGGCAAGCTTTTTCAAATAGAAATGTGCATCCTGCAGCACTAATTCCAAAAAGTTTTGGGACACTGTAAAGTCCATGGAAAATAAGAGCAGCTCCTCTCAGCTGCCCACTGCACTGGGGCTAGGAAACACCACGGATAAATCCACGATAATCGAGAATTTCAATAAGCGTTTCTCTACGGCTGGCCACGCTTTCCACCTGGCTTCCCCAACCCCGGCCAACAGCTCTGCACACCCCGCAGCAACTGGCCCAAGCCCCCCCGCTTCTCCTTCACCCAAATCCAGACAGCTGATGTCCTGAAAGAGCTGCAAAATCTGGATCCCTACAAATCAGCTGGGTTAGACAATCTGGACCCTCTCTTCCTGAAATTATCTGCCGCCATTGTCGCAACTCCTATTACTAGTATGTTCAATCTCTCTTTCGTATAGTCTGAGATCCCTAAAGATTGGAAAACTGCCGCCGTCATCCCCCTCTTCAAAGGGGAGACACTAGATCCAAACTGTTACAGACCTACAGTGCCTTGCGAAAGTATTCGGCCCCCTTGAACTTTGCGACCCTTTGCCACATTTCAGGCTTCAAACATAAAGATATAAAACTGTATTTTTTTGTGAAGAATCAACAACAAGTGGGACACAATCATGAAGTGGAACGACATTTATTGGATATTTCAAACTTTTTTAACAAATCAAAAACTGAAAACTTGGGAGTGCAAAATTATTCAGCCCCCTTAAGTTAATACTTTGTAGCGCCACCTTTTGCTGCGATTACAGCTGTAAGTCGCTTGGGGTATGTCTCTATCAGTTTTGCACATCGAGAGACTGAATTTTTTTGCAAAACAGCTCGAGCTCAGTGAGGTTGGATGGAGAGCATTTGTGAACAGCAGTTTTCAGTTCTTTCCACAGATTCTCGATTGGATTCAGGTCTGGACTTTGACTTGGCCATTCTAACACCTGGATATGTTTAGTTTTGAACCATTCCATTGTAGATTTTGCTTTATGTTTTGGATCATTGTCTTGTTGGAAGACAAATCTCCGTCCCAGTCTCAGGTCTTTTGCAGACTCCATCAGGTTTTCTTCCAGAATGGTCCTGTATTTGGCTCCATTCATCTTCCCATCAATTTTAACCATCTTCCCTGTCCCTGCTGAAAAAAAGCAGGCCCAAACCATGATGCTGGCACCACCATGTTTGACAGTGGGGATGGTGTGTTCAGAGTGATGAGCTGTGTTGTTTTTATGCCAAACATAATGTTTTGCATTGTTGCCAAACAGTTCAATTTTGGTTTCATTTGACCAAAGCACCTTCTTCCACATGTTTGCTGTGTCTCCCAGGTGGCTTGTGGCAAACTTTAAACAACACTTTTTATGGATATCTTTAAGAAATGGCTTTCTTCTTGCCACTCTTCCATAAAGGCCAGATTTGTGCAATATACGACTGATTGTTGTCCTATGGACAGAGTCTCCCACCTCAGCTGTAGATCTCTGCAGTTCGTTCCGAGTGATCATGGGCCTCTTGGCTGCATCTCTGATCAGTCTTCTCCTTGTATGAGCTGAAAGTTTAGAGGGACGGCCAGGTCTTGGTAGATTTGCAGTGGTCTGATACTCCTTCCATTTCAATATTATCGCTTGCACAGTGCTCCTTGGGATGTTTAAAGCTTGGGAAATCTTTTTGTATCCAAATCCGGCTTTAAACTACTTCACAACAGTATCTCGGACCTGCCTGGTGTGTTCCTTGTTCTTCATGATGCTCTCTGCGCTTTTAACGGACCTCTGAGACTATCACAGTGCAGGTGCATTTATACGGAGACTTGATTACACACAGGTGGATTGTATTTATCATCATTAGTCATTTAGGTCAACATTGGATCATTTAGAGATCCTCACTGAACTTCTGGAGAGAGTTTGCTGCACTGAAAGTAAAGGGGCTGAATAATTTTGCACGCCCAATTTTTCAGTTTTTGATTTGTTAAAAAAGTTTGAAATATCCAATAAATGTCGTTCCACTTCATGATTGTGTCCCACTTGTTGTTGATTCTTCACAAAAAAATACAGTTTTATATCTTTATGTTTGAAGCCTGAAATGTGGCAAAAGGTCGCAAAGTTCAAGGGGGCCGAATACTTTCGCAAGGCACTGTATATCCATCCTGCCCTGCCTTTATAAAGTCTTTGAAAGCCAAGTGAACAAACAGATCACCGACCATTTTGAATCCCACCGTACCTTCTCCGTTATGCAATCTGGTATCCAAGCTAGTCACGGGTGCACCTCAGGCATGCTCAAGGTCCTAAACGATATCATAACCACCATTGATAAAAGACAGTACTATACTATCGACCTGGCCAAGGCTTTCGACTCTGTCAATCACCGTATTCTTATCGGCAGACTCAACAGCCTTGGTTTCTCTAATGACTGCCTTGCCTGATTTACTAACTACTTCTGAGATAGAGTTCAGTGTGTCAAATCGGGCATGTTGTCCGGACCTCTGGCAGTCTCTATTTGGCTGCCAAAGGAGTCAATTCTCGGGCCGACTCTTTTCTCTGTATTTATCAATGATGTCGCTCCTGCTTCGGGTGATTCTTTGATCCACCTCTACGCAGACGACACCATTCTGTGCCTTTCTTTGGACTCTGTGTTAACTAACCTCCAGACGAGCTTCAATGCCATACAACACTCCTTCCGTGGCCTCCAACTCCTCTTAAACGCTAGTAAAACTAAATGCATGCTCTTCAACCGATCAAATCAAATCAAATGTATTTATATAGCCCTTCGTACATCAGCTGATATCTCAAAGTGCTGTACAGAAACCCAGCCTAAAACCCCAAACAGCAAACAATGCAGGTGTAAAAGCACAGTGGCTAGGAAAAACTCCCTAGAAAGGCCAAAACCTAGGAAGAAACCTAGAGAGGAACCGGGCTATGTGGGGTGGCCAGTCCTCTTCTGGCTGTGCCGGGTAGAGATTATAACAGAACATGACCAAGATGTTCAAATGTTCATAAATGACCAGCATGGTCGAATAATAATAAGGCAGAACAGTTTAAACTGGAGCAGCAGCACAGTCAGGTGGACTGGGGACAGCAAGGAGCCATCATGTCAGGTAGTCCTGGGGCACGGTCCTAGGGCTCAGGTCCTCCGAGAGAGAGAAAGAAAGAGAGAATTAGAGAAAGCATATGTGGGGTGGCCAGTCCTCTTCTGGCTGTGCCGGGTGGAGATTATAACAGAACGTGGCCAAGATGTTCAAATGTTCATAAATGACCAGCATGGTTGAATAATAGTAAGGCAGAACAGTTGAAACTGGAGCAGCAGCATGGCCAGGTGGACTGGGGACAGCAAGGAGTCATCATGTCAGGTAGTCCTGGGGCATGGTCCTAGGGCTCAGGTCCTCCGAGAGAGAGAAAGAAAGAGAGAAGGAGAGAATTAGAGAATGCACACTTAGATTCACACAGGACACCGAATAGGACAGGAGAAGTACTCCAGATATAACAAACTGATCCTAGCCCCCCGACACATAAACTACTGCAGCATAAATACTGGAGGCTGAGACCGATCACTGCCCGCACCCACCCGCCCGCCTAGCATAACTACTCTGGACGGTTCTGACTTAGAATATGTGGACAACTATAAATACCTAGGTGTCTGGCTAGACTGTAAACTCTCCTTCCAGACTCAGATTAAGCATCTCCAATTCACAATTCAATCTAGAATCAGCTTCCTATTTCACAACAAAGCCTCCTTCACTCATGCTGCCCAACATGCCCTCGTAAAAATGACTATCCTTCCTATCTTTGACTTCGGCAATGTCATTTACAATTTAGCCTCCAACACTCTACTCAGAAAATTGGATGCTGTCTATCACAGTGCCATCCGTTTTGTCACCAAAGCTAAAATGTACTACCCACTATTGTGACCTGTATGCTCTCGTTGGCTGGTCCTCGCTACATATTCGTCGCCAAACTGGCTCCACTGGCTCCAGGTCATCTATAAGTCTGTTAGGTAAAGCTCCACCTTATCTCAGCTCACTGGTCACTATAGCAACACCCACCCATAGCACACGCTCCAGCAGGTATATTTCACTGGTCATCCCAAAGCCAACACCTCCTTTGGCCGCCTTTCCTTCCAGTTCTCTGCTGTTGGAGACTTATAACTCCCTCACTAACTTTAAGTGTCAGCTGTCAGAGCAGCTTACCTATCGCTGCAGCTGTACACAGCCCATCTGTAAATAGTCCATCCATCCAACCAACTGCCTACCTCATCCCCATATGTTTGTTCTGCTCTTTTGTACACCAGTATTTCTACTTGCACATCCTCATCTGCACATCTATCACTCCAGTGTTAATGGCTAAATTGTAATTATTTCGCAACTATGACCTATTTATTGCCTTACCCTCCTTACTTCTTTTGCACACACTGTATACAGATGTTCTATTGTGTTATTGACTGTACATTTGTTTATCACGTGTAACTCTGTTGTTGTTTTTGTCGCTCTGCTTTGCTTATTCTTGGCCAGGTCACAGTTGTAAATGAGATCTTGTCCTCAACTGGCCTACCTGGTTAAATAAAGGTGACATAATAAAATAAAATAAATGGGCTGCAGCCTCTAAGGTGCAGGGTTGAGTAACCGGGTGGTAACCGGGAAGTGATGGCTATTTAACAGTCTGATGGCCTTGAGATAATGTGACGACCCTCCCACTCTGTCTGCAGAATTCTTTCTCTTTGCTCTTTTTTTCCCTTAATAGGATGTCGGTGGGCGGAGCCGGGAGGATCAGCGAAATGAGACACACCTGGGTTCTGGTGTGTCCCGGAATAAATATACATTTTCCCATTCATTGAGGAGTCTCAGACCATACAGACACACTGTTGGATTTTGGTTGTGGCATTTTTGTGGCCGTTTTGTTTGTTTGCTTTGGCACTTTCCAACACCCCTCATTATCACATCTGTTCAACGCTGGTCCGGCCAATCTGATTCCACGCTTCAAGATTGTTTCGATCACATGGACTGGGATATGTTCCGGATAGCCTCAGACAACAGCATTGATGTATACGCTGATTCGGTGAGCGAGTTTATTAGCAAGTGCATCGGTGATGTCGTACCCACAGCGTCTATTAAAACCTTCCCCAACTAGAAACCGTGGATTGATGGCAGCATTGGCGCAAAACTGAAAGTGCGAACCACTGCTTTTGATCATGGCAAGGTGTCCGGAAACATGACAGAAAACAAACAGTGTAGATTCTCCCTCCACAAGGCAATCAAACAAGCTAAGTGTCAGTAGAGAGACAAAGTAAAGTCGCAATTCAACGGCTCAGACACCAGACGTATGGGGCAGGGTCTACGGTCAATCAAGGATTACAAAATGAAAACTAGACCTGTTACTGACACCGACGTCTTGCTCTCAAACAAACTAAACAACTTCTTTGCTTGCTTTGAGGACAATACAGTGCCACTGACATGGCCCGCTACCAAAACCTGTGGGCTCTCCTTCACCGCAGCCAACGTGAGTAAAACATTTAATCGTGTTAACGCTCGCAAGGCTGCCGTCCCAGACGGCATCCCTAGTCGAGTCCTCAGAGCATGCACAGACCAGCTGGCTGGTGTGTTTACGGACATATTCAATCAATCCCTATCCCAGTCTGCTGTTCCCACATGCTTCAAGAGGGCCACCATTGTTCCTGTTCCAAAGAAAGCTAATGTAACTGAGCTAAACGACTATCGCCCCGTAGAATTCACTTCATCATCATGAAGTGCTTTGAGAGACTAGTCAAGGACCATAACACCTCCACCCTACCTGACACCCTAGACCCACTCCAATTTACTTACCGCAAACAATGCGATCCACAAACAACGCGATCGCAATCACACTGCACACTGCCCTAACCCATCTGAACAAGAGGAATACCTATGTAAGAATGCTGTTCATCGATTACAGCTCAGTATTTAACACCATAGTACCCTCCAAACCCCGCCCTGTGCAACTGGGTCCTGGACTTTCTGACGGGCCGCCCCCAGGTGGTGAGGGTAGGAAACAATATCTCCACCCCGCTGATCCTCAACGCTGGGGCCCACAAGGGTGTATTCTCAGCTATCTCCTGCACTCCTTGTTCACCCATGACTGCGTGGCCATGCACACCGCCAACTTAATCATTAAGTTTGCAGACGACACTACAGTGGTAGGCTTGATTATCAACAACGACGAGACGGCCTGAAGGGAGGAGGTGAGGGCCCTTAGAGTGTGGTGTCAGGAAAATAACCTCACAATCAACGTCAGCAAAACGAGATGAACATGGACTTCAGGAAACATTAGAGGGAGCACCCCCCTATCCACATCGACGGGACAGTAGTGGAGAAGGTGGAAAGTTTTAAGATCCTCGGCGTACGCAACAGCGCCTCTTCAACCTCAGGAGGCTGAAGAAATTTGGCTTGTCACCAAAAACACTCACAAACTTTTACAGATGCACAATCGAGAGCATCCTGTCGGACTGTATCACCACCGCCTTGTACAGCAACTGCTCCGCCCACAACGGCAAGGCTCTCCAGAGTGTAGTGAGGTCTGCACAACGCATCACCGGGGCTAACTACCTGCCCTCCAGGACACCTACACCACCCGATGTCACAGGAAGGCCAAAAATATCATCAAGGATATCAACCACCTGAGCCACTGCCTATTCACCCTGCTATCATCCAGAAGGCGAGGTCAGTACAGTTGCATCAAAGCTGAGACCGAGAGATTGAAAAACAGCTTCTAATCTCAAGGCCATCAGACTGTTAAACAGCCATCACTAACATTGAGTGCCTGCTGCCAACATACTGACTCAAATCTCTCGCCACTTTAGTAATTTAAAATTTGATTAAATAAATGTATCACTAGCCACTTTAAACAATGCCACTATGTAATGTTTACATACCCTATATTACTCATCTCATATGTAAATACTGTACTCTATACCATCTACTGCATCTTGCCTTGCCTATGCCTCACGGTCATCGTTCATCCATATATCATCCATATTCATTCCTTTACACTTGTGTGTATAAGATCGTTGTTGTGAAATTGTTCGATTAGTTGTTAGATATTACTGCACGGTCCGAACTAGAAGCACAAGCATTTCACTACACTCGCATTAACATCTGCTAACCATGTGTATGTGACCAATAACATCTACTAACCACGTGTATGTGACCAATAGAATTTGATTTCATTTGATCTATGCACACAACCACTCACTTACACTACTGATTCCTGACTACACACACCACCATTGTTAATTGTATTTAGGTTACTTCAGTTAATAAATATATTTGTGTTATTCCTTATCTCCACATTGTCTCCTTTTTTGTTATGGACTTCGAGCCGGTTTGTGACAAGTGGGAGCTCATCCGGGATCTGAAAGGTATGATTCTCGCTTTGTGGTGCGAGTCATCTGGAATCATAAGGTTGGTTCTTAGACATTTATGTAATAGTATTTTGTTGCATTATGATTGGTTAATTCTTATTGGAATGCGCTGGTTGGTATTCACGGCATATTCGTATACGTGTTTGATATAGTGCCTTAGATACGTATCAGTGACTGGTTGTCCGGTGACGTCATTAATGATAACGTGTTTGATATAGTGCCTTAGATACGTATCAGTGACTGGTTGTCCGGTGACGTCATTAATGATAACGTGTTTGATATAGTGCCTTAGATACGTATCAGTGACTGGTTGTCCGGTGACGTCATTAATGATAACGTGTTTGATATAGTGCCTTAGATACGTATCAGTGACTGGTTGTCCGGTGACGTCATTAATGATAACGTGTTTGATATAGTGCCTTAGATACGTATCAGTGACTGGTTGTCCGGTGACGTCATTAATGATAACGTGTTTGATATAGTGCCTTAGATACGTATCAGTGACTGGTTGTCCGGTGACGTCATTAATGATAACGTGTTTGATATAGTGCCTTAGATACGTATCAGTGACTGGTTGTCCGGTGACGTCATTAATGATACCGTGTTTGATATAGTGCCTTAGATACGTATCAGTGACTGGTTGTCCGGTGACGTCATTAATGATAACGTGTTTGATATAGTACCTTAGATACGTATCAGTGACTGGTTGTCCGGTGACGTCATTAATGATAACGTGTTTGATATAGTGCCTTAGATACGTATCAGTGACTGGTTGTCCGGTGACGTCATTAATGATACCGTGTTTGATATAGTACCTTAGATACGTATCAGTGACTGGTTGTCCGGTGACGTCATTAATGATAACGTGTTTGATATAGTGCCTTAGATACGTATCAGTGACTGGTTGTCCGGTGACGTCATTAATGATAACGTGTTTGATATAGTGCCTTAGATACGTATCAGTGACTGGTTGTCCGGTGACGTCATTAATGATACCGTGTTTGATATAGTGCCTTAGATACGTATCAGTGACTGGTTGTCCGGTGACGTCATTAATGATAACGTGTTTGATATAGTGCCTTAGATACGTATCAGTGACTGGTTGTCCGGTGACGTCATTAATGATAACGTGTTTGATATAGTGCCTTAGATACGTATCAGTGACTGGTTGTCCGGTGACGTCATTAATGATAACGTGTTTGATATAGTGCCTTAGATACGTATCAGTGACTGGTTGTCCGGTGACGTCATTAATGATAACGTGTTTGATATAGTGCCTTAGATACGTATCAGTGACTGGTTGTCCGGTGACGCCATTAATGATAACGTGTTTGATATAGTACCTTAGATACGTATCAGTGACTGGTTGTCCGGTGACGTCATTAATGATAACGTGTTTGATATAGTGCCTTAGATACGTATCAGTGACTGGTTGTCCGGTGACGTCATTAATGATAACGTGTTTGATATAGTGCCTTAGATACGTATCAGTGACTGGTTGTCCGGTGACGTCATTAATGATAACGTGTTTGATATAGTGCCTTAGATACGTATCAGTGACTGGTTGTCCGGTGACGTCATTAATGATACCGTGTTTGATATAGTGCCTTAGATACGTATCAGTGACTGGTTGTCCGGTGACGTCATTAATGATAACGTGTTTGATATAGTACCTTAGATACGTATCAGTGACTGGTTGTCCGGTGACGCATTAATGATAACGTGTTTGATATAGTGCCTTAGATACGTATCAGTGACTGGTTGTCCGGTGACGCCATTAATGATAACGTGTTTGATATAGTGCCTTAGATACGTATCAGTGACTGGTTGTCCGGTGACGTCATTAATGATACCGTGTTTGATATAGTGCCTTAGATACGTATCAGTGACTGGTTGTCCGGTGACGCCATTAATGATAACGTGTTTGATATAGTACCTTAGATACGTATCAGTGACTGGTTGTCCGGTGACGTCATTAATGATAACGTGTTTGATATAGTGCCTTAGATACGTATCAGTGACTGGTTGTCCGGTGACGTCATTAATGATAACGTGTTTGATATAGTGCCTTAGATACGTATCAGTGACTGGTTGTCCGGTGACGTCATTAATGATAACGTGTTTGATATAGTGCCTTAGATACGTATCAGTGACTGGTTGTCCGGTGACGTCATTAATGATAACGTGTTTGATATAGTGCCTTAGATACGTATCAGTGACTGGTTGTCCGGTGACGTCATTAATGATAACGTGTTTGATATAGTGCCTTAGATACGTATCAGTGACTGGTTGTCCGGTGACGTCATTAATGATAACGTGTTTGATATAGTGCCTTAGATACGTATCAGTGACTGGTTGTCCGGTGACGTCATTAATGATAACGTGTTTGATATAGTGCCTTAGATACGTATCAGTGACTGGTGTCCGGTGATATTAATGATAACGTGTTTGATATAGTGCCTTAGATACGTATCAGTGACTGGTTGTCCGGTGACGCCATTAATGATAACGTGTTTGATATAGTGCCTTAGATACGTATCAGTGACTGGTTGTCCGGTGACGTCATTAATGATAACGTGTTTGATATAGTGCCTTAGATACGTATCAGTGACTGGTTGTCCGGTGACGTCATTAATGATAACGTGTTTGATATAGTGCCTTAGATACGTATCAGTGACTGGTTGTCCGGTGACGTCATTAATGATAACGTGTTTGATATAGTACCTTAGATACGTATCAGTGACTGGTTGTCCGGTGACGTCATTAATGATAACGTGTTTGATATAGTGCCTTAGATACGTATCAGTGACTGGTTGTCCGGTGACGTCATTAATGATAACGTGTTTGATATAGTGCCTTAGATACGTATCAGTGACTGGTTGTCCGGTGACGTCATTAATGATAACGTGTTTGATATAGTGCCTTAGATACGTATCAGTGACTGGTTGTCCGGTGACGTCATTAATGATACCGTGTTTGATATAGTACCTTAGATACGTATCAGTGACTGGTTGTCCGGTGACGTCATTAATGATACCGTGTTTGATATAGTGCCTTAGATACGTATCAGTGACTGGTTGTCCGGTGACGTCATTAATGATAACGTGTTTGATATAGTGCCTTAGATACGTATCAGTGACTGGTTGTCCGGTGACGTCATTAATGATACCGTGTTTGATATAGTGCCTTAGATACGTATCAGTGACTGGTTGTCCGGTGACGTCATTAAACAAGTGTGTTGTCTGGTAGAGTATGACAGTGGGCCTAATAGTTTTATTGTGCTTACTAGTATGTGTATTGTGTTCGGGAGAAATTGTGGAGTTAATGTTTGAGAAACAGGCAAAGCATCAATACAGGACTAAGATCGAATCATACTACACCGGCTCCGACGCTCGTCGGATGTGGCAGGGCTTGCAATCTATTACAGACTACAAAGGGAAGCACAGCTGAGAGCTGCCCAGTGACACGAGCCTACCAGACGAGCTAAATCATTTCTATGCTCTTAGAGGCAAGTAACACTGAAACATGCATGAGAGCACCAACTGTTCTGGATGACTGTGCGATCACGCTCTCCGCAGCTGATGTGAGTAAGACCACCATAGTTCCTGTGCCCAAAAACACTAAGGTAACCTGCCTAAATGACTACCGACCGGTAGCACTCACGTCTGTAGCCATGAAATGCTTTGAAAGGCTGGTCATGGCTCACATCAACACCATCATTCCAGTAACCCTAGACCCATTCCAATTTGCATACCACCCCAACAGATCCACAGCAATCTAAACTTCACTCCACACTGCCCTTTCCCACCTGGAAAAAAGGAACACCTATGTGAGAATGCTGTTCATTGACTACAGCTCAGCGTTCTACACCATAGTGCCCTCAAAGCTCATCACTAATCTAAGGTCTCTGGGACTAAACACCTCCCTTTGCAACTGGATCCTAGTCTTCTTGACCGGCCGCCCCCAGGTGGTAAGGGTAGGTAACAACATATCCGCCACATTGATCATTCTGACCCTCTGACGAAGAAGAGAAGAGGTTCCACAGAGAGGGATACTGTAGTCGACTCTGAAAAGATTGGCTTGGACCTCTTTGAAGTCAAAATTTCAATAACCTACGTAGAAGTGAAAGTAACCCAGTAAAATACTGCTTGAGTAAAAGTCTAAAAGTATTTGTTTTTAAATATACTAAAGTATCAAAGTAACTGTAATTGCTAAAATATACTAAAAAGTAAAAGTATAAATATTCCTTTATATTAAGCAAAGCAAATGGCACGATTTTCTTGTTTTTTTTTCATTTATCTGCACACACAACACAGTCATTTACAACTAAAATCATTTGTGAGCCAGATCAGAAGCAGTAGGGATGACCAGGGATGTTCTCTCAAGTAGGTGAATTTGGACCATTTTCCTGTCCTGCTAAGAATTCTAAATGTAACGAGTACTTTTGGGTGTTAGGGAGTAAATTATTTTGGAATGTAGTGAAGTAAAGCTGTCAAAAATATAAATAGTAAAGTCAAGTACTGATACGACTGCAGTAGTACTGTAAAGTATTTTACTTTACACTACTGTTCCCTATAGGCCCGATTCCGACCCGAGTTAAGCTCGCATAAATAAACGTAATTCCCTTTTTATGCACTTTTTTCTCAATGCTTATTCTGACCATGGACTTAAGCACATTCACCCGCCATTTGTTTTGGGTGGAGATCAAAAAATGTCTGATGCAGGTGTGTCTACAGAGAAACCATATTCTGACTTGACTTAACCTCTTGCTCCTACCTGACACGCAGGCGTCCCATCTAGACATCTGGAAATGCAAATGCACTACGCTAAATGCTAATAGTACTAGTTAAAACTCAAACGTTCATTAAAACACACATGCAGGGTATTGAATTAAAGCTACACTCGTTGTGAATCCAGGCAACAAGTCAGATTTTTAAAATGCTTTTCGGCGAAAGCACGAGAAGCTATTATCTGATAGCATGTAACACCCCAAAAGACCCGGGGACGTAAACTAAATAATTAGCATAGTCGGCGCTACACAAAACGCACAAATAAAATATAAAACATTCATTACCTTTGACCATCTTCTTTGTTGGCACTCCTAGATGTCCCATAAACATCACTATTGGGTATTTTTTCGGTTAAATCGGTCCATATATAGAATAGATATCGATCTATGAAGACTGTGTGATCAAGGAAAAAAATTCATTTTTTTTTTATTAAAAAAGTTGACGATAAACTTTCACAAAACACTTCGAAATACTTTTGTAATGCAACTTTAGGTATTAGTAAACGTTAATAAGCGATCAAATTCATCACGAGGCGATGTATATTCTATAGCTGTACGTCTGGAAATAATGTCCGGGTAAATCTCAACCAAAATATCCAGTCGGAGACCGGAAGAAAGGCTCTGCCTTGCGTCCGATTGACCAAGAAACAAATTGTAGGCAAATGACAAGCCTATTGACATCGTGTGGAAGCTGTAGGTATTGCAACCTTGGCCCCATTTAATGTGGTTCACCTTTATCAATGGGTTGAAGTGGCGCATGGATATATTTTTCCATTTTCAGTGATCAGATTTTCCTGCACTTTTCGATGAAACGCACGTTCTGTTATAGTCACAGATGTGATTTAACCAGTTTTATAAACGTCTGAGTGTTTTCTATCCACAAATACTAATCATATGCATATACTATATTCCTGGCATGAGTAGCAGGGCGCTGAAATGTTGCGCGATTTTTAACAGAATGTTCGAAAAAGTAGAGGGTCGACTTAAGAGGTTAATTACTCCACCTGTTTCTGGGACTCACCCAGAAACAGGACCAAGCCTGGGCTGCTGAGGAGTGACAGACTCTATCCTAGCTGGAGGGGTGCTCTCATCTTATCTATGAACATAGACAGGGCTGTATCACCGCCTGGTACGGCAACTGCTCCGCCCTCAACCTGCCCTTCCTTGGACACTGTGCTATCTAACCTCCAAACGAGCTTCAACGCCATACAACACTCCTTCCGTGGCCTCCAACTGCTCTTAAACGCTAGTAAAACCAAATGCATGCTTTTCAACCGTTCGCTGCCTGCACCCGCACGCCCGACTAGCATCACCACCTTGGATGGTTCCGACCTTGAATATGTGGACATCTATACCTAGGTGTCTGGCTAGACTGTAAACTCTCCTTCCAAACTCATTTCAAACATCTCCAATCTAAAATCAAATCTAGAGTCGGCTTTCTATTCCGCAAAAAAGCCTCCTTCACTCACGCCGCCAAACTTACCCTCGTAAAACTGACTATCCTACCGATCCTCGACTTCGGCGATGTCATCTACAAAATAGCTTCCAATACTCTACTCAGCAAACTGGATGCAGTTTATCACAGTGCCATCTGTTTTGTTACTAAAGCACCTTATACCACCCACTACTGCGACCTGTATGCTCTAGTTCGCTGGCCCTCGCTACATATTCGTCGCCAGACCCACTGGCTCCAGATCATCTAAGAGTCTATGCTAGGTAAAGCTCCGCCTTATCTCAGTTCACTGGTCACGATGGCAACACCCACCCGTAGCACGCGCTCCAGCAGGTGTATCTCACTGATCATCCCTAAAGCCAACACCTCATTTGGCCTTTCCTTCCAGTTCTCTGCTGCCTGTGACTGGAACGAATTGCAAAAATCACTGAAGTTGGAAACTTTTATCTCCCTCACCAACTTCAAACATCAGCTATCTGAGCAGCTAACCGATCGCTGCAGCTGTAATAGTCTATCGGTAAATAGCCCACCCAATTTATCTACCTCATCCCCATACTGTTTATATTTATTTACTTTTCTGCTCTTTTGTACACCAGTACCTCTACCTGTACATGACCATCTGATCATTTATCACTCTAGTGTTAATCTGCTAAATTGTAATTATTCACCTACCTCCTCATGCCTTTTGCACACAATGTATATAGACTCTCTTTTTTTCTTTTTTTCTACTGTGTTATTGACTTGTTAATTGTTTACTCCATGTGTAACTCTGTGTTGTCTGTTCACACTGCTATGCTTTATCTTGGCCAGGTCGCAGTTGTAAATGAGAACTTGTTCTCAACTAGCCTACCTGGTTAAATAAAGGTGAAATAAAAAAATAAAACAATGTTATAATCTCCACCCGGCACAGCCAGAAGAGGACTGACCACCCCACATAGCCTGGTTCCTCTCCTCTCTCAGAATATAGACAAGGGTATAGCCTACTATTGTACACTATTCTCCCTGTTACTTTCACGAGGGAAGTCTGAATACCAACTACTGAGAAGTGCTTAAGAAAGGCATAATTTCCTAAAGTACTGCAATAAATAGTGGATAGGGTGCCATTTGGGATAGGTGCACACTAACCAGGAGGGCTGAGCCCAGACTTGGCACTCTGTCGTGAATTGTCAACAATCTGCATTTTAATAACTTCCTGTCTCTCTTTAATACCATCCCATGGGGCTGGGAGGGCTGGGAGACAGGCGGGGCAGGATTCTCAGGAAGGCCGGCCATGTACCCTCCCTCCCCTGGTCCATTGGCAGACCAGCAGCCTCAGCAGGGGGTAGGGGAGGGAAGAGGAGGGCCATGTGCCAGAGAGCCCCTTTCCTCCCAGCCTCTAGCCAGATGATGTGTGTTTCTGTGGAGTGGGACTGTTAGTGAAGGAGCTCTCCGCCTGCCTGTGAACAGAACAGTATTCAGCAGTAAGTAGCAGGTGCTGTGAGAAGCCTCTCTGTTCCTACTGGACATCAGGAGCTGCCAGACCTCTCCAGAACCTCTCCAGCAGCCAGAGAAGAGCTCTTGAGGGTCAACGGAGCGAGGCCAGAGAGGGGCGGGTAAACCATGGACCTGTGTGCCTCCACTCTCGAGCTGCTGGGGATGGTAGTGTACATGGCAGCCTGGCTGTGTGCTCTGGCCACCACCCTGATGCCACAGTGGCTGACCCTGTCCACAGACCTCTTGCTCACAGAGAGCTATGAGCTGGGTCTCTGGGAGACCTGTGTGGTCCAGGACATGGGGGGGATGGAGTGTCGACCCTACGACAGCCTGCTGGGCCTGCCTCAGGACATCAAGGTGGCCCGTGTCTTCATGTGTATCTCCCTGGCTGTGGGCCTGCTGGGCCTGCTGCTGGCTATCCCTGGTCTTCACCTGGTCAACAGCTTCAGCCAGGGGCTGGAGGGCTGCAGGGCCAAGAGGATTATGAAGGTGGCAGGAGGGGTGCTGGGGATGGTAGCTGGGGTGCTTTCTCTGGTCCCTGTTTCCTATGTCGCCCACTTGACGGTAATGCGTTATTTTGATGAGTCGGTGCCGGAGGTGGTGCCGCGCTGGGAGTTTGGTGATGCCCTGTTCTGCGGGTGGGTGGGGGTTCCTCCTGCTGGTGGCTGGATTACTCCTGTTTGCATCCTGTCTGGGGCCTCTGGCAGACTATTACGGTGCACCCCAGGCTGACCATTCCAGGGGACCCCAGGCAGACTATTACGGTGCACCCCAGGCTGACCATTCCAGGGGACCCCAGGCAGACTATTACGGTGCACCCCAGGCTGACCATTCCAGGGGACCCCAGGCAGACTATTACGGTGCACCCCAGGCTGACCATTCCAGGGGACCCCAGGCAGACGGAGCACCCCAGGCACAATCGCAGAAGAGATACGAGGTCCGGAATACAGATCATTCCTCCAGGAAACCTCCAGAGTATGTCTGAGGCGAGGGGAAGGGAGAAGAGAGGAGAGGCGATACGAGGTCCGGAATACAGATCATTCCTCCAGGAAACCTCCAGAGTATGTCTGAGGCGAGGGGAAGGGAGAAGAGAGGAGAGGCGATACGAGGTCCGGAATACAGATCATTCCTCCAGGAAACCTCCAGAGTATGTCTGAGGCGAGGGGAAGGGAGAAGAGAGGAGAGGCGATACGAGGTCCGGAATACAGATCATTCCTCCAGGAAACCTCCAGAGTATGTCTGAGGCGAGGGGAAGGGAGAAGAGAGGAGAGGCGATACGAGGTCCAGAGTATGGATCATTCCTCCAGGAAACCTCCAGAGTATGTCTGAGGTGAGGGGATGGGAGGTTTACTGGAGGAATGATCCGTACTCCGAACCTCGTATCTCTTCTCCTCTCTCTGAGGCGAGGGGAGGTGGAAGGAAGGAGAGGGGAGGGGAGAGGTATTCTATTCTGGAAGGTTTATGGATGATTCTGCCTCTCTTGAAAATAGTTAAACTGCCTAAGAACCAGCCCTGGCACGCTGGCTGACTGCTTTTTATGTCAAACCCATAGGGAATACCTGGAGCAACTTTCACAATACATTCTTTTTATGTCAGATTCAGAGGGAATTGTTTGGATGTAAACCTGCTATATCCACACCCCATCCTCCCCGACTCTATAAAACCTGCTCCAGCCTCACCCCATCCTCCCTGACTCTATAAAACCTGCTCTAGCCTCACCCCATCCTCCCTGACTCTATAAAACCTGCTCTAGCCTCACCCCATCCTCCCTGACTCTATAAAACCTGCTCTAGCCTCACCCCATCCTCCCTGACTCTTTAAAACCTGCTCTAGCCTCACCCCATCCTCGCTGACTCTATAAAACCTGCTCCAGCCTCACCCCATCCTCGCTGACTCTATAAAACCTGCTCCAGCCTCACCCCATCCTCCCTGACTCTTTAAAACCTGCTCCAGCCTCACCCCATCCTCCCTGACTCTATAAAAACTGCTCCAGCCTCACCCCATCCTCGCTGACTCTATAAAACCTGCTCCAGCCTCACCCCATCCTCACTGACTCTATAAAACCTGCTCCAGCCTCACCCCATCCTCGCTGACTCTATAAAACCTGCTCCAGCCTCACCCCATCCTCACTGACTCTATAAAACCTGATCCAGCCTCACCCCATCCTCGCTGACTCTATAAAACCTGCTCCAGCCTCGCCTCATCCTCCCTGACGCTGTAATGCCTGTATGCAACACTTTCTGACACATTTTTTTTAATAATGTCAATTTAATGTAGAAATGAATCACTTGATATACAGTAATTGCAAGAAAAAATAGTTTATTGTTATATATACAAGTATATGTTCACTGAATTTAAGATGTTTTTGTAAATAATAGTTGACAATTATATCAATCATAAATCAATAATCTACTGTAATGAATTGATCTGAATAAAATTGGTTTCCCTCCAACATGCTGAGGTTGACATCCAGACTACAATGTTACTGTTTTCTTCATCTTCTCTCGACGAGTTCCAACCAGCCATGTAGATGGGTTAGGGTTAGTACCAACCAGCCATGTAGATGGGTTAGGGTTAGTACCAACCATCAAATCAAATCAAATTTTATTTGTCACATACACATGGTTTGCAGATGTTAATGCGAGTGTAGCGAAATGCTTGTCAAATCAAATCAAATTTATTTATATAGCCCTTCGTACATCAGCTGATATCTCAAAGTGCTGTACAGAAACCCAGCCTAAAACCCCAAACAGCAAACAATGCAGGTGTAAAAGCACGGTGGCTAGGAAAAACTCCCTAGAAAGGCCAAAACCTAGGAAGAAACCTAGAGAGGAACCGGGCTATGTGGGGTGGCCAGTCCTCTTCTGGCTGTGCCGGGTAGAGATTATAACAGAACATGACCAAGATGTTCAAATGTTCATAAATGACCAGCATGGTCGAATAATAATAAGGCAGAACAGTTGAAACTGGAGCAGCAGCACAGTCGGGTGGACTGGGGACAGCAAGGAGCCATCATGTCAGGTAGTCCTGGGGCACGGTCCTAGGGCTCAGGTCCTCCGAGAGAGAGAAAGAAAGAGAGAATTAGAGAGAGCATATGTGGGGTGGCCAGTCCTCTTCTGGCTGTGCCGGGTGGAGATTATAACAGAACGTGGCCAAGATGTTCAAATGTTCATAAATGACCAGCATGGTTGAATAATAGTAAGGCAGAACAGTTGAAACTGGAGCAGCAGCATGGCCAGGTGGACTGGGGACAGCAAGGAGTCATCATGTCAGGTAGTCCTGGGACATGGTCCTAGGGCCCAGGCCAGTTGAAACTGGAGCAGCAGCATGGCCAGGTGGACTGGGGACAGCAAGGAGTCATCATGTCAGGTAGTCCTGGGGCATGGTCCTAGGGCTCAGGTCCTCCGAGAGAGAGAAAGAAAGAGAGAAGGAGAGAATTAGAGAACGCACACTTAGATTCACACAGGACACCGAATAGGACAGGAGAAGTACTCCAGATATAACAAACTGACCCTAGCCCCCCGACACATAAACTACTGCAGCATAAATACTGGAGGCTGAGACAGGAGGGGTCAGGAGACACTGTGGCCCCATCCGAGGACACCCCGGACAGGGCCAAACAGGAAGGATATAACCCCACCCACTTTGCCAAAGCACAGCCCCCACACCACTAGAGGGATATCTTCAACCACCAACTTACCATCCTGAGACAAGGCCGAGTATAGCCCACAAAGATCTCCGCCACGGTACAACCCAAGGGGGGCCAACCCAGACAGGCCGACCACAACAGTGAATCAACCCACCCAGGTGACGCACCCCCCAGGGACGGCACGAGAGAGCCCCAGCAAGCCAGTGACTCAGCCCCGTAACAGGGTTAGAGGCAGAGAATCCCAGTGGAAAGAGGGGAACCGGCCAGGCAGAGACAGCAAGGGCGGTTCGTTGCTCCAGAGCCTTTCCGTTCACCTTCCCACTCCTGGGCCAGACTACACTCAATCATATGACCCACTGAAGAGATGAGTCTTCAGTAAAGACTTAAAGGTTGAGACCGAGTTTGCGTCTCTGACATGGGTAGGCAGACCGTTCCATAAAAATGGAGCTCTATAGGAGAAAGCCCTGCCTCCAGCTGTTTGCTTAGAAATTCTAGGGACAATTAGGAGGCCTGCGTCTTGTGACCGTAGCGTACGTGTAGGTATGTACGGCAGGACCAAATCAGAGAGGTAGGTAGGAGCAAGCCCATGTAATGCTTTGTAGGTTAGCAGTAAAACCTTGAAATCAGCCCTTGCTTTGACAGGAAGCCAGTGTAGAGAGGCTAGCACTGGAGTAATATGATCAAATTTTTTGGTTCTAGTCAGGATTCTAGCAGCCGTATTTAGCACTAACTGAAGTTTATTTAGTGCTTTATCCGGGTAGCCGGAAAATAGAGCATTGCAGTAGTCTAACCTAGAAGTGACAAAAGCATGGATTAATTTTTCTGCATCATTTTTGGACAGAAAGTTTCTGATTTTTGCAATGTTACGTAGATGGAAAAAAGCTGTCCTCGAAATGGTCTTGATATGTTCTTCAAAAGAGAGATCAGGGTCCAGAGTAACGCCGAGGTCCTTCACAGTTTTATTTGAGACGACTGTACAACCATTAAGATTAATTGTCAGATTCAACAGAAGATCTCTTTGTTTCTTGGGACCTAGAACAAGCATCTCTGTTTTGTCCGAGTTTAATAGTAGAAAGTTTGCAGCCATCCACTTCCTTATGTCTGAAACACATGCTTCTAGCGAGGGCAATTTTGGGGCTTCACCATGTTTCATTGAAATGTACAGCTGTGTGTCATCCGCATAGCAGTGAAAGTTTACATTATGTTTTCGAATAACATCCCCAAGAGGTAAAATATATAGTGAAAACAATAGTGGTCCTAAAACAGAACCTTGAGGAACACCGAAATTTACAGTTGATTTGTCAGAGGACAAACCATTCACAGAGACAAACTGATATCTTTCCGACAGATAAGACCTAAACCAGGCCAGAACATGTCCGTGTAGACCAATTTGGGTTTCCAATCTCTCCAAAAGTATGTGGTGATCGATGGTATCAAAAGCAGCACTAAGGTCGAGGAGCACGAGGACAGATGCAGAGCCTCGGTCCGATGCCATTAAAATGTTATTTACCACCTTCACAAGTGCCGTCTCAGTGCTATGATGGGGTCTAAAACCAGACTGAAGCATTTCGTATACATTGTTTGTCTTCAGGAAGGCAGTGAGTTGCTGCGCAACAGCCTTCTATAAAATCTTTGAGAGGAATGGAAGATTCGATATAGGCCGATAGTTTTTTATATTTTCTGGGTCAAGGTTTGGCTTTTTCAAGAGAGGCTTTATTACTGCCACTTTTAGTGAGTTTGGTACACATCCAGTGGATAGAGAGCCGTTTATTATGTTCAACATAGGAGGGCCAAGCACAGGAAGCAGCACTTTCAGTAGTTTAGTTGGAATAGGGTCCAGTATACAGCTTGAAGGTTTAGAGGCCATGATTATTTTCATCATTGTGTCAAGAGATATAGTACTAAAACACTTGAGCGTCTCTCTTGATCCTAGGTCCTGGCAGAGTTGTGCAGACTCAGGACAACTGAGGTTTGGAGGAATACGCAGGTTTAAAGAGGAGTCCGTAATTTGCTTTCTAATAATCATAATCTTTTCCTCAAAGAAGTTCATGAATTTATCACTGCTAAAGTGAAAGTCATCCTCTCTTGGGGAATGCTGCTTTTAGTTAGCTTTGCCACAGTATCAAAAAGGAATTTCGGATTGTTCTTATTTTCCTCAATTAAGTTAGAAAAATAGGACGATCGAGCAGCAGTAAGGGCTCTTCGGTACTGCACGGTACCGTCCTTCCAAGCTAGTCGGAAGACTTCCAGTTTGGTGTGGCGCCATTTCCGTTCCAATTTTCTGGAAGCTTGCTTCAGAGCTCGGGTATTTTCTGTGTACCAGGGAGCTAGTTTCTTATGAGACATTTTTTTGTTTTTAGGGGTGCAACTGCATCTAGGGTATTGCGCAAGGTTAAATTGAGATCCTCAGTTAGGTGGTTAACGGATTTTTGTCCTCTGGCGTCCTTGGGTAGGCAGAGGGAGTCTGGAAGGGCATCAAGGAATCTTTGTGTTGTCTGTGAATTTATAGCACGACTTTTGATGTTCCTTGGTTGGGGTCTGAGCAGATTATTTGTTGCAATTGCAAACGTAATAAAATGGTGGTCCGATAGTCCAGGATTATGAGGAAAAACATTTAGATCCACAACATTTATTCCATGGGACAAAACTAGGTCCAGCGTATGACTGTGACAGTGAGTAGGTCCAGAGACATGTTGGACAAAACCCACTGAGTCGATGATGGCTCCAAAAGCCTTTTGGAGTGGGTCTGTGGACTTTTCCATGTGAATATTAAAGTCACCAAAGATTAGAATATTATCTGCAATGACTACAAGGTCTGATAGGAATTCAGGGAACTCAGTGAGAAACGCTGTATATGGCCCAGGAGGCCTGTAAACAGTAGCTATAAAATGTGATTGAGTAGGCTGCATAGATTTCATGACTAGAAGCTCAAAAGACGAAAACGTCATTTTTTTTTTGTAAATTGAAATTTGCTATCGTAAATGTTAGCAACACCTCCGCCTTTGCGGGATGCACGGGGATATGGTCACTAGTGTAGCCAGGAGGTGAGGCCTCATTTAACACAGTAAATTCATCAGGCTTAAGCCATGTTTCAGTCAGGCCAATCACATCAAGATTATGATCAGTGATTAGTTCATTGACTATAATTGCCTTTGAAGTAAGGGATCTAACATTAAGTAGCCCTATTTTGAGATGTGAGGTATCATGATCTCTTTCAGTAATGACAGGAATGGAGGTGGTCTTTATCCTAGTGAGATTGCTAAGGCGAACACCGCCATGTTTAGTTTTGCCCAACCTAGGTCGAGGCACAGACACGGTCTCAATGGTGATAGCTGAGCTGACTACACTGACTATGCTAGTGGCAGACTCCACTATGCTGGCAGGCTGGCTAATAGCCTGCTGCCTGGCCTGCACCCTATTTCATTGTGGAGCTAGAGGAGTTAGAGCCCTGTCTATGTTGGCAGATAAGATGAGAGCACCCCTCCAGCTAGGATGGAGTCCGTCACTCCTCCTTGTGCTTCTAGTTCCGACAATGCAGTAATAACCAACAAGTAATCTAACTAATAATTCCAAAACTACTGTCTTATACACAGTGTAAGGGGATAAAGAATATGTACATAAGGATATATGAATGAGTGATGGTACGGGGCAGCATACAGTAGATGGTATCGAGTACAGTATATACATATGAGATGAGTATGTAGACAAAGTAAACAAAGTGGCATAGTTAAAGTGGCTAGTGATACATGTATTACATAAGGATGCAGTCGATGATATAGAGTACAGTATATGCGTATGCATATGAGATGAATAATGTAGGGTAAGTAACATTATATAAGGTAGCATTGTTTAAAGTGGCTAGTGACATATTTACATAATTTCCCATCAATTCCCATTATTAAAGTGGCTGGAGTTGAGTCAGTGTCAGTGTCAGTGTGTTGGCAGCAGCCACTCAATGTTAGTGGTGGCTGTTTAACAGTCTGATGGCCTTGAGATAGAAGCTGTTTTTCAGTCTCTCGGTCCCAGCTTTGATGCACCTGTACTGACCTCGCCTTCTGGATGATAGCGGGGTGAACAGGCAGTGGCTCGGGTGGTTGTTGTCCTTGATGTTCTTTATGGCCTTCCTGTAACATTGGGTGGTGTAGGTGTCCTGGAGGGCAGGTAGTTTGCCCCCGGTGATGCGTTGTGCAGACCTCACCACCCTCTGGAGAGCCTTACGGTTGAGGGCGGAGCAGTTGCCGTACCAGGCGGTGATACAGCCCGCCAGGATGCTCTCGATTGTGCACCTGTAGAAGTTTGTGAGTGCTTTTGGTAACAAGCCGAATTTCTTCAGCCTCCTGAGGTTGAAGAGGCGCTGCTGCGCCTTCTTCATGATGCTGTCTGTGTGAGTGGACCAATTCAGTTTGTCTGTGATGTGTATGCCGAGGAACTTAAAACTTGCTACCCTCTCCACTACTGTTCCATCGATGTGGATAGGGGGGTGTTCCCGCTGCTGTTTCCTGAAGTCCACAATCATCTCCTTAGTTTTGTTGACGTTGAGTGTGAGGATATTTTCCTGACACCAAACTCCGAGGGCTCTCACCTCCTCCCTGTAGGCCGTCTCATCGTTGTTGGTAATCAAGCCTACCACTGTTGTGTCGTCCGCAAACTTGATGATTGAGTTGGAAGCGTGCATGGCCACGCAGTCATGGGTGAACAGGGAGTACAGGAGAGGGCTCAGAACGCACCCTTGTGGGGCCCCAGTGTTGAGGATCAGCGGGGAGGAGATGTTGTTGCCAACCCTCACCACCTGGGGGCAGCCCGTCAGGAAGTCCAGTACCCAGTTGCACAGGGCGGGGTCGAGACCCAGGGTCTCGAGCTTGATGACGAGCTTGGAGGGTACTATGGTGTTGAATGCCGAGCTGTAGTCGATGAACAGCATTCTCACATAGGTATTCCTCTTGTCCAGATGGGTAAGGGCAGTGTGCAGTGTGGTTGAGATTGCATCGACTGTGGACCTATTTGGGCGGTAAGCAAATTGGAGTGGGTCTAGGGTATCAGGTAGGGTGGAGGTGATATGGTCCTTGACTAGTCTCTCAAAGCACTTCATGATGACGGAAGTGAGTGCTACGGGGCGGTAGTCGTTCAGCTCAGTTACCTTAGCTTTCTCGGGAACAGGAACAATGGTGGCCCTCTTGAAGCATGTGGGAACAGCAGACTGGTATAGGGATTGATTGAATATGTCCGTAAACACACCGGCCAGCTGGTCTGCGCATGCTCTGAGGGCGCGGCTGGGGATGCCTTCTGGGCCTGCAGCCTTGCGAGGGTTAACACGTTTAAATGTCTTACTCACCTCGGCTGCAGTGAAGGAGAGACCGCATGTTTTCGTTGCAGGCCGTGTCAGTGGCACTGTATTGTCATCAAAGCGGGCAAAAAAGTTATTTAGTCTGCCTGGGAGCAAGACATCCTGGTCCGTGACTGGGCTGGATTTCTTCTTGTAGTCCGTGATTGACTGTAGACCCTGCCACATGCCTCTTGTGTCTGAGCCGTTGAATTGAGATTCTACTTTGTCTCTGTACTTACACTGAGCTTGGTTGATAGCCTTGCGGAGGGAATAGCTGCACTGTTTGTATTCAATCATGTTACCAGACACCTTGCCCTGATTAAAAGCAGTGGTTCGCGCTTTCAGTTTCACGCGAATGCTGCTATCAATCCACGGTTTCTGGTTAGGGAATGTTTTAATCGTTGCTATGGGAACTACATCTTCAACGCACGCTCTAATGAACTCGCACACCGAATCAGCGTATTCGTCAATATTGTTATTGTTACCCAAACCCATGTAGATGGGTTAGGGTTAGGGTTAGTTCCAACCAGCATGTAGATGGGTTAGGGTTAGTACTAACCAGCCATGTAGATGGGTTAGGGTTAGTTCCAACCAGCATGTAGATGGGTTAGGGTTAGTACTAACCAGCCATGTAGATGGGTTAGGGTTAGTTCCAACCAGCATGTAGATGGGTTAGGGTTAGTACCAACCAGCATGTAGATGGGTTAGGGTTAGTACCAACCTGCCATGTAGATGGGTTAGGGTTAGTACCAACCTGCCATGTAGATGGGTTAGGGTTAGTACCAACCAGCATGTAGATGGGTTAGGGTTCGTACCAACCTGCCATGTAGATGGGTTAGGGTTAGTTCCAACCAGCCATGTAGATGGGTTAGGGTTAGTACCATCCTGCCATGTAGATGGGTTAGGGTTAGTTCCAACCAGCATGTAGATGGGTTAGGGTTAGTACCAACCAGCATGTAGATGGGTTAGGGTTCGTACCAACCTGCCATGTAGATGGGTTAGGGTTAGTTCCAACCAGCCATGTAGATGGGTTAGGGTTAGTACCATCCTGCCATGTAGATGGGTTAGGGTTAGTTCCAACCAGCATGTAGATGGGTTAGGGTTAGTACCAACCAGCATGTAGATGGGTTAGGGTTAGTACTAACCAGCCATGTAGATGGGTTAGGGTTTGGGTTAGTACCATCCTGCCATGTAGATGGGTTAGGGTTAGGACCAACCTGCCATGTAGATGGGTTAGGGTTAGTACCAACCTGCCATGTAGATGGGTTAGGGTTAGTACCATCCTGCCATGTAGATGGGTTAGGGTTAGTTCCAACCAGCATGTAGATGGGTTAGGGTTAGTTCCAACCAGCCATGTAGATGGGTTAGGGTTAGTACCAACCTGCCATATAGATGGGTTAGGGTTTGGGTTAGTACCATCCTGCCATGTAGATGGGTTAGGGTTAGTTCCAACCAGCATGTAGATGGGTTAGGGTTAGTACCAACCAGCCATGTAGATGGGTTAGGGTTTGGGTTAGTACCATCCTGCCATGTAGATGGGTTAGGGTTAGTTCCAACCAGCATGTAGATGGGTTAGGGTTAGTACCAACCAGACATGTAGATGGGTTAGGGTTAGTACCATCCTGCCATGTAGATGGGTTAGGGTTAGTACCATCCTGCCATGTAGATGGGTTAGGGTTAGTACCAACCAGCCATGTAGATGGGTTAGGGTTAGTACCAACCAGCCATGTAGATGGGTGAGGGTTAGGGTTAGTACCAACCAGCCATGTAGATGGGTTAAGGTTAGTACCATCCTGCCATGTAGATGGGTTAGGGTTAGTACCATCCTGCCATGTAGATGGGTTAGGGTTAGTACCAACCAGCCATGTAGATGGGTTAGGGTTAGTACCAACCTGCCATGTAGATGGGTTAGGGTTAGTACCAACCAGCCATGTAGATGGGTTAGGGTTAGTACCAACCTGCCATGTAGATGGGTTAGGGTTAGTACCAACCAGACATATAGATGGGTTAGGGTTAGTACCAACCTGCCATGTAGATGGGTTAGGGTTAGTACCAACCTGCCATGTCGATGGGTTAGGGTTAGTTCTAACTAGCCATGAAGATGGGTTTGGGTTAGTACCATCCTGCCATGTAGATGGGTTAGGGTTAGTACCAACCTGCCATGTAGATGGGTTAGGGTTTGGGTTAGTACCAACCAGCCATATAGATGGGTTAGGGTTAGTACCAACCAGCCATATAGATGGGTTAGGGTTAGTACCATCCTGCCATGTAGATGGGTTAGGGTTAGTACCAACCTGCCATGTAGATGGGTTAGGGTTTGGGTTAGTACCAACCAGCCATATAGATGGGTTAGGGTTAGTACCAACCAGCCATGTAGATGGGTTAGGGTTAGTACCAACCTGCCATGTAGATGGGTTAGGGTTAGTACCAACCTGCCATGTAGATGGGTTAGGGTTTGGGTTAGTACCAACCAGCCATATAGATGGGTTAGGGTTAGTACCATCCTGCCATGTAGATGGGTTAGGGTTAGTACCAACCTGCCATGTAGATGGGTTAGGGTTTGGGTTAGTACCAACCAGCCATATAGATGGGTTAGGGTTAGTACCAACCAGCCATGTAGATGGGTTAGGGTTAGTACCAACCTGCCATGTAGATGGGTTAGGGTTAGTTCCAACCAGCCATGTAGATGGGTTAGGGTTAGTACCAACCAGCCATGTAGATGGGTTAGGGTTAGTACCAACCTGCCATGTAGATGGGTTAGGGTTAGTACCAACCAGCCATGTAGATGGGTTAGGGTTAGTACCAACCTGCCATGTAGATGGGTTAGGGTTAGTACCAACCAGCCATGTAGATGGGTTAGGGTTAGTACCAACCTGCCATATAGATGGGTTAGGGTTAGTACCAACCTGCCATATAGATGGGTTAGGGTTAGTACCAACCTGCCATGTAGATGGGTTAGGGTTAGGGATAGGGTTAGTACCAACCAGCATGTAGATGGGTTAGGGTTAGGGTTAGTACCAACCATCCATGTAGATGGGTTAGGGTTAGTACCAACCAGCATGTAGATGGGTTAGGGTTTGGGTTAGTACCATCCTGCCATGTAGATGGGTTAGGGTTTGGGTTAGTACCATCCTGCCATGTAGATGGGTTAGGGTTAGGACCAACCTGCCATGTAGATGGGTTAGGGTTAGTACCAACCTGCCATGTAGATGGGTTAGGGTTAGTACCATCCTGCCATGTAGATGGGTTAGGGTTAGTACCAACCTGCCATGTAGATGGGTTAGGGTTAGTACCAACCAGCATGTAGATGGGTTAGGGTTAGTACCAACCAGCCATGTAGATGGGTTAGGGTTAGTACCAACCAGCCATGTAGATGGGTTAGGGTTAGTACTAACCAGCATGTAGATGGGTTAGGGTTAGTACCAACCAGCCATATAGATAGGTTAGGGTTAGTACCAACCTGCCATGTAGATGGGTTAGGGTTAGTACCAACCAGCCATATAGATAGGTTAGGGTTAGTACCAACCAGCCATGTAGATGGGTTAGGGTTAGTACCAACCAGCATGTAGATGGGTTAGGGTTAGTACCAACCAGCCATGTAGATGGGTTAGGGTTAGTACCAACCAGCCATGTAGATGGGTTAGGGTTAGTACTAACCAGCATGTAGATGGGTTAGGGTTAGTACCAACCAGCATGTAGATGGGTTAGGGTTAGTACCAACCAGCCATGTAGATGGGTTAGGGTTCGTACCAACCAGCATGTAGATGGGTTAGGGTTAGTACCAACCAGCCATGTAGATGGGTTAGGGTTAGTACCAACCAGCCATGTAGATGGGTTAGGGTTAGGGTTAGTACCAACCAGCCATGTAGATGGGTTAGGGTTAGTACCAACCTGCCATGTAGATGGGTTAGGGTTAGTACCAACCTGCCACGTAGATGGGTTAGGGTTAGTACCATCCTGCCATTTAGATGGGTTAGGGTTAGTACCATCCAGCATGTCGATGGGTTAGGGTTAGTACCAACCATCCATGTATATTGGTTAGGGTTAGTACTAACCAGCATGTAGATGGGTTAGGGTTAGTACCAACCTGCCATGTAGATGGGTTAGGGTTAGTACCAACCTGCCACGTAGATGGGTTAGGGTTAGTTCTAACTAGCCATGAAGATGGGTTAGGGTTAGTACCAACCAGCCATGTAGATGGGTTAGGGTTAGTACCAACCTGCCATGTAGATGGGTTAGGGTTAGTACCAACCTGCCATATAGATTGGTTAGGGTTAGGGTTAGTACCAACCAGCATGTAGATGGGTTAGGGTTAGTACCAACCTGCCATATAGATGGGTTAGGGTTAGTACCAACCTGCCATATAGATGGGTTAGGGTTAGTACCAACCTGCCATATAGATGGGTTAGGGATAGTACCAACCAGCCATGTAGATGGGTTAGGGTTAGTACCAACCTGCCATATAGATTGGCTATGGTTAGGGATAGGGTTAGTACCAACCTGCCACATAGATTGGCTAGGCTTAGGGATAGGGTTAGTACCAACCATCATGTAGATGGGTTAGGGTTAGTACCAACCTGCCATGTAGATGGGTTAGGGTTAGTACCAACCTGCCATGTAGATGGGTTAGGGTTTGGGTTAGTACCATCCTGCCACGTAGATAGGTTAGGGTTAGTTCTAACTAGCCATGAAGATGGGTTAGGGTTAGTACCAACCTGCCATGTAGATGGGTTAGGGTTAGTACCAACCAGCCATGTAGATGGGTTAGGGTTAGTACCAACCTGCCATGTAGATGGGTTAGGGTTAGTACCAACCAGCCATGTAGATGGGTTAGGGTTAGTTCCAACCAGCATGTAGATGGGTTAGGGTTAGTACTAACCTGCCATGTAGATGGGTTAGGGTTAGTACCAACCAGCCATGTAGATGGGTTAGGGTTAGTACCAACCAGCCATGTAGATGGGTTAGGGTTAGTACCAACCTGCCATGTAGATGGGTTAGGGTTAGTACCAACCTGCCATGTAGATGGGTGAGGGTTAGGGTTAGTACCAACCTGCCATATAGATTGGTTAGGGTTAGTACCAACCATCATGTAGATGGGTTAGGGTTAGTACCAACCAGCCATGTAGATGGGTTAGGGTTAGTACCATCCTGCCATGTAGATGGGTTAGGGTTAGTACCAACCAGCCGTGTAGATGGGTTAGGGTTAGTACCAACCAGCCATGAAGTTGGGTTAGGGTTAGTACCAACCTGCCATATAGATGGGTTAGGGTTAGTACCAACCAGCCATGAAGTTGGGTTAGGGTTAGTACCAACCTGCCATGTAGATGGGTTAGGGTTAGTACCAACCAGCCATGAAGATGGGTTAGGGTTAGTACCAACCAGCCATATAGATGGGTTAGGGTTAGTACCAACCTGCCATATAGATAGGTTAGGGTTAGTACCAACCAGCCATATAGATAGGTTAGGGTTAGTACCAACCAGCCATGTAGATGGGTTAGGGTTAGTACCAACCTGCCATGTAGATGGGTTAGGGTTAGTACCAACCAGCCATGTAGATGGGTTAGGGTTAGTACCAACCAGCCATGAAGATGGGTTAGGGTTAGTACCAACCTGCCACGTAGATGGGTTAGGGTTAGTACCAACTTGCCATGTAGATGGGTTAGGGTTAGTACCAACCAGCCATGTAGATGGGTTAGGGTTAGTACCAACCAGCATGTAGATGGGTTAGGGTTAGTACCAACCAGCCATGAAGATGGGTTAGGGTTAGTACCAACCTGCCATGTAGATGGGTTAGGGTTAGGGTTAGTACCAACCAGCCATGTAGATGGGTTAGGGTTAGTACCAACCTGCCATGTAGATGGGTTAGGGTTAGTACCAACCAGCATGTAGATGGGTTAGGGTTAGTACCAACCAGCCATATAGATAGGTTAGGGTTAGTACCAACCTGCCATGTAGATGGGTTAGGGTTAGTACCAACCTGCCATGTAGATGGGTTAGGGTTAGGGTTAGTACCAACCAGCCATGTAGATGGGTTAGGGTTAGTACCAACCAGCCATGTAGATGGGTTAGGGTTAGTACCAACCTGCCATGTAGATGGGTTAGGGTTAGGGTTAGTACCAACCAGCCATGTAGATGGGTTAGGGTTAGTACCAACCTGCCATGTAGATGGGTTAGGGTTAGTACCAACCAGCCATGAAGATGGGTTAGGGTTAGTACCAACCTGCCATGTAGATGGGTTAGGGTTAGTACCAACCAGCCATATAGATAGGTTAGGGTTAGTACCAACCTGCCATGTAGATGGGTTAGGGTTAGTACCAACCTGCCATGTAGATGGGTTAGGGTTAGGGTTAGTACCAACCAGCCATGTAGATGGGTTAGGGTTAGTACCAACCAGCCATGTAGATGGGTTAGGGTTAGTACCAACCAGCCATGTAGATGGGTTAGGGTTAGTACCAACCAGCCATGTAGATGGGTTAGGGTTAGTACCAACCTGCCATGTAGATGGGTTAGGGTTAGTACCAACCTGCCATGTAGATGGGTTAGGGTTAGTACCAACCAGCCATGTAGATGGGTTAGGGTTAGTACCAACCTGCCATGTAGATGGGTTAGGGTTAGTACCAACCAGCCATATAGATGGGTTAGGGTTAGTACCAACCAGCCATGTAGATGGGTTAGGGTTAGTACCAACCAGCCATGAAGATGGGTTAGGGTTAGTACCAACCTGCCATGTAGATGGGTTAGGGTTAGTACCAACCAGCCATATAGATAGGTTAGGGTTAGTACCAACCTGCCATGTAGATGGGTTAGGGTTAGTACCAACCTGCCATGTAGATGGGTTAGGGTTAGGGTTAGTACCAACCAGCCATGTAGATGGGTTAGGGTTAGTACCAACCAGCCATGTAGATGGGTTAGGGTTAGTACCAACCAGCCATGTAGATGGGTTAGGGTTAGTACCAACCAGCCATGTAGATGGGTTAGGGTTAGTACCAACCTGCCATATAGATAGGTTAGGGTTAGTACCAACCTGCCATATAGATGGGTTAGGGTTAGTACCAACCTGCCATGTAGATAGGTTAGGGTTAGTACCAACCAGCCATGTAGATGGGTTAGGGTTAGTACCAACCTGCCATATAGATAGGTTAGGGTTAGTACCAACCAGCCATGTAGATGGGTTAGGGTTAGTACCAACCTGCCATGTAGATGGGTTAGGGTTAGTACCAACCTGCCATATAGATGGGTTAGGGTTAGTACCAACCAGACATGTAGATGGGTGAGGGTTAGTACCAACCTGCCATGTAGATGGGTTAGGGTTAGTACCAACCTGCCATGTAGATGGGTTAGGGTTAGTACCAACCAGCCATGTAGATGGGTTAGGGTTAGTACCAACCAGCCATGTAGATGGGTTAGGGTTAGTACCAACCTGCCATGTAGATGGGTTAGGGTTAGTACCAACCAGCCATGTAGATGGGTTAGGGTTAGTACCAACCTGCCATGTAGATGGGTTAGGTTAGTACCAACCAGCCATGTAGATGGGTTAGGGTTAGGTTAGTACCAACCAGCCATGTAGATGGGTTAGGGTTAGTACCAACCTGCCATGTAGATGGGTTAGGGTTAGTACCAACCTGCCATGTAGATGGGTTAGGGTTAGTACCAACCAGCCATGTAGATGGGTTAGGGTTAGTACCAACCTGCCATGTAGATGGGTTAGGGTTAGTACCAACCAGCCATATAGATGGGTTAGGGTTAGTACCAACCAGCCATGTAGATGGGTTAGGGTTAGTACCAACCAGCCATGAAGATGGGTTAGGTTAGTACCAACCTGCCATGTAGATGGGTTAGGGTTAGTACCAACCAGCCATATAGATAGGTTAGGGTTAGTTCCAACCTGCCATGTAGATGGGTTAGGGTTAGTACCAACCTGACATGTAGATGGGTTAGGGTTAGGGTTAGTACCAACCAGCCATGTAGATGGGTTAGGGTTAGTACCAACCAGCCATGTAGATGGGTTAGGGTTAGTACCAACCAGCCATGTAGATGGGTTAGGGTTAGTACCAACCTGCCATATAGATAGGTTAGGGTTAGTACCAACCTGCCATATAGATGGGTTAGGGTTAGTACCAACCTGCCATGTAGATAGGTTAGGGTTAGTACCAACCAGCCATATAGATGGGTTAGGGTTAGTACCAACCTGCCATGTAGATGGGTTAGGGTTAGTACCAACCTGCCATATAGATAGGTTAGGGTTAGTACCAACCTGCCATATAGATAGGTTAGGGTTAGTACCAACCTGCCATATAGATAGGTTAGGGTTAGTACCAACCTGCCATATAGATAGGTTAGGGTTAGTACCAACCTGCCGTCATTGAAAATAAGAATATGTTCTTAACTGACTTGCCTGGTTAAATAAAGGTAAAATAAAAAAATAAAAAATGTAGATGGGTTAGGGTTAGTACCAACCTGCCATGTAGATGGGTTAGGGTTAGTACCAACCAGCCATATAGATGGGTTAGGGTTAGTACCAACCAGCCATGTAGATGGGTTAGGGTTAGTACCAACCAGCCATGTAGATGGGTTAGGGTTAGTACCAACCTGCCATGTAGATGGGTTAGGGTTAGTACCAACCTGCCATGTAGATGGGTTAGGGTTAGTACCAACCAGCCATGTAGATGGGTTAGGGTTAGTACCAACCTGCCATGTAGATGGGTTAGGGTTAGTACCAACCAGCCATATAGATGGGTTAGGGTTAGTACCAACCAGCCATATAGATAGGTTAGGGTTAGTACCAACCAGCCATATAGATAGGTTAGGGTTAGTACCAACCAGCCATATAGATAGGTTAGGGTTAGTACCAACCAGCCATATAGATAGGTTAGGGTTAGTACCAACCAGCCATATAGATAGGTTAGGGTTAGTACCAACCAGCCATATAGATAGGTTAGGCCATATTAGTACCAACCAGCCATATAGACCAACCAGCCAGGATTAGGTTAGTACCAACCAGCCATATAGATAGGTTAGGGTTAGTACCAACCAGCCATATAGATAGGTTAGGGTTAGGGTACCAACCAGCCATATAGATAGGTTAGGGTTAGTACCAACCAGCCATATAGATGGGTTAGGGTTAGTACCAACCAGCCATATAGATGGGGGTTAGGCCATGTAGATTTAGGGTTACCAACCAGCCATATAGATGGGTTAGGGTTAGTACCAACCAGCCATATAGATGGGTTAGGGTTAGTACCAACCAGCCATATAGATGGGTTAGGGTTAGTACCAACCAGCCATATAGATGGGTTAGGGTTAGTACCAACCAGCCATATAGATGGGTTAGGGTTAGTACCAACCAGCCATATAGATGGGTTAGGGTTAGTACCAACCAGCCATATAGATGGGTTAGGGTTAGTACCAACCAGCCATATAGATAGGTTAGGGTTAGTACCAACCAGCCATATAGATGGGTTAGGGTTAGTACCAACCAGCCATATAGATAGGTTAGGGTTAGTACCAACCAGCCATATAGATAGGTTAGGGTTAGTACCAACCAGCCATTAGATACCAACCAGCCATATAGATAGGTTAGGGTTAGTACCAACCAGCCATATAGATAGGTTAGGGTTAGTACCAACCAGCCATATAGATAGGTTAGGGTTAGTACCAACCAGCCATATAGATAGGTTAGGGTTAGTACCAACCATGCCAACCAGCCATGTAGATGGGTTAGGGTTAGTACCAACCAGCCATATAGATGGGTTAGGGTTAGTACCAACCAGCCATATAGATAGGTTAGGGTTAGTACCAACCAGCCATATAGATGGGTTAGGGTTAGTACCAACCAGCCATATAGATAGGTTAGGGTTAGTACCAACCAGCCATATAGATGGGTTAGGGTTAGTACCAACCAGCCATATAGATGGGTTAGGGTTAGTACCAACCAGCCATATAGATAGGTTAGGGTTAGTACCAACCAGCCATATAGATAGGTTAGGGTTAGTACCAACCAGCCATATAGATAGGTTAGGGTTAGTACCAACCAGCCATATAGATAGGTTAGGGTTAGTACCAACCAGCCATATAGATAGGTTAGGGTTAGTACCAACCAGCCATATAGATGGGTTAGGGTTAGTACCAACCAGCCATATAGATGGGTTAGGGTTAGTACCAACCAGCCATATAGATAGGTTAGGGTTAGTACCAACCTGCCATGTAGATGGGTTAGGGTTAGTACCAACCAGCCATGTAGATGGGTTAGGGTTAGTACCAACCTGCCATGTAGATGGGTTAGGGTTAGTACCAACCAGCCATATAGATGGGTTAGGGTTAGTACCAACCAGCCATGTAGATGGGTTAGGGTTAGTACCAACCAGCCATGAAGATGGGTTAGGGTTAGTACCAACCTGCCATGTAGATGGGTTAGGGTTAGTACCAACCAGCCATATAGATAGGTTAGGGTTAGTACCAACCTGCCATGTAGATGGGTTAGGGTTAGTACCAACCTGCCATGTAGATGGGTTAGGGTTAGGGTTAGTACCAACCAGCCATGTAGATGGGTTAGGGTTAGTACCAACCAGCCATGTAGATGGGTTAGGGTTAGTACCAACCAGCCATGTAGATGGGTTAGGGTTAGTACCAACCTGCCATATAGATAGGTTAGGGTTAGTACCAACCTGCCATATAGATGGGTTAGGGTTAGTACCAACCTGCCATGTAGATAGGTTAGGGTTAGTACCAACCAGCCATATAGATGGGTTAGGGTTAGTACCAACCTGCCATGTAGATGGGTTAGGGTTAGTACCAACCTGCCATATAGATAGGTTAGGGTTAGTACCAACCTGCCATATAGATAGGTTAGGGTTAGTACCAACCTGCCATATAGATAGGTTAGGGTTAGTACCAACCTGCCATATAGATAGGTTAGGGTTAGTACCAACCTGCCGTCATTGAAAATAAGAATATGTTCTTAACTGACTTGCCTGGTTAAATAAAGGTAAAATAAAAAAATAAAAAATGTAGATGGGTTAGGGTTAGTACCAACCTGCCATGTAGATGGGTTAGGGTTAGTACCAACCAGCCCATGTAGATGGGTTAGGGTTAGTACCAACCTGCCATGTAGATGGGTTAGGGTTAGTACCAACCTGCCATGTAGATGGGTTAGGGTTAGTACCAACCAGCCATGTAGATGGGTTAGGGTTAGTACCAACCTGCCATGTAGATGGGTTAGGGTTAGTACCAACCTGCCATGTAGATGGGTTAGGGTTAGTACCAACCAGCCATTTTTTCACCTTTATTTAACCAGGTAGGCTAGTTGAGAACACCTTTATTTAACCAGGTAGGCTAGTTGAGAACACCTTTATTTAACCAGGTAGGCTAGTTGAGAACACCTTTATTTAACCAGGTAGGCTAGTTGAGAACACCTTTATTTAACCAGGTAGGCTAGTTGAGAACACCTTTATTTAACCAGGTAGGCTAGTTGAGAACACCTTTATTTAACCAGGTAGGCTAGTTGAGAACACCTTTATTTAACCAGGTAGGCTAGTTGAGAACACCTTTATTTAACCAGGTAGGCTAGTTGAGAACACCTTTATTTAACCAGGTAGGCTAGTTGAGAACACCTTTATTTAACCAGGTAGGCTAGTTGAGAACACCTTTATTTAACCAGGTAGGCTAGTTGAGAACACCTTTATTTAACCAGGTAGGCTAGTTGAGAACAAGTTCTCATTTGCAACTGCGACCTGGCCAAGATAAAGCATAGCAGTGTGAACAGACAACACAGAGTTACACATGGAGTAAACAATTAACAAGTCAATAACACAGTAGAAAAAAAGGGGAATCTATATACAATGTGTGCAAAAGGCATGAGGAGGTAGGCAAATAATTATAATATTGCAGATTAACACTGGAGTGATAAATGATCAGATGATCATGTACAGGTAGAGATATTGGTGTGCAAATGAGCAGAAAAGTAAATAAATAAAACAGTATGGGGATGAGGTAGGTGAAAATGGGTGGGCTATTTACCAATAGATTATGTACAGCTGCAGCGATCGGTTAGCTGCTCAGATAGCTGATGTTTGAAGTTGGTGAGGGAGATAAAAGTCTCCAACTTCAGCGATTTTTGCAATTCGTTCCAGTCACAGGCAGCAGAGTACTGGAACGAAAGGCGGCCGAATGAGGTGTTGGCTTTAGGGATGATCAGTGAGATACACCTGCTGGAGAGCGTGCTATGGATGGGTGTTGCCATCGTGCCCAGTGAACTGAGATAAGGCGGAGCTTTACCTAGCATGGCCTTGTAGATGACCTGGAGCCAGTGGGTCTGGCGACGAATATGTAGCGAGGGCCAGCCGACTAGAGCATACAAGTCGCAGTGGTGGGTAGTATAAGGTGCTTTAGTGACAAAACGGATGGCACTGTGATAAACTGCATCCAGTTTGCTGATTAGAGTGATGGAAGCGATTTTGTAGATGACATTGCCGAAGTCGAGGATCGGTAGGATAGTCAGTTTTACAACGGTAAGCTTGGCAGCGTGAGTGAAGGAGGCTTTGTTGCGGAATAGAAAGCCGACTCTTGATTTGATTTTCGATTGGAGATGTTTGATATGGGTCTGGAAGGAGAGTTTGCAGTCTAGCCAGACACCTAGGTACTTATAGGTGTCCACATATTCAAGGTCGGAACCATCCAGTGTGGTGATGCTAGTCGGGCATGCGGGTGCAGGCAGCGATCGGTTGAAAAGCATGCATTTGGTTTTACTAGCGTTTAAGAGCAGTTGGAGGCCACGGAAGGAGTGTTGTATGGCATTGAAGCTCGTTTGGAGGTTAGATAGCACAGTGTCCAATGATGGGCCGAAAGTATATAGAACGGTGTCGTCTGCGTAGAGGTGGATCAGGGAATCGCCCGCAGCAAGAGCAACATCATTGATATATACAGAGAAAAGAGTCGGCCCGAGAATTGAACCCTGTGGCACCCCCATAGAGACTGCCAGAGGACCGGACAGCATGCCCTCCGATTTGACACACTGAACTCTGTCTGCAAAGTAATTGGTGAACCAGGCAAGGCAGTCATCCGAAAAACCGAGGCTACTGAGTCTGCCTATAAGACTATGGTGATTGACAGAGTCGAAAGCCTTGGCAAGGTCGATGAAGAAGGCTGCACAGTACTGTCTTTTATCGATGGCGGTTTTGATGTCGTTTATTACCTTGAGTGTGGCTGAGGTGCACCCGTGACCGGCTCGGAAACCAGATTGCATAGCGGAGAAGGTACGGTGGGATTCGAGATGGTCAGTGACCTGTTTGTTGACTTGGTTTTCAAAGACCTTAGATAGGCAGGGCAGAATGGATATAGGTCTGTAACAGTTTGGGTCCAGGGTGTCTCCCCCTTTGAAGAGGGGGATGACTGCGGCAGCTTTCCAATCCTTGGGGATCTCAGACGATATGAAAGAGAGGTTGAACAGGCTGGTAATAGGGGTTGCGACAATGGCGGCGGATAGTTTCAGAAATAGAGGGTCCAGATTGTCAAGCCCAGCTGATTTATACGGGTCCAGGTTTTGCAGCTCTTTCAGAACATCTGCTATCTGGATTTGGGTAAAGGAGAACCTGGAGAGGCTTTGGCGAGGAGCTGCGGGGGGCGGAGCTGTTGGCCGAGGTAGGAGTAGCCAGGCGGAAGGCATGGCCAGCCGTTGAGAAATGCTTGTTGAAGTTTTCGATAATCATGGATTTGTCGGTGGTGACCGTGTTCCCTAGCCTCAGTGCAGTGGGCAGCTGGGAGGAGGTGCTCTTGTTCTCCATGGACTTCACAGTGTCCCAGAACGTTTTGGAGTTGGAGCTACAGGATGCAAACTTCTGCCTGAAGAAGCTGGCCTTAGCTTTCCTGACTGACTGCGTGTATTGGTTCCTGACTTCCCTGAACAGTTGTATATCGCTGGGACTGTTTGATGCTATTGCAGTCTGCCACAGGATGTTTTTGTGCTGGTCGAGGGCAGTCAGGTCTGGAGTGAACCAAGGGCTGTATCTGTTCTTAGTTCTGCATTTTTTGAACGGAGCATGCTTATCTAAAATGATGAGGAAGTTACTCTTAAAGAATGACCAGGCATCCTCAACTGACGGGATGAGGTCAATGTCCTTCCAGGATACCCGGGCCAGGTCGATTAGAAAGGCCTGCTCACAGAAGTCTTTTAGGGAGCGTTTGACAGTGATGAGGGGTGGTCGTTTGACTGCGGCACCGTAGCGGATACAGGCAATGAGGCAGTGGTCGCTGAGATCCTGGTTGAAGACAGCGGAGGTGTATTTGGAGAGGGACTAAGGGAACTGAAATAGAGACATAGGGAACTGATGATAGAGAGACATAGGGAACTGATGATAGAGAGACAAATGGAACTGATGATAGAGAGACAAATGGAACTGATGATAGAGCGACAAAGGGAACTGATGATAGAGAGACATAGGGAACTGATGATAGAGAGACAAAGGGAACTGATGATAGAGCGACAAAGGGAACTGATGATAGAGAGACATAGGGAACTGATGATAGAGAGACATAGGGAACTGATGATAGAGAGACATAGGGAACTGATGATAGAGAGAGACAAAGAGAACTGATGATAGAGAGACATAGGGAACTGATGATAGAGAGACATAGGGAACTGATGATAGAGAGACATAGGGAACTGATGATAGAGAGAGACAAAGAGAACTGATGATAGAGAGACATAGGGATCTGATGATAGAGAGAGACAAAGGGAACTGATGATAGAGAGAGACAAAGAGAACTGATGATAGAGAGAGACAAAGGGAACTGATGATAGAGAGAGACAAAGAGAACTGATGATAGAGAGACATAGGGAACTGATGATAGAGAGACAAAGGGAACTGATGATAGAGAGACATAGGGAACTGATGATAGAGAGACAAAGGGAACTGATGATAGAGAGACATAGGGAACTGATGATAGAGAGACAAAGGGAACTGATGATAGAGACAAAGGGAACTGATGATAGAGAGACATAGGGAACTGATGATAGAGAGACAGAGGGAACTGATGATAGAGAGAGACAAAGGGAACTGATGATAGAGACAAAGGGTACCGATGATAGAGAGACAAAGGGAACTGATGATAGAGAGACATAGGGAACGGATGATAGAGAGAGACATAGGGAACTGATGATAGAGAGAGACAAAGGGAACTGATGATAGAGAGACAAAGGGAACTGATGATAGAGAGACATAGGGAGCTGATGATAGAGAGACAAAGGGAACTGATGATAGAGAGACAAAGGGAACTGAAAACAGAGAGAGACAAAGGGAACTGATGATAGAGAGACAAAAGGAACTGATGATAGAGAGACATAGGGAACTGATGATAGAGAGACAGAGGGAACTGATGATAGAGAGACAGAGGGAACTGATGATAGAGACAAAGGGAACTGATGATAGAAAGAGACATAGGGAACTGATGATGGAGACAAAGGGAACTGATGATAGAAAGAGACATAGGGAACTGATGATAGAGAGAGACATGTGGTCCTTCTGTGGCTCAGTTGGTAGAGCATGGCACTTGTAACGCCAGGGTAGTGGGTTCGATTCCCGGGACCACCCATACGTAGAATGTATGCACACATGACTGTAAGTCGCTTTGGATAAAAGCGTCAGCTAAATGGCATATATTATTATTATTATTATATATTACATAGGGAACTGATGATAGAGAGACATAGGGAACTGATGATAGAGAGACATAGGGAATTGATGATAGAGAGACAAAGGGAACTGATGATAGAGAGAGACAAAGGGAACTGATGATAGAGAGACAAAGGGAACTGAGGATAGAGAGACAAAGGGAACTGATGATAGAGAGACATAGGGAACTGATGATAGAGAGACAAAGGGAACTGAAAACAGAGAGAGACAAAGGGAACTGATGATAGAGAGACAAAGGGAACTGATGATAGAGAGACAAAGGGAACTGATGATAGAGCGACAAAAGGAACTGATGATAGAGAGACATAGGGAACTGATGATAGAGAGACAGAGGGAACTGATGATAGAGAGACAGAGGGAACTGATGATAGAGACAAAGGGAACTGATGATAGAAAGAGACATAGGGAACTGATGATAGAGACAAAGGGAACTGATGATAGAAAGAGACATAGGGAACTGATGATAGAGAGAGACATAGGGAACTGATGATAGAGAGACATAGGGAACTGATGATAGAGAGACATAGGGAATTGATGATAGAGAGACAAAGGGAACTGATGATAGAGAGAGACAAAGGGAACTGATGATAGAGAGACAAAGGGAACTGAGGATAGAGAGACAAAGGGAACTGATGATAGAGAGACAAAGGGAACTGATGATAGAGAGACATAGGGAACTGATGATAGAGAGACATAGGGAACTGATGATAGAGAGAGACAAATGGAACTGATGATAGAGAGAGACAAAGGGAACTGATGATAGAGACAAAGGGTACCGATGATAGAGAGACAAAGGGAAGTGATGATAGAGAGACATAGGGAACGGATGATAGAGAGAGACATAGGGAACTGATGATAGAGAGAGACAAAGGGAACTGATGATAGAGAGACAAAGGAAACTGATGATAGAGAGACATAGGGAGCTGATGATAGAGAGACAAAGGGAACTGATGATAGAGAGACAAAGGGAACTGAAAACAGAGAGAGACAAAGGGAACTGATGATAGAGAGACAAAGGGAACTGATGATAGAGAGACAGAGGGAACTGATGATAGAGACAAAGGGAACTGATGATAGAAAGAGACATAGGGAACTGATGATAGAGAGAGACAAAGGGAACTGATGATAGAGAGACAAAGGGAACTGATGATAGAGAGACATAGGGAATTGATGATAGAGAGACAAAGGGAACTGATGATAGAGAGAGACAAAGGGAACTGATGATAGAGACAAAGGGAACTGAGGATAGAGAGACAAAGGGAACTGATGATAGAGAGACAAAGGGAACTGATGATAGAGCGACAAAAGGAACTGATGATAGAGAGACATAGGGAACTGATGATAGAGAGACAAAGGGAACTGAGGATAGAGAGACAAAGGGAACTGATGATAGAGAGACATAGGGAACTGATGATAGAGAGACAAAGGGAACTGATGATAGAGCGACAAAAGGAATTGATGATAGAGAGACATAGGGAACTGATGATAGAGAGACAGAGGGAACTGATGATAGAGAGACAGAGGGAACTGATGATAGAGACAAAGGGAACTGATGATAGAAAGAGACATAGGGAACTGATGATAGAGAGAGACAAAGGGAACTGATGATAGAGAGACAAAGGGAACTGATGATAGAGAGACATAGGGAATTGATGATAGAGAGACAAAGGGAACTGATGATAGAGAGAGACAAAGGGAACTGATGATAGAGACAAAGGGAACTGAGGATAGAGAGACAAAGGGAACTGATGATAGAGAGACAAAGGGAACTGATGATAGAGCGACAAAAGGAACTGATGATAGAGAGACATAGGGAACTGATGATAGAGAGACAGAGGGAACTGATGATAGAGAGACAGAGGGAACTGATGATAGAGACAAAGGGAACTGATGATAGAAAGAGACATAGGGAACTGATGATAGAGACAAAGGGAACTGATGATAGAAAGAGACATAGGGAACTGATGATAGAGAGAGACATAGGGAACTGATGATAGAGAGACATAGGGAACTGATGATAGAGAGACATAGGGAATTGATGATAGAGAGACAAAGGGAACTGATGATAGAGAGAGACAAAGGGAACTGATGATAGAGAGACAAAGGGAACTGAGGATAGAGAGACAAAGGGAACTGATGATAGAGAGAGACAAAGGGAACTGATGATAGAGAGACATAGGGAACTGATGATAGAGAGACATAGGGTTCTGGTCAGTGAGTATGTTAGTCACCACCCAACTCATTGGCATTGGGGAAGGTCTGTGGTGCCTCAGCTAGTGCTCACAGTGCTCCCTGATAGCAGCAGAGAGGTTTTGGAGAACAGGAAGGCAATTGCAGTGAAAATTACCTTCCTAATGATTCTGAGATGTTCTCTGTGATTACTGCGCAATAACTGCTGGGAGACTGAGTGCTGCGTATCTTCAAATTCAAAATGACCTGGACTGTAAACAAGTTAAATCACCTCAATTATGAAGATTACAGATAGTGTAGAAAATATCGTTTCGACAAATACAAATATTTTCACTGTTCGGTATAGTTTGTGGAAAATGATTCCATACATGTAAATGTAACTAGTTTAGCTATTCCATCTCTTAGCATTTTAAATCAGTGATGGTTTTGTCAGACTTGAATGAAAGTCTTTCGGGTGTTTAGAGTTACCTTTTTCCTGAATTGCTGTTTGCTCAGATCTGAGAAACATTGTTGTACAGCTTGACCTTAAATCTCCTTCCATTGGTCATGGAGCCCTTCTTAAAGGTCCAATGCAGCTGTTTTTATTTCAATACCAAATTATTTCTGGGTAATAATGACGAAATGTAACATACCTTACTCTGATTGTTTTTAAGAAAAAAGGTCAAAAAGAAACTAAAATAGCTTCTTAGCAAAGAGCAATTCTCAAGCTAAAATGTATCTTGGACTCTCTGGAGGTAGTCTGATTGGGGAGGGAACAACTGAAAACTAGCTCTTATTGACAGATAGTTCCAAACCTATCTTTCTTATTGGTCTAATAACAAATTCCCCAGGCAGACCAAAACTCCATCCCACCAAAAACGGACAGAAATTTCAGGCAGACTTTCCAAAACAGCTCTTACACTAAAAGGGAATTATCATAATTTCCACAATTTCACAGTATTACATTACATTACATTACATTACATTACAACCTGATGGTGTGGAAATATAAATATTATATATTATTACATTACATTACATTACATTACATTACAACCTGATGGTGTGGAAATATAAATATTATATATTATTACATTACATTACATTACATTACAACCTGATGGTGTGGAAATATAAATATTATATATTATTACATTACATTACATTACATTACATTACAACCTGATGGTGTGGAAATATAAATATTATATATTATTACATTACATTACATTACATTACAACCTGATGGTGTGGAAATATAAATATTATATATTATTACATTACATTACATTACAACCTGATGGTGTGGAAATATAAATATTATATATTATTACATTACATTACATTACATTACAACCTGATGGTGTGGAAATATAAATATTATATATTATTACATTACATTACATTACATTACAACCTGATGGTGTGGAAATATAAATATTATATATTATTACATTACATTACATTACATTACAACCTGATGGTGTGGAAATATAAATATTATATATTATTACATTACATTACATTACATTACAACCTGATGGTGTGGAAATATAAATATTATATATTATTACATTACATTACATTACAACCTGATGGTGTGGAAATATAAATATTATATATTATTACATTACATTACATTACAACCTGATGGTGTGGAAATATAAATATTATATATTATTACATTACATTACAACCTGATGGTGTGGAAATATAAATAGGTTTTAGGATTAATTTATTTCCACCAAAGAAAATAAGTGAAAGACAAAAGAGTAGAGATAAAAAGTGTTAAAACGATGTGCAGGTGAAGTAGAATCCCTAAAAGGCTGATATGAAAACCATACCACTAATATAAGTACAAAGAAAGTTAGTTCAACCAGTTAAGCAAAGCATATGAATTATAATTGTACATGAACAAGAAAAACAAGAAAAACCTTGTTTGATTATATGTATGTGTATGCGTACGTGTTTGTGTGAGTCCAAGAGTTAGGCTACATGTTAGGGGATTAGTTTGGTTCATCAAGCTGACTCTGAGTCTTTGCTTAAAGTTCAGAAGGATTATGACATTTTGGCAATGTGAAGATAATAATTCCAGAGTATGGTACCTCTGTATCTGACGGAGAATTGACTATGTGAGGGTGAAGGTTACCACAGTGTCTTGTGTTATATATATGGATTTCAGAATTAACCTGGAAGAATCCATTGAAGGGTTTAGGTAAAGTGGGACCTGGTAGAATCCATTGAAGGGTTTAGGTAAACTGGGACCTGGAAGAATCCATTGAAGGGTTTAGGTAAACTGTCTGGGACCTGGTAGAATCCATTGAAGGGTTTAGGTAAACTGTCTGGGACCTGGTAGAATCCATTGAAGGGTTTAGGTAAACTGGGACCTGGAAGAATCAATTGAAGGGTTTAGGTAAACTGTCTGGGACCTGGTAGAATCCATTGAAGGGTTTAGGTAAACTGGGACCTGGAAGAAGGGTTTAGGTAAACTGTCTGGGACCTGGTAGAATCCATTGAAGGGTTTAGGTAAACTGGGACCTGGTAGAATCCATTGAAGGGTTTAGGTAAACTGGGACCTGGTAGAATCCATTGAAGGGTTTAGGTAAACTGGGACCTGGTAGAATCCATTGAAGGGTTTAGGTAAACTGGGACCTGGTAGAATCCATTGAAGGGTTTAGGTAAACTGGGACCTGGTAGAATCCATTGAAGGGTTTAGGTAAACTGGGACCTGGTAGAATCCATTGAAGGGTTTAGGTAAACTGGGACCTGGTAGAATCCATTGAAGGGTTTAGGTAAACTGGGACCTGGTAGAATCCATTGAAGGGTTTAGGTAAACTGGGACCTGGTAGAATCCATTGAAGGGCTTAGGTAAACTGGGACCTGGTAGAATCCATTGAAGGGTTTAGGTAAACTGGGACCTGGTAGAATCCACTGAAGGGTTTAGGTAAACTGGGACCTGGTAGAATCCATTGAAGGGTTTAGGTACACTGTCTGGGAGGTATGAGTATTGATGAAGTATTGAAGTGCATAACTGGCGTACACTAATGTTGTAAATAGACAAAATATTGAGTTTCTTAAACAAAGGTGCAGATGGAGCCAGGAAATTAGAGGAGGTGGCTAGTCTTGCTAATGTATTTTGTATGATGAGTAGGTACTGACCCATACAACATTACAGTAAATTAGATATGGGTAAATGAAGCTAAAGTATAGAGTTAGGAAGCAAGCTTGATGAAACAAACCGTTAATCTTTCTGATGATACCAACATATTTCATCACTTTGCTACAGACAAATTGAATATGATCTTTCCAGGATAAATGTTAATAAATTAGATTCTACGCCCTCTCATCTTCTCTCTATATGCCAAATCATTCGGCTCCGTCATATCCTCACATGGTCTCTCCTATCATTGCTATGCGGATGACACTGTAGTGCTTTTCTCCTTTCCCCCTTCTGACACCCAGGTGGCGACATGCATCTCTGCGTGCCTGGTAGATATCTCAACTTGGATGTCAGCTCACCACTTCAAGCTCAACCTGGACAAGACGAGCTGCTCTTCCTCCCGGAGAAGGTCTGCCCGCTCAAAGACCTCTCCTTCCCAGTTGACAACACAGATTAGTGTCACCCTCCCAGAGTGCAATGAACCTTGGCATGAGCCTGGACAACATTCTGTTGTTCTCTGCAAACATCAAAGCAGTGACTCGCTCCTGCAGGTTCATGCTCTACAACATCCGTACATCACACAGGAAGTGGCACAGATCCTAATCCAGGCACTTCTCCTCTCCCGTCTGGACTACTGCAACTCGCTGTTGGAAAAAGCCAGCAACCTTCCCACTAGCCATGATTGGCTGAGATAATAGGGGGCTGGACATGCCGAGAGAGGAGTTCGGATTTGTCTGCCATATAGAAGGCTTCTGTCTGTCTATTTGAGCTGGTCAGTCTGTGTTTTTAAAAAACTGTATTGTGTATATGAGCTGCATAAGTGTTACTCTCCACTTTCTGGAGGATCAAGTTTTGAAAACAGTGTAATTATAGTATGATAGCTAAAGAGATGAAGAAAACACCTGTCTCCGGATTACATCTTCAAACTAAGGGCAACCGTGGTATGGCATCCACGACAGAGAGACGCGTCCATCATGCATGATGATGTATACAGGTAAGCTTGTCTAGCATCAGCTAGATACATTTTCAGATGTTTCTAATTTTGACAGAAAGTGGTTTCATTTCAAGCTAAAGTTTACCGTTAGCTCGCTAGCTAACGTTATCTGGCTGGCTCCCTAGCTAACATTACGTGTATGACGTTATTATTTGTATCCCAGAGCCGTTTGCTTTGCTAGTTAAAGCCTAATGTTAGCTAGCTAATGTTGAACCTGGTTGGTTAGCTCCCAGCATATTCATGCAGGGTAGAGAAAGACAGAGCATAATGAAATTGTTGGTTAGGCTGTTTTCATGTTATCCAGAGGTAAACAAATCGTCGGCCAGAGCATCAAGTGTGTGCTCTGAATGCTCCGAGAGCGAAACGAGATGGGTGGGGTTAAAGCTTAAGAGGATGTGAATGATGCTGAATGGGTGTAGACAAAGAAGAGATCTTCACTAGAAACCAAAACATTCAAAGGCCATTTTCTCAAAAGTGAGTACAAGTTTATCAACTTTCAAAGCACAATTACTTTCCCATTGCTCCTCAAAAATGCAGTGTATGATATACCATTTTGTAGTCTACTTTTATTCAATGTAAAAAAACATTATTTCATTTTTTTTCTACATTTTTTTATTTTATTTTTTTATTTCACCTTTATTTAACCAGGTAGGCTAGTTGAGAACAAGTTCTCATTTGAAACTGCGACCTGGACAAGATAAAGCATAGCAGTGTGAACAGACAACACAGAGTTACACATGGAGTAAACAAATTAGCAAGTCAATAACACAGTAGAAAAAATGGGCAGTCTATATACAATGTGTGCAAAAGGCATGAGGAGGTAGGCGAATAATACAATTTTGCAGATCAACACTGGAGTGATAAATGATCAGATGGGCATGTACAGGTAGAGATATTGGTGTGCAAAAGAGCAGAAAAGTAAATAAATAAAAACAGTATAAAAACAGTATGGGAATGAGGTAGGTGAAAAAGGGTGAGCTATTTACCTATAGACTATGTACAGCTGCAGCGATCGGTTAGCTGCTCGGATAGCTGATGTTTGAAGTTGGTGAGGGAGATAAAAGTCTCCAACTTCAGCGATTTTTGCAATTCGTTCCAGTCACAGGCAGCAGAGTACTGGAACGAAAGGCGGCCAAATTAGGTGTTGGCTTTAGGGATGATCAGTGAGATACACCTGCTGGAGCGCGTGCTACGGATGGGTGTTGCCATCGTGACCAGTGAACTGAGATAAGGCGGAGCTTTACCTAGCATGGACTTGTAGATGACCTGGAGCCAGTGGGTCTGGCGACGAATATGTAGTGAGGGCCAGCCGACTAGAGCATACAAGTCGCAGTGGTGGGTGGTATAAGGTGCTTTAGTGACAAAACGGATGGCACTGTGATAGACTGCATCCAGTTTGCTGAGTAGAGTGTTGGAAGCCATTTTGTAGATGACATCGCCGAAGTCGAGGATCGGTAGGATAGTCAGTTTTACTAGGGTAAGCTTGGCAGCGTGAGTGAAGGAGGCTTTGTTGCGGAATAGAAAGCCGACTCTGGATTTGATTTTTGATTGGAGATGTTTGATGTGAGTCTGGAAGGAGAGTTTGCAGTCTAGCCAGACACCTAGGTACTTATAGATGTCCACATATTCAAGGTTGGAACCATCCAGGGTGGTGATGCTAGTCGGGCATGCGGGTGCAGGCAGCGATCGGTTGAAAAGCATGCATTTGGTTTTACTCGCGTTTAAGAGCAGTTGGAGGCCACGGAAGGAGTGCTGTATGGCATTGAAGCTCGTTTGGAGGTTTGATAGCACAGTGTCCAATGACGGGCCGAAAGTATATAGAATGGTGTCGTCTGCGTAGAGGTGGATCAGGGAATCGCCCGCAGCAAGAGCAACATCATTGATATATACAGAGAAAAGAGTCGGCCCGAGAATTGAACCCTGTGGCACCCCCATAGAGACTGCCAGAGGACCGGACAGCATGCCCTCTGATTTGACACACTGAACTCTGTCTGCAAAGTAATTGGTGAACCAGGCAAGGCAGTAATCCGAAAAACCGAGGCTGTTGAGTCTGCCGATAAGAATTTGGTGATTGACAGAGTCGAAAGCCTTGGCGAGGTCGATGAAGACGGCTGCACAGTACTGTCTTTTATCGATGTCGGTTATGATATCATTTAGCACCTTGAGTGTGGCTGAGGTGCACCCGTGACCGGCTCGGAAACCAGATTGCACAGCGGAGAAGGTACGGTGGGATTCGAGATGGTCAGTGACCTGTTTGTTGACTTGGCTTTCGAAGACCTTAGATAGGCAGGGCAGGATGGATATAGGTCTATAACAGTTTGGGTCCAGGGTGTCTCCCCCTTTGAAGAGGGGGATGACTGCGGCAGCTTACCAATCCTTGGGGATCTCAGACGATATGAAAGAGAGGTTGAACAGGCTGGTAATAGGGGTTGCGACAATGGCGGCAGATAGTTTCAGAAATAGAGGGTCCAGATTGTCAAGCCCAGCTGATTTGTACGGGTCCAGGTTTTGCAGCTCTTTCAGAACATCTGCTATCTGGATTTGGGTAAAGGAGAACCTGGAGAGGCTTGGGCGAGGAGCTGCGGGGCGGAGCTGTTGGCCGAGGTTGGAGTAGCCAGGCGGAAGGCATGGCCAGCCGTTGAGAAGTGCTTATTGAAGTTTTCGATAATCATGGATTTATCGGTGGTGACCGTGTTACCTAGCCTCAGTGCAGTGGGCAGCTGGGAGGAGGTGCTCTTGTTCTCCATGGACTTCACAGTGTCCCAGAACTTTTGGAGTTGGAGCTACAGGATGCAAACTTCTGCCTGAAGAAGCTGGCCTTAGCTTTCCTGACTGACTGCGTGTATTGGTTCCTGACTTCCCTGAACAGTTGCATATCACGGGGCTATTCGATGCTATTGCAGTCCGCCACAGGATGTTTTTGTGCTGGTCGAGGGCAGTCAGGTCTGGAGTGAACCAAGGGCTGTATCTGTTCTTGGTTCTGCATTTTTTGAACGGAGCATGCTTATCTAAAATGGTGAGGAAGTTACTTTTAAAGAATGACCAGGCATCCTCAACTGACGGGATGAGGTCAATGTCCTTCCAGGATACACGGGCCAGGTCGATTAGAAAGGCCTGCTCACAGAAGTGTTTTAGGGAGCGTTTGACAGTGATGAGGGTGGTCATTTGACTGCGGCTCCGTGGCGGATACAGGCGATGAGGCAGTGATCGCTGAGATCCTGGTTGAAGACAGCGGAGGTATATTTGGAGGGCCAGTTGGTCAGGATGACGTCTATGAGGGTGCCCTTGTTTACAGAGTTAGGGTTGTACCTGGTGGGTTCCTTGATGATTTGAGTGAGATTGAGGGCATCTAGCTTAGATTGTAGGACTGCCGGGGTGTTAAGCATATCCCAGTTTAGGTCACCTAACAGAACAAACTCTGAAGCTAGATGGGGGGCGATCAATTCACAAATGGTGTCCAGGGCACAGCTGGGAGCTGACGGGGGTCGGTAGCAGGCGGCAACAGTGAGAGACTTGTTTCTGGAGAGAGTAATTTTCAAAATTAGTAGTTCAAACTGTTTGGGTATGGACCTGGAAAGTATGACATTACTTTGCAGGCTATCTCTGCAGTAGACTGCGACTCCGCCCCCTTTGGCAGTTCTATCTTGATGGAAGATGTTATAGTTGGGTATGGAAATCTCTGAATTTTTGGTGGCCTTCCTGAGCCATAGTCATACATAAAACCAAATCCAGGTGGTGAGTCACAAATATAGTTTCTATGCCTGTGATATGTAAAATGTTACAATGTAGAACTCTGAGGAATCTTAATGGATGTGACTTGTTCCATTTCATTCCCACCAATTGGGATTCTGGCTATTTTTTATTTATTTTTTACAATATTTCTCATTCTTACTTGTGAATACAAATGTTGGATATTTGTACATTTAAAGATCATTTGGTTATCTGGACCCATTTAGAAAATGTGGCCATACCTGAATTGGTTTCATTAGTGAATAAAAATTATTGTGTTATAAAATCAACAGCAAAGCAAATAGGAAGTACTGTAGAAGACCCAGCAGTCTGGTTATTGATATAGATCAGTATGGCAGAAGACCCAGCAGTAAGGTTATTGATATAGATTAGTATGGTAGAAGACCTAGCAGGTCATTGATATAGATTAGTATGGTAGAAGACCCAGAAGTAAAGTTATTGATATAGAATAGTAAGGTAGAAGAGCCAGGAGTAAGGACATTGATATAGATTAGTATGGTAGAAGACCCAGCAGTAAAGTTATTGATATAGAATAGTAAGGTAGAAGACCCAGGAGTAAGGTCATTGATATAGATTAGTATGGTAGAAGACCCAGAAGTAAAGTTATTGATATAGAATAGTAAGGTAGAAGACCCAGGAGTAAGGTCATTGATATAGATTAGTATGGTAGAAGACCCAGAAGTAAAGTTATTGATATAGAATAGTAAGGTAGAAGACCCAGCAGCAAGGTCATTGATATAGATTAGTATGGTAGAAGACCCAGCAGCAAGGTCATTGATATAGATTAGTATGGTAGAAGACCCAGCAGCAAGGTCATTGATATAGATGAGGAATAATAAAGGTCCAATTATCCAACCCTGTGGCACACCAGGATATCCTGGTAGATGCACAGCCGTTTGCATAAACACACTGTTGTCTATCGTAAACATAACTAGAACAAATATATTGGTAAAACCCTCACCACTAACCCTCCACTATAAAAACTAGACTGGCTAAACCATGACCACCAACCCTTACCCTCCACTATAAAAACTAGACTGTTTAAACCCTACCCACTAACCCGTACCCTCCACTATAAAAACTAGACTGGTAAAACCCTCACCACTAACCCTTACCCTCCACTGGTTAAACCCTCACCACTAACCCTTACCCTCCACTATAAAAATTAGACTGGTTAAACCCTACCCACTAACCCGTACCCTCCACTATAAAAACTAGACTGGTTAAACCCTACCCACTAACCCGTACCCTCCACTATAAAAACTAGACTGGTTAAACCCTCACCACTAACCCGTACCCTCCACTATAAAAACTAGACTGGTTAAACCCTACCCACTAACCCGTACCCTCCACTATAAAAACTAGACTGGTTAAACCCTCACCACTAACCCGTACCCTCCACTATAAAAACTAGACTGGTTAAACCCTCACCACTAACCCGTACCCTCCACTATAAAAACTAGACTGGTAAAACCCTCACCACTAACCCTTACCCTCTGCTATAAAAACTAGACTGGTTAAACGCTCACCACTAACCCTTACCCTTCACTATAAAAACTAGACTGGTTAAACCCTCACCACTAACCCTTATAGATGAGGGGATACAGATAGATGGAGTATAAAGTATTCAGTCTGTGGGCTTATAGATGAGGGGACACAGATAGATGGAGTATAAAGTATTCCGTCTGTGGGCTTATAGATGAGGGGATACAGATAGATGGAGTATAAAGTATTCCGTCTGTGGGCTTATAGATGAGGGGATACAGATCTTGGAGTATAAAGTATTCAGTCTGTGGGCTTATAGATGAGGGGATACAGATCTTGGAGTATAAAGTATTCCGTCTGTGGGCTTATAGATGAGGGGATACAGATAGATGGAGTATAAAGTATTCAGTCTGTGGGCTTATAGATGAGGGGATACAGATAGATGGAGTATAAAGTACTCAGTCTGTGGGCTTATAGATGAGGGGATACAGATAGATGGAGTATAAAGTATTCAGTCTGTGGGCTTATAGATGAGGGGATACAGATAGATGGAGTATAAAGTATTCAGTCTGTGGGCTTATAGATGAGGGGATACAGATAGATGGAGTATAAAGTATTCAGTCTGTGGGCTTATAGATGAGGGGACACAGATAGATGGAGTATAAAGTACTCAGTCTGTGGGCTTATAGATGAGGGGATACAGATAGATGGAGTATAAAGTATTCAGTCTGTGGGCTTATAAATGAGGGGATACAGATAGATGGAGTATAAAGTATTCAGTCTGTGGGCTTATAGATGAGGGGATACAGATAGATGGAGTATAAAGTATTCAGTCTGTGGGCTTATAAATGAGGGGATACAGATAGATGGAGTATAAAGTATTCAGTCTGTGGGCTTATAGATGAGGGGATACAGATTGTCATGAATCCCGTTTCCTGAGTCTGTTTTTTGCCTGTGTTCTGTCCTGGAGTGTTTTTTCCGGCGTCCTGGAACGCACCCTGTCTGGTTGCCGGGCAATGTAGCCAGTTGGGAGTTGTGATTACCCGCACCTGTATCCCATCAGCTATCTGCACACCTGGTCCTGATCATCATCTCTCCTCTTCATAAGCCCGGACCTGACATCCATTCCCTGCCGGATCGTTAGCCATGAACAGTATGTTGTGCCATAGTATCAGCCTCAAGTTGGATAGAATTTGTTTTGTTGTTTTTTATGTATTGCTTGCCTTAAACCTTCCTCCGTTTGTTCTGTCTTCAGTTACTCACCCGGATCATTTACCCCATTCCCGCCTGGTCGTCGGAGGATTCCGCTACCCCATTGGATCCACCTATTTACTCCCATCAACTCACCACCGCTGCCCGCTACGCCACCTGGATATATCTACCCATTCACATTCACCTGTAAATAAATAATCACCTTCTTCCTACTCTCCTTGTCCTGGTCTGCTTCTGGGTTCGATTTTGAAAGAACGTGACACCGATAGATGAAGTATAAAGTATTCAGTATGTGGGCTTATAGATGAGGGGACACAGATAGATGGAGTATAAAGTATTTAGTCTGTGGGCTTATAGATGAACAGACATAGATAGATGGAGTATAAAGGATTCAGTCTGTGGGCTTATAGATGAGGGGACACAGATAGATGGAGTATAAAGTATTCCGTCTGTGGGCTTATAGATGAGGGGATACAGATAGATGGAGTATAAAGGATTCAGTCTGTGGGCTTATAGATGAGGGGACACAGATAGATGGAGTATAAAGTATTCCGTCTGTGGGCTTATAAATGAGGGGATACAGATAGATGGAGTATAAAGTACTCAGTCTGTGGGCTTATAGATGAGGGGATACAGATAGATGGAGTATAAAGTATTCAGTCTGTGGGCTTATAGATGAGGGGATACAGATAGATGGAGTATAAAGTATTCAGTCTGTGGGCTTATAGATGAGGGGATACAGATAGATGGAGTATAAAGTATTCAGTCTGTGGGCTTATAGATGACACTGTTGCGCTAGAGGACACTAAAGACCAGCGCCACAGGTAACTTCCACAAAGCTGTGAACCATCTAAGAGACAAGGCAAGAAGGGCCTTCCTTCTACTCCATCAAAAGGAACATAAAATGATACCAATTAGGATCTGGCTATAAATACTTGAATCAGTTATAAAACCCATTGCCCTTTATCATTGTGAGGTCTGGGGTCCGCTCACAAACCAAGAACTCACAAAATGGGACAAACACCAAAATGACACTCTACGTGCAGAATTCTGCAAAAATATCCGCAGTGTAGAACGTAAATATCCAAATAATGCATGCAGAGCAGGATTAGGCCGATGCCCACTAATTATATAAATCCAGAAAAGAGACAAATTCTATAGCCACTGACTCCCAAACCTTCCATGAGAAAGCCATCACCTTCAGAGAGATGAACCTGGATAAGAGTAAAGCAAGCTGGTCCTGGGGCTCTGTGGGGTGTGTTTGTGAACAGCAACACAATTAGACCCAACCAAATCACGACAAAACAAAAAGATAATTTCTTGACACATTGGACATTTTTTACTAGAATGCTATTTTGCCCTAAACAGTGAGTACACAGTGGCAGAATACCTGACCACTGTAACTGACCCAAACTTAAGTAAAGCTTTGACTATGTACAGACTCAGTGAGCATAGCCTTGCTATTGAGAGAGGCTGCCGTTGGCAGACCTGGCTCTCAAGAGAAGACAGGCTATGTGGACACTGCCCACACAATGAGGTGGAAACTGAGCTGCATTTCCTAACCTCCTGCCAAATGTACGACCATATTAGAGACACATATCTCACTCAGATTACACAGATCCACAAAGAATTCCAAAACAAATACAATTTTGATAAACTCCCATATCTATTGAGTGAAATACCACAGCGTGCCATCACAGCAGCAATATTTGTGACCTTGAACTGCATTGTTGATTTAGGGCTTGTCAGTCAGCATTTCACTGTAAGGTTGTTGTATGTGACAAATGAAATTAGATTTGATTGGACCTGTTACCACAAGAAAAGGGCAACCAGTGAAGAACAAACACCTATATTTATGTTAATTTTCCCTTTTGTAATTTAACAATTTGCACATCATTACAACACTGTATATAGACATAATATGACATTTGAAACTTTTGTGAGGGTAATGTTTACTGTTAATTTTGTATTGTTTATTATACTTTTGTTTATTATCTATTTAAAATCAAAATATATTATATTTGACACATGAGCCAAATATAACAGGTGTAGGTAGACCTTACAGTGAAATGCTGACTGACAAGCCTTAACCAACAATGCAGTTCTAAGAGAAAAACCAACAAAAAAAGAATAATAATTAAAGAAAACTTGCTTTGGCAATGTAAACATATGTTTCCCATAAAGCCCATTAAATTGAAATTGAGAGAGAGAGCCCTCCTTGGACTAAGTTAACTGAACGAGTTAATTCAGAATACCTAAACTCCAGCTGAGAAATAAAATCTAATCTAATTAAAAAATTAATTTCCCTGGATTAACTCATTTTTTAAGAAGAATCACATAACTAACTCCCACTGAGATTTGTCACAACCAGTATTCCATTCTCAAATTCCACACTAATCACTTTATAGTGCACTACTTTTCACATAGAGCTCTGGTCAAATGTTGTGCGCTCTATTGGGAATAGGGTGCCATAGGGAATAGAGACGCAGCCCCAGAGAGCTGGGTATGAAGTTTTGGCACCACACTGAGAGGTGCTGTAAAGTTAATTTCATTCACGGCAGGGTCCAACAACAGGAGCAACATAGCAGGAAGTGATTTCAATATAAAAATCTATTTATTATGAAATTATATGCAGTAACAATACAGTACAGCTGCCACATTCTTTTCACTTACATTTAAAAAAAAGTTATTTTACACATGATGACATTCCAAAGATTTCATGAACTTTGTCATGTTAATTTTATTTTATTATTAGCCTGTGTTTAACTGCGGAATCCATTGAGATCAGGGTCTCATTTGTAATGGTGCCTCGAGAATAACAGTTCAAGCGTGATCACTACAAAATTACAGTTACAACATTTCAAATAAATTAGGTTGCAAATATATACAATCAATCAAAATAATTGCAGTTCTCATTAGTCACATTTATCAAAGACCAAAATATAGATCACTGCGTCTATGCACTTGTCAAAGCTGTACTCTAAACTTCAACAATCATTCAACAATCATGCTAAAATGATAATTTCACAGAGAGAAGGGGTTCTATGGTTCTGTTTTCCAGTGTTTTATGGGTGAATTCGGATTCCCCACCCTTCCCCCAAAGTGTGTACTTCCACATTTTCTTGCATGTATTAAACAATGGCAGAAACTCTCTCCAGCCAATGCTTAAACCAATTCTATGCTTTTAAATCCACGACGGGGAGTTTACAAGTGCCTGTTTGTCTGCCCTCTGTCCTAAAAGTCTTCATCAGCCTGGAAGGCAGGGTTGTCTCTGGTCTCCTTGTCTCCATTCTCTAATATAGACTTTAGACTTATGGGTGGCCCATGTAGAGGGCCCTTGTCGTTCTCTCCACTGACTGGCTTAGCCCTGATAACATACCTGTAGCAGAGGAATAGGAGACCGCCAAAGATAAGGAAGATCGAAGCACCGACCCCGATCCAGATAGCTCCGCCCACTTCCTGTCTGAGGGGGGCAGGAGGGAGGTGGAACTCTGGGGGGAATGCTACAGTCTGATTAGTCAGGACAGATTTCACGTTCCAGACGAGAGGGACAAGAAAGCTGACCCCTGTCAGGACGTACAGCCCCCCGGCCCCTGAGAAAGTCAGTCTGATAAAGTCATGATTCTTCTGACCAAAATAGATGTTCCTCACTGCGTACGCACCAAGGATGTTTCCCAAGAGTCCAGTTATCACTGCTACCATGATGACCACCTGTGCCACGGAGATCTCCACGGGAACAAACAGGTCGGCAATGCTGATTGGCTGGCAGAACTCTGAGTCGGGTAGAGTGTGGCTGTAGAAACACGCCCGCCACACGCCCACCCAGGCCACGCCAGAGGTTACCACGGAGACGTCCTCTACGTACCACAGCCTCCACTCATTGTGGCCCGCGGTGGCCATCGTCAGGATCCAGCCTACACAGCCAATCACTAGGCCCAGGAACTGCCAGTGAACCGTGTGGGCCAGGTACACCATGACCCTGTCAGAGGGTTGGTCACGTCAATGATCCGGGTTTAAGATGGACTCCTGACTCAGTTCTCCTGCCCAAAGCCGGTCAACTCAAATACCACTGCAGAGTTCTGCAGCGTCTCTGGTCCCATGAAACCTGATGAGAGAAACATATTAGATCCGCATGTAGTGTACAGCATTTCCCACAGTATATCACCAAAGGGGCCGATTCAGACTTAGGAAATGTGTCCTATACACTTCTCAGTAGTTGGTATTCAGACTTACCTTATGCAGGCGCGTAACACGCTCTGCAGGTGGTGCTCCCTTGCACACAATGAATACATTTCATTCAACCTCTGAAAACCCTCCTATTTGCTGGCCAACATATTTTCTTGTGAAGTTTTCATTCAATAGGTTTTCAGTACATTAATCTTAAGACATCCCTTTAAATATGCTGTACCTTTAATCATCATTTTGTCTACAGACACACTAGAATATATCGACAGAACTGGTTTTGAATATTAGGAATCAAAGAAAGAAAGCAATCTATTGTAAATATGTGCATATTTGTCTTAGTTTCCACACCAACTGGTAGATTTAGAATAGATTGTAGATTATTTAGGGTGAGGAAAGTATTTACAAACCCTAAACAGATTTATAGATTTATATGTCTAAGCCTTTATGTACAAAATGTATTGATGAATAAAAAAATACAGTGGTGTGATTCATCCTGAAAGTTGAAGTTCAATCTATTAAATATTTGAAGGTGAAAAAGGTGTACAATAGGGGTTGGACAACAGTCCAATAAATCTACCCTTATCCTCACTAATCACCGAAATGTATGACAACAGTCCATTCGTCATGAACTGTGTGCCAGAATCCAAACAGCTAAGTGTGGTCTGAGTTCCATAATGATTAAAAAGGCTACATGTATGAAATTATTACACAACTTCAACCTAATATGATTCACTATTGCCAGCGACCCTCAGGAACAACTTGTGACCGAGGAAAGAAAGGTAAACGGAATGGATTGGAATGATACAAAATGTAAGCAACAAATTGAAGGAAACTAACATGAGAGTGACAGTTATAATTGTATGTGGGTATTACTGATGGTGGCTAATATTTAACATTATACTAATTATTTTTTTAAACTACAGAAAGCCTGGGCATATAATTAAAACATTCTAGAGAGCATAAATCAACTCGGTGGGTTGAGCACTAGAGAAGCCTATAGCTAGGGTCATCAGATGTAATCCCCGCCATTTATAGCCTAATGTACTTCACTGTGGAGGCAATATATGTCATATAGATATGATTTTCAGTTTCCTTCCACATGACTGGTTTGACATTCGTCTTCAGTAATCATAAGGAAAGGTTGGCCATGTCGGGTGTTTGGAGAATGTCCTGTGCGTCCTGCTTGTTTAAGAAAAATCTTTGTCTAATCCGAGGTGAGTGATCGCTGTCCTGACATCCAGAAGCTATTTTTTGCCGTAAAATACGGTTGCAGAAACATTATGTACAAAATAAGTTACAAATAATGCACACAAAAAACACATAGTAGCACAATTGGTTGGGCGCCCGTAAAACTGCTGCCATTTCTTCCGCCGCCATTTTGAAGTTTGACCAGAACAATGATATTTTACAGTAAACAAATTCACAACAGACTTTCAGCATTTACAGCACTTAAACAAATGACTGATGATTGGCTGAGAGAAATTGATGATAAAATGATTGTGGGGGCTGTCTTGGAAGACGTCAGTGCAGCTTTTGACATTATTGATCATAGTTTGCTGCTGGAAAAACATGTGTTATGGCTTTACACCCCCTGCTATATTGTGGATAAAGAGTTACCTACCTAACAGAACACAGAGGGTGTTATTTAATGGAAGCATGTCCAACATAATCCAGGAAGAATCAGGAAATCCCCATCTTTACTAATGACCTGCCATTGGCTCTGAGTAAAGCCAGTGGGTCTGTGTATGCGGATGACTCAACACTATACACGTCAGCTACCACAGTGACTGAAATACTGCAACACTTAACAAAGATCTGCAGTTACTTTCAGAGTGGGTGGCAAGGAATAAATTCGTCCTAAATATTTCCAAAACTAAAATCATTGTATTTGGGACAAATCATTCAGTAAACCCTAAACCTCAACTAAATCTTGTAATGAATAATGTGAAATTGAGCAAATTGAGGTGACTAAACTGCTTGGAGTAACCCTGCATTGTAAACTGTCATGGTCAAAACATATTGATACAACTGCAGCTAAAATGGGGAGAAGTCTGTCTATAATAAAGCGCTGCTCTGCCTTCTCAACAAGGAAGGTCTACAGGCCATAGGTTTGTCGCACCTGGACTACTGTTCAGTGCCACAAAAAAGGACTTGTAATTGGCTCAGAATTGGCTCAGAACAATTGGCTCAGAACAGGGCAGCACGGCTGGTCCTTGGATATACACAGGGAGAAAATATTAATAATATGCATGTCAATCTCTCCTGGCTCAAAGTGGAGGAGAGATGGACTTCATCACTACTTGTATTTGTGAGAAGTATTAACATCTTGAAAGCACCGAGCTGTCTGTTTAAACTACTTGCACACCCATGCATACCCCACAACACATGCCACCAGAGGTCTCTTCGCAGTCCCCAAGTTCAGAACAGACTGGGAGGCGCACAGTACTACATGGAACTCTATTCCGCATCAAGTAACTCATGCAAGCAGGTAACATTTGATTTAAAAAACAGATAAAAAATACACCCTTTTTTACCTTTACTTAACTAGGAAAGTCAGTTAAGAACAAATTCCTATTTACAATGATGGCCTACACCGGCCAAACCCGGACCAAGTGTATGTCGCCCTATGGGACTCCCAATCACGGCCGGTTGTGATACAGCCTGGAATCGAACCAGGGTCTGTAGTGATGCCTCTAGCACTGAGATGCCTTAGACCGCTGCACCACTCGGCCGTGACGACTACAACAGAGACCGTCCCGAGATGGCCATGGCGACTAGAACAGAGACTGTCCCCGTGATGGGCGTGACAACTACTATACATTGACCAATTATCCAAAGGATTATGATGTTCTGGTAAAAAAAAGTGAAGGTGCAAAAACAAAAGTTTTCACCCCCTATTTTCATTTTCTCCATGGCTCTTTGGCTCATCTCAGTCACGAAGATGAACAACTTGTAGCTGTTTCTGGTAACATTCCAATAAAACTCAGGCCTGAACAAAACGTAGGCTGAAATAATAATGTCATATCATAGGAAATAGGAATAAGAAAAGACAACTCATTCATACAGATTTTCACGAAGCAGTTCGGCTTTGTCACAAGGATTTATATCACCTCCACCTTACCCGTCACCCAGACCCAGAGGTGAAATGAATCCTTGACTAGTCTTTCAAAGCACGTCATGATGACAGATATGAGTGCTACGGGGCGATCATCATTTAGTTCAGTTACCTTTGCCTTCTTGGTTACAGGAAAAATGGTGGCCATCTTGACACATGTGAGGACAGCAGACTGAGGATAACACAGTGCCACCGACGCAACCCGCTACCAAGGACTGTGGGCTCTCCTTCTCCGTGGCCGACGTGAGTAAGCCATTTAAACGTGTTAACCCATGTGCAGACCATCTGGCTGGTGTGTTTACGGACATATTCAGATTGAATGTCAAGTAAGGATTCTCTCAAAGACTATTCCATGGCTATTTAAAACATTACTTAGTTCTTATAGACGAAAATAATGAAACACAATTCTAGCCCGGTTATGGATTGTAATAATACAACAAAAAATACAGCTTTTCTATATAACTTCACATAAAACTAATTGGAACATAAAATCACTAATTCAACATGGTGAAGATAAAAACACAGTAAACAGAAGGCACAGTATGTGTGGATGGTGTGGTGTGTGGTGTGTATGTGTATTTTATGTTTGGGAAAGTGTGGCGTTGAGTGAGAAAGGAAATGGTTGCATATCCCAGAACCAATGTATTGCTGTGACCGGAGGCTTTCAATGTTGTTCAGATGATGGATATACTTTTTATAATGAATTATACAACTTATTTATTTATTTAGTTATTGTCCTATCATGGTGGAATAGTGTTTTAAAATAAATGATACATTTAAATGATTTATTGTCCTTTCATAGGGAACTTCATTTTTTAAATAAATGATATATCTTATTTATTTATGATCCTATATTGACAGAACGGTCCACAGCCCTATACCATAGACACCCACCTGAATGACCCAGATACTAAAGAGAAGTCCTAATGTAATGGTACGGTCCACAACCCTATACCATAGACACCCACCTGAATGACCCAGATACTAAAGAGAAGTCCTAATGTAATGGTACGGTCCACAGCCCTATACCCTAGACACCCACCTGAATGACCCAGATACTAAGTCCTAATGTAATGGTACGGTCCATGACCCTATACCCTAGACACCCACCTGAATGACCCAGATACTAAGTCCTAATGTAATGGTACGGTCCACAACCCTATACCATAGACACCCACCTGAATGACCCAGATACTAAGGAGAAGTCCTAATGTAATGGCACGGTCCACAACCCTATACCCTAGACACCCACCTGAATGACCCAGATACTAAGTCCTAATGTAATGGTACGGTCCATGACCCTATACCCTAGACACCCACCTGAATGACCCAGATACTAAGGAGAAGTCCTAATGTAATGGTACGGTCCACAACCCTATACCATAGACACCCACCTGAATGACCCAGATACTAAAGAGAAGTCCTAATGTAATGGTACGGTCCACAACCCTATACCATAGACACCCACCTGAATGACCCAGATACTAAAGAGAAGTCCTAATGTAATGGTACGGTCCACAGCCCTATACCATAGACACCCACCTGAATGACCCAGATACTAAAGAGAAGTCCTAATGTAATGGTACGGTCCACAGCCCTATACCCTAGACACCCACCTGAATGACCCAGATACTAAAGAGAAGTCCTAATGTAATGGTACGGTCCACAGCCCTATACCATAGACACCCACCTGAATGACCCAGATACTAAGGAGAAGTCCTAATGTAATGGTACGGTCCACAGCCCTATACCCTAGACACCCACCTGAATGACCCAGATACTAAAGAGAAGTCCTAATGTAATGGTACGGTCCACAGCCCTATACCCTAGACACCCACCTGAATGACCCAGATACTAAGGAGAAGTCCTAATGTAATGGTACGGTCCATAACCCTATACCATAGACACCCACCTGAATGACCCAGATACTAAGTCCTAATGTAATGGTACGGTCCACAGCCCTATACCCTAGACACCCACCTGAATGACCCAGATACTAAGTCCTAATGTAATGGTACGGTCCATGACCCTATACCATAGACACCCACCTGAATGACCCAGATACTGAGGAGAAGTCCTAATGTAATGGTACGGTCCACAACCCTATACCATAGACACCCACCTGAATGACCCAGATACTAAAGAGAAGTCCTAATGTAATGGTACGGTCCACAACCCTATACCATAGACACCCACCTGAATGACCCAGATACTAAGTCCTAATGTAATGGTACGGTCCACAGCCCTATACCCTAGACACCCACCTGAATGACCCAGATACTAAAGAGAAGTCCTAATGTAATGGTACGGTCCACAGCCCTATACCATAGACACCCACCTGAATGACCCAGATACTAAGTCCTAATGTAATGGTACGGTCCATGACCCTATACCATAGACACCCACCTGAATGACCCAGATACTAAAGAGAAGTCCTAATGTAATGGTACGGTCCACAACCCTATACCATAGACACCCACCTGAATGACCCAGATACTAAAGAGAAGTCCTAATGTAATGGTACGGTCCACAACCCTATACCATAGACACCCACCTGAATGACCCAGATACTAAAGAGAAGTCCTAATGTAATGGTACGGTCCACAACCCTATACCATAGACACCCACCTGAATGACCCAGATACTAAAGAGAAGTCCTAATGTAATGGTACGGTCCACAACCCTATACCATAGACACCCACCTGAATGACCCAGATACTAAGGAGAAGTCCTAATGTAATGGTACGGTCCACAACCCTATACCATAGACACCCACCTGAATGACCTAGATACTAAGGAGAAGTCCTAATGTAATGGTACGGTCCACAACCCTATACCATAGACACCCACCTGAATGACCCAGATACTAAGTCCTAATGTAATGGAACGGTCCACAGCCCTATACCCTAGACACCCACCTGAATGACCCAGATACTAAGTCCTAATGTAATGGTACGGTCCACAGCCCTATACCATAGACACCCACCTGAATGACCCAGATACTAAGGAGAAGTCCTAATGTAATGGTACGGTCCACAACCCTATACCATAGACACCCACCTGAATGACCCAGATACTAAGTCCTAATGTAATGGTACGGTCCACAACCCTATACCCTAGACACCCACCTGAATGACCCAGATACTAAGTCCTAATGTAATGGTATGGTCCACAGCCCTATACCCTAGACACCCACCTGAATGACCCAGATACTAAGTCCTAATGTAATGGTATGGTCCACAACCCTATACCATAGACACCCACCTGAATGACCCAGATACTAAAGAGAAGTCCTAATGTAATGGTACGGTCCACAACCCTATACCCTAGACACCCACCTGAATGACCCAGATACTAAAGAGAAGTCCTAATGTAATGGTACGGTCCACAGCCCTATACCATAGACACCCACCTGAATGACCCAGATACTAAGGAGAAGTCCTAATGTAATGGTACGGTCCATAACCCTATACCCTAGACACCCACCTGAATGACCCAGATACTAAAGAGAAGTCCTAATGTAATGGTACGGTCCACAGCCCTATACCCTAGACACCCACCTGAATGACCCAGATACTAAAGAGAAGTCCTAATGTAATGGTACGGTCCACAGCCCTATACCATAGACACCCACCTGAATGACCCAGATACTAAGGAGAAGTCCTAATGTAATGGTACGGTTCATAACCCTATACCATAGACACCCACCTGAATGACCCAGATACTAAGTCCTAATGTAATGGTACGGTCCACAGCCCTATACCCTAGACACCCACCTGAATGACCCAGATACTAAATCAAATCAAATCAAATCAAATTTTATTTGTCACATACACATGGTTAGCAGATGTTAAATGCGAGTGTAGCGAAATGCTTGTGCTTCTAGTTCCGACAATGCAGTGATAACCAACAAGTAATCTAACTAACAATTCCAAAACTACTGTCTTATACACAGTGTAAGGGGATAAGGAATATGTACATAAGGATATATGAATGAGTGATGGTACAGAGCAGCATACAGTAGATGGTATCGAGTACAGTATATACATATGAGATGAGTGTGTAGACAAAGTAAACAAAGTGGCATAGTTAAAGTGGCTAGTGATACATGTGTTACATAAGGATGCAGTCGATGATGTAGAGTACAGTATATACATATGCATATGAGATGAATAATGTAGGGTAAGTAACATTATATAAGGTAGCATTGTTTAAAGTGGCTAGTGATATATTTACATAATTCCCATCAATTCCCATTATTAAAATGGCTGGAGTTGGGTCAGTGTCAATGACAGTGTGTTGGCAGCAGCCACTCACACTGTTAGTGGTGGCTGTTTAACAGTCTGATGGCCTTGAGATAGAAGCTGTTTTTCAGTCTCTCGGTCCCAGCTTTGATGCACCTGTACTGACCTCGCCTTCTGGATGATAGCGGGGTGAACAGGCAGTGGTTCGGGTGGTTGATGTCCTTGATGATCTTTATGGCCTTCCTGTAACAACGGGTGGTGTAGGTGTCCTGGAGGGCAGGTAGTTTGCCCCCGGTGATGCGTTGTGCAGTCCTCACTACCCTCTGGAGAGCCTTACGGTTGAGGGCGGAGCAGTTGCCGTACCAGGCGGTGATACAGCCCGCCAGGATGCTCTCGATTGTGCATCTGTAGAAGTTTGTGAGTGCTTTTGGTGACAAGCCGAATTTCTTCAGCCTCCTGAGGTTGAATAGGCGCTGCTGCGCCTTCTTCACGACGCTGTCAGTGTGAGTGGACCAATTCAGTTTGTCTGTGATGTGTATGCCGAGGAACTTAAAACTAGCTACCCTCTCCACTACTGTTCCATCGATGTGGATAGGGGGTGTTCCCTCTGCTGTTTCCTGAAGTCCACAATCATCTCCTTAGTTTTGTTGACGTTGAGTGTGAGGTTATTTTCCTGACACCACACTCCGAGGGCCCTCACCTCCTCCCTGTAGGCCGTCTCGTCGTTGTTGGTAATCAAGCCTACCACTGTTGTGTCGTCCGCAAACTTGATGATTGAGTTGGAGGCGTGCGTGGCCACGCAGTCGTGGGTGAACAGGGAGTACAGGAGAGGGCTCAGAACGCACCCTTGTGGGGCCCCCGTGTTGAGGATCAGCGGGGAGGAGATGTTGTTGCCTACCCTCACCACCTGGGGGCGGCCCGTCAGGAAGTCCAGTACCCAGTTGCACAGGGCGGGGTCGAGACCCAGGGTCTCGAGCTTGATGACGAGCTTGGAGGGTACTATGGTGTTGAATGCCGAGCTGTAGTCGATGAACAGCATTCTCACATAGGTATTCCTCTTGTCCAGGTGGGTTAGGGCAGTGTGCAGTGTGGTTGAGATTGCATCGTCTGTGGACCTATTTGGGCGGTAAGCAAATTGGAGTGGGTCTAGGGTGTCAGGTAGGGTGGAGGTGATATGGTCCTTGACTAGTCTCTCAAAGCACTTCATGATGACGGAAGTGAGTGCTACGGGCGGTAGTCGTTTAGCTCAGTTACCTTAGCTTTCTTGGGAACAGGAACAATGGTGGCCCTCTTGAAGCATGTGGGAACAGCAGACTGGTATAGGGATTGATTGAATATGTCCGTAAACACACCGGCCAGCTGGTCTGCGCATGCTCTGAGGGCGCGGCTGGGGATGCCGTCTGGGCCTGCAGCCTTGCGAGGGTTAACACGTTTAAATGTCTTACTCACCTCGGCTGCAGTGAAGGAGAGACCGCATGTTTCCGTTGCAGGCCGTGTCAGTGGCACTGTATTGTCCTCAAAGCGGGCAAAAAAGTTATTTAGTCTGCCTGGGAGCAAGACATCCTGGTCCGTGACTGGGCTGGATTTCATCTTGTAGTCCGTGATTGACTGTAGACCCTGCCACATGCCTCTTGTGTCTGAGCCGTTGAATTGAGATTCCACTTTGTCTCTGTACTGACGCTTAGCTTGTTTAATAGCCTTGCGGAGGGAATAGCTGCACTGTTTGTATTCAGTCATGTTGCCAGACACCTTGCCCTGATTAAAAGCAGTGGTTCGCGCTTTCAGTTTCACGCGAATGCTGCCATCAATCCACGGTTTCTGGTTAGGGAATGTTTTTATCGTTGCTATGGGAACGACATCTTCGACGCACGTTCTAATGAACTCGCACACCGAATCAGCGTATTCGTCAATACTCCCATCTGACGCAATACGAAACATGTCCCAGTCCACGTGATGGAAGCAGTCTTGGAGTGTAGAGTCAGCTTGGTCTGACCAGCGTTGGACAGACCTCAGCGTGGGAGCCTCTTGTTTTAATTTCTGCCTGTAGGCAGGGATCAGCAAAATGGAGTCGTGGTCAGCTTTTCCGAAAGGGGGGCGGGGCAGGGCCTTATATGCGTCGCGGAAGTTAGAGTAACAATGATCCAAGGTTTTACCACCCCTGGTTGCGCAATCGATATGCTGATAAAATTTAGGGAGTCTTGTTTTCAGATTGGCTTTGTTAAAATCCCCAGCTACAATGAATGCAGCCTCCGGATAAATGGTTTCCAGTTTGCAAAGAGTTAAATAAAGTTCGTTCAGAGCCATCGATGTGTCTGCTTGGGGGGATATATACGGCTGTGATTATAATCGAAGAGAATTCTCTTGGAAGATAATGCGGTCTACATTTGATTGTGAGGAATTCTAAATCAGGTGAACAGAAGGATTTGAGTTCCTGTATGTTTCCTTCATCACACCATGTCCCGTTAGTCATGAGGCATACGCCCCCGCCACTCTTCTTACCAGAGAGATGTTTGTTTCTGTCCGCGCGATGCGTGGAGAAACCCGTTGGCTGTACCGCCCTGGATAGCGTCTTCCCAGTAAGCCATGTTTCCGTAAAGCAAAGAACGTTACAGTCTCTGATGTCCCTCTGGAATGCCACCCTTGCTCGGATTTCATCAACCTTGTTGTCGAGAGACTGGACATTGGCAAGAAGAATACTGGGAAGTGGTGCGCGATGTGCCCTTTTTCGGAGTCTGACCAGAACACCGCCGCGTTTCCCTCTTTTTCGTAGTCGTTTCCTTGGGTCGCTGCAAGCGATCCATTCCGTTGTCCTGTTTGTAAGGCAGAACACAGGATCCGCATCGCGGAAAACATATTCTTGGTCGTACTGATGGTGAGTTGACGCTGATCTTATATTCAGTAGTTCTTCTCGACTGTATGTAATGAAACCTAAGATGACCTGGGGTACTAATGTAAGAAATAACACGTAAAAAAACAAAAAACTGCATAGTTTCCTAGGAACGCGAAGCGAGGCGGCCATCTCAGTCGGCGCCGGAAGTATTATCTAAGTCCTAATGTAATGGTACGGTCCATGACCCTATACCATAGACACCCACCTGAATGACCCAGATACTGAGGAGAAGTCCTAATGTAATGGTACGGTCCACAACCCTATACCATAGACACCCACCTGAATGACCCAGATACTAAAGAGAAGTCCTAATGTAATGGTACGGTCCACAACCCTATACCATAGACACCCACCTGAATGACCCAGATACTAAGTCCTAATGTAATGGTACGGTCCACAGCCCTATACCATAGACACCCACCTGAATGACCCAGATACTAAGTCCTAATGTAATGGTACGGTCCATGACCCTATACCATAGACACCCACCTGAATGACCCAGATACTAAAGAGAAGTCCTAATGTAATGGTACGGTCCACAGCCCTATACCCTAGACACCCACCTGAATGACCCAGATACTAAGGAGAAGTCCTAATGTAATGGTACGGTCCATAACCCTATACCATAGACACCCACCTGAATGACCCAGATACTAAGTCCTAATGTAATGGTACGGTCCACAGCCCTATACCCTAGACACCCACCTGAATGACCCAGATACTAAGTCCTAATGTAATGGTACGGTCCATGACCCTATACCATAGACACCCACCTGAATGACCCAGATACTGAGGAGAAGTCCTAATGTAATGGTACGGTCCACAACCCTATACCATAGACACCCACCTGAATGACCCAGATACTAAAGAGAAGTCCTAATGTAATGGTACGGTCCACAACCCTATACCATAGACACCCACCTGAATGACCCAGATACTAAGTCCTAATGTAATGGTACGGCACACAGCCCTATACCATAGACACCCACCTGAATGACCCAGATACTAAGTCCTAATGTAATGGTACGGTCCATGACCCTATACCATAGACACCCACCTGAATGACCCAGATACTAAAGAGAAGTCCTAATGTAATGGTACGGTCCACAACCCTATACCATAGACACCCACCTGAATGACCCAGATACTAAAGAGAAGTCCTAATGTAATGGTACGGTCCACAACCCTATACCATAGACACCCACCTGAATGACCCAGATACTAAAGAGAAGTCCTAATGTAATGGTACGGTCCACAACCCTATACCATAGACACCCACCTGAATGACCCAGATACTAAGGAGAAGTCCTAATGTAATGGTACGGTCCACAACCCTATACCCTAGACACCCACCTGAATGACCCAGATACTAAGTCCTAATGTAATGGTACGGTCCACAGCCCTATACCATAGACACCCACCTGAATGACCCAGATACTAAGGAGAATTCCTAATGTAATGGTACGGTCCACAACCCTATACCATAGACACCCACCTGAATGACCCAGATACTAAGTCCTAATGTAATGGTACGGTCCACAACCCTATACCCTAGACACCCACCTGAATGACCCAGATACTAAGTCCTAATGTAATGGTATGGTCCACAGCCCTATACCCTAGACACCCACCTGAATGACCCAGATACTAAGTCCTAATGTAATGGTATGGTCCACAACCCTATACCATAGACACCCACCTGAATGACCCAGATACTAAGTCCTAATGTAATGGTACAGTCCACAGCCCTATACCATAGACACCCACCTGAATGACCCAGATACTAAGTCCTAATGTAATGGTATGGTCCACAGCCCTATACCATAGACACCCACCTGAATGACCCAGATACTAAGTCCTAATGTAATGGAACGGTCCACAGCCCTATACCATAGACACCCACCTGAATGACCCAGATACTAAGTCCTAATGTAATGGAACGGTCCACAACCCTATACCATAGACACCCACCTGAATGACCCAGATACTAAGTCCTAATGTAATGGTATGGTCCACAGCCCTACACCATAGACACCCACCTGAATGACCCAGATACTAAAGAGAAGTCCTAATGTAATGGTACGGTCCACAGCCCTATACCATAGACACCCACCTGAATGACCCAGATATTAAGGAGAAGTCCTAATGTAATGGTACGGTCCACAGCCCTATACCATAGACACCCACCTGAATGACCCAGATACTAAGTCCTAATGTAATGGTATGGTCCACAGCCCTATACCATAGACACCCACCTGAATGACCCAGATACTAAAGAGAAGTCCTAATGTAATGGTATGGTCCACAGCCCTATACCATAGACACCCACCTGAATGACCCAAATACTAAAGAGAAGTCCTAATGTAATGGTACGGTCCATAACCCTATACCATAGACACCCACCTGAATGACCCAGATACTAAGTCCTAATGTAATGGTATGGTCCACGACCCTATACCCTAGACACCCACCTGAATGACCCAGATACTAAGGAGAAGTCCTAATGTAATGGTACGGTCCACAGCCCTATACCATAGAAACCCACCTGAATGACCCAGATACTAAAGAGAAGTCCTAATGTAATGGTACGGTCCACAACCCTATACCCTAGACACCCACCTGAATGACCCAGATACTAAAGAGAAGTCCTAATGTAATGGTACGGTCCACAGCCCTATACCATAGACACCCACCTGAATGACCCAGATACTAAAGAGAAGTCCTAATGTAATGGTACGGTCCACAACCCTATACCCTAGACACCCACCTGAATGACCCAGATACTAAAGAGAAGTCCTAATGTAATGGTACGGTCCACAGCCCTATACCATAGACACCCACCTGAATGACCCAGATACTAAAGAGAAGTCCTAATGTAATGGTACGGTCCACAACCCTATACCCTAGACACCCACCTGAATGACCCAGATACTAAAGAGAAGTCCTAATGTAATGGTACGGTCCACAGCCCTATACCCTAGACACCCACCTGAATGACCCAGATAATAAAGAGAAGTCCTAATGTAATGGTACGGTAGACAACCCTATACCCTAGACACCCACCTGAATGACCCAGATACTAAAGAGAAGTCCTAATGTAATGGTACGGTCCACACCCTATACCATAGACACCCACCTGAATGACCCAGATACTAAAGAGAAGTCCTAATGTAATGGTACGGTCCACAACCCTATACCATAGACACCCACCTGAATGACCCAGATACTAAAGAGAAGTCCTAATGTAATGGTACGGTCCACAGCCCTATACCATAGACACCCACCTGAATGACCCAGATACTAAAGAGAAGTCCTAATGTAATGGTACGGTCCACAACCCTATACCATAGACACCCACCTGAATGACCCAGATACTAAAGAGAAGTCCTAATGTAATGGTACGGTAGACAACCCTATACCCTAGACACCCACCTGAATGACCCAGATACTAAAGAGAAGTCCTAATGTAATGGTACGGTCCATAACCCTATACCCTAGACACCCACCTGAATGACCCAGATACTAAAGAGAAGTCCTAATGTAATGGTACGGTCCACAACCCTATACCCTAGACACCCACCTGAATGACCCAGATACTAAGGAGAAGTCCTAATGTAATGGTATGGTCCACAGCCCTATACCCTAGACACCCACCTGAATGACCCAGATACTGAGGAGAAGTCCCTAATGTAATGGTACGGTCCATGACCCTATACCCTAGACACCCACCTGAATGACCCAGATACTAAGGAGAAGTCCTAATGTAATGGTACGGTCCATGACCCTATACCCTAGACACCCACCTGAATGACCCAGATACTAAGGAGAAGTCCTAATGTAATGGTACGGTCCACGACCCTATACCCTAGACACCCACCTGAATGACCCAGATACTAAAGAGAAGTCCTAATGTAATGGTACGGTCCACAACCCTATACCCTAGACACCCACCTGAATGACCCAGATACTAAAGAGAAGTCCTAATGTAATGGTACGGTCCATAACCCTATACCCTAGACACCCACCTGAATGACCCAGATACTAAAGAGAAGTCCTAATGTAATGGTACGGTCCACAACCCTATACCCTAGACACCCACCTGAATGACCCAGATACTAAGGAGAAGTCCTAATGTAACGGTATGGTCCACAGCCCTATACCCTAGACACCCACCTGAATGACCCAGATACTAAGGAGAAGTCCTAATGTAATGGTACGGTCCATGACCCTATACCCTAGAAACCCACCTGAATGACCCAGATACTAAGGAGAAGTCCTAATGTAATGGTACGGTCCATGACCCTATACCCTAGACACCCACCTGAATGACCCAGATACTAAGGAGAAGTCCTAATGTAATGGTACGGTCCATGACCCTATACCCTAGACACCCACCTGAATGACCCAGATATTAAGGAGAAGTCCTAATGTAATGGCACGGTCCACAACCCTATACCCTAGACACCCACCTGAATGACCCAGATATTAAGGAGAAGTCCTAATGTAATGGCACGGTCCACAACCCTATACCCTAGACACCCACCTGAATGACCCAGATACTAAGGAGAAGTCCTAATGTAATGGTACGGTCCATAACCCTATACCCTAGACACCCACCTGAATGACCCAGATACTAAGGAGAAGTCCTAATGTAATGGTACGGTCCATGACCCTATACCCTAGACACCCACCTGAATGACCCAAATACTAAGGAGAAGTCCTAATGTAATGGTACGGTCCATAACCCTATACCCTAGACACCCACCTGAATGACCCAGATACTAAGGAGAAGTCCTAATGTAATGGTACGGTCCATGACCCTATACCCTAGACACCCACCTGAATGACCCAGATATTAAGGAGAAGTCCTAATGTAATGGCACGGTCCACAACCCTATACCCTAGACACCCACCTGAATGACCCAGATATTAAGGAGAAGTCCTAATGTAATGGCACGGTCCACAACCCTATACCCTAGACACCCACCTGAATGACCCAGATACTAAGGAGAAGTCCTAATGTAATGGTACGGTCCATAACCCTATACCCTAGACACCCACCTGAATGACCCAGATACTAAGGAGAAGTCCTAATGTAATGGTACGGTCCATGACCCTATACCCTAGACACCCACCTGAATGACCCAAATACTAAGGAGAAGTCCTAATGTAATGGTACGGTCCATAACCCTATACCCTAGACACCCACCTGAATGACCCAGATACTAAGGAGAAGTCCTAATGTAATGGTACGGGCCATGACCCTATACCCTAGACACCCACCTGAATGACCCAGATACTAAGGAGAAGTCCTAATGTAATGGTACGGTCCATGACCCTATACCCTAGACACCCACCTGAATGACCCAGATACTAAGGAGAAGTCCTAATGTAATGGTACGGTCCATAACCCTATACCCTAGACACCCACCTGAATGACCCAGATACTAAGGAGAAGTCCTAATGTAATGGTACGGTTCATAACCCTATACCCTAGACACCCACCTGAATGACCCAGATACTAAGGAGAAGTCCTAATGTAATGGAACGGTCCACAACCCTATACCCTAGACACCCACCTGAATGACCCAGATACTGAGGAGAAGTCCTAATGTAATGGTACGGTCCATGACCCTATACCCTAGACACCCACCTGAATGACCCAGATATTAAGGAGAAGTCCTAATGTAATGGCACGGTCCACAACCCTATACCCTAGACACCCACCTGAATGACCCAGATATTAAGGAGAAGTCCTAATGTAATGGCACGGTCCACAACCCTATACCCTAGACACCCACCTGAATGACCCAGATACTGAGGAGAAGTCCCTAATGTAATGGTACGGTCCACAACCCTATACCCTAGACACCCACCTGAATGACCCAGATACTAAGGAGAAGTCCTAATGTAATGGTACGGTCCATGACCCTATACCCTAGACACCCACCTGAATGACCCAGATACTAAGGAGAAGTCCTAATGTAATGGTACGGTCCATGACCCTATACCCTAGACACCCACCTGAATGACCCAGACACTAAGGAGAAGTCCTAATGTAATGGTACGGTCCACAACCCTATACCCTAGACACCCACCTGAATGACCCAGATACTAAGGAGAAGTCCTAATGTAATGGTACGGTCCATGACCCTATACCCTAGACACCCACCTGAATGACCCAGATACTAAGGAGAAGTCCTAATGTAATGGAACGGTCCACAACCCTATACCCTAGACACCCACCTGAATGACCCAGATACTAAGGAGAAGTCCTAATGTAATGGTACGGTCCACAACCCTATACCATAGACACCCACCTGAATGACCCAGATACTAAGTCCTAATGTAATGGTACGGTCCACAACCCTATACCCTAGACACCCACCTGAATGACCCAGATACTAAGTCCTAATGTAATGGTATGGTCCACAGCCCTATACCCTAGACACCCACCTGAATGACCCAGATACTAAGTCCTAATGTAATGGTATGGTCCACAACCCTATACCATAGACACCCACCTGAATGACCCAGATACTAAGTCCTAATGTAATGGTACAGTCCACAGCCCTATACCATAGACACCCACCTGAATGACCCAGATACTAAGTCCTAATGTAATGGTATGGTCCACAGCCCTATACCATAGACACCCACCTGAATGACCCAGATACTAAGTCCTAATGTAATGGAACGGTCCACAGCCCTATACCATAGACACCCACCTGAATGACCCAGATACTAAGTCCTAATGTAATGGAACGGTCCACAACCCTATACCATAGACACCCACCTGAATGACCCAGATACTAAGTCCTAATGTAATGGTATGGTCCACAGCCCTACACCATAGACACCCACCTGAATGACCCAGATACTAAAGAGAAGTCCTAATGTAATGGTACGGTCCACAGCCCTATACCATAGACACCCACCTGAATGACCCAGATATTAAGGAGAAGTCCTAATGTAATGGTACGGTCCACAGCCCTATACCATAGACACCCACCTGAATGACCCAGATACTAAAGAGAAGTCCTAATGTAATGGTATGGTCCACAGCCCTATACCATAGACACCCACCTGAATGACCCAGATACTAAAGAGAAGTCCTAATGTAATGGTATGGTCCACAGCCCTATACCATAGACACCCACCTGAATGACCCAAATACTAAAGAGAAGTCCTAATGTAATGGTACGGTCCATAACCCTATACCATAGACACCCACCTGAATGACCCAGATACTAAGTCCTAATGTAATGGTATGGTCCACGACCCCACCTATACCCAGACACCCACCTGAATGACCCAGATACTAAGGAGAAGTCCTAATGTAATGGTACGGTCCACAGCCCTATACCATAGAAACCCACCTGAATGACCCAGATACTAAAGAGAAGTCCTAATGTAATGGTACGGTCCACAACCCTATACCCTAGACACCCACCTGAATGACCCAGATACTAAAGAGAAGTCCTAATGTAATGGTACGGTCCACAGCCCTATACCATAGACACCCACCTGAATGACCCAGATACTAAAGAGAAGTCCTAATGTAATGGTACGGTCCACAACCCTATACCCTAGACACCCACCTGAATGACCCAGATACTAAAGAGAAGTCCTAATGTAATGGTACGGTCCACAGCCCTATACCATAGACACCCACCTGAATGACCCAGATACTAAAGAGAAGTCCTAATGTAATGGTACGGTCCACAACCCTATACCCTAGACACCCACCTGAATGACCCAGATACTAAAGAGAAGTCCTAATGTAATGGTACGGTCCACAGCCCTATACCCTAGACACCCACCTGAATGACCCAGATAATAAAGAGAAGTCCTAATGTAATGGTACGGTAGACAACCCTATACCCTAGACACCCACCTGAATGACCCAGATACTAAAGAGAAGTCCTAATGTAATGGTACGGTCCACACCCTATACCATAGACACCCACCTGAATGACCCAGATACTAAAGAGAAGTCCTAATGTAATGGTACGGTCCACAACCCTATACCATAGACACCCACCTGAATGACCCAGATACTAAAGAGAAGTCCTAATGTAATGGTACGGTCCACAGCCCTATACCATAGACACCCACCTGAATGACCCAGATACTAAAGAGAAGTCCTAATGTAATGGTACGGTCCACAACCCTATACCATAGACACCCACCTGAATGACCCAGATACTAAAGAGAAGTCCTAATGTAATGGTACGGTAGACAACCCTATACCCTAGACACCCACCTGAATGACCCAGATACTAAAGAGAAGTCCTAATGTAATGGTACGGTCCATAACCCTATACCCTAGACACCCACCTGAATGACCCAGATACTAAAGAGAAGTCCTAATGTAATGGTACGGTCCACAACCCTATACCCTAGACACCCACCTGAATGACCCAGATACTAAGGAGAAGTCCTAATGTAATGGTATGGTCCACAGCCCTATACCCTAGACACCCACCTGAATGACCCAGATACTGAGGAGAAGTCCCTAATGTAATGGTACGGTCCATGACCCTATACCCTAGACACCCACCTGAATGACCCAGATACTAAGGAGAAGTCCTAATGTAATGGTACGGTCCATGACCCTATACCCTAGACACCCACCTGAATGACCCAGATACTAAGGAGAAGTCCTAATGTAATGGTACGGTCCACGACCCTATACCCTAGACACCCACCTGAATGACCCAGATACTAAAGAGAAGTCCTAATGTAATGGTACGGTCCACAACCCTATACCCTAGACACCCACCTGAATGACCCAGATACTAAAGAGAAGTCCTAATGTAATGGTACGGTCCATAACCCTATACCCTAGACACCCACCTGAATGACCCAGATACTAAAGAGAAGTCCTAATGTAATGGTACGGTCCACAACCCTATACCCTAGACACCCACCTGAATGACCCAGATACTAAGGAGAAGTCCTAATGTAACGGTATGGTCCACAGCCCTATACCCTAGACACCCACCTGAATGACCCAGATACTAAGGAGAAGTCCTAATGTAATGGTACGGTCCATGACCCTATACCCTAGAAACCCACCTGAATGACCCAGATACTAAGGAGAAGTCCTAATGTAATGGTACGGTCCATGACCCTATACCCTAGACACCCACCTGAATGACCCAGATACTAAGGAGAAGTCCTAATGTAATGGTACGGTCCATGACCCTATACCCTAGACACCCACCTGAATGACCCAGATATTAAGGAGAAGTCCTAATGTAATGGCACGGTCCACAACCCTATACCTTAGACACCCACCTGAATGACCCAGATATTAAGGAGAAGTCCTAATGTAATGGCACGGTCCACAACCCTATACCCTAGACACCCACCTGAATGACCCAGATACTAAGGAGAAGTCCTAATGTAATGGTACGGTCCATAACCCTATACCCTAGACACCCACCTGAATGACCCAGATACTAAGGAGAAGTCCTAATGTAATGGTACGGTCCATGACCCTATACCCTAGACACCCACCTGAATGACCCAAATACTAAGGAGAAGTCCTAATGTAATGGTACGGTCCATAACCCTATACCCTAGACACCCACCTGAATGACCCAGATACTAAGGAGAAGTCCTAATGTAATGGTACGGTCCATGACCCTATACCCTAGACACCCACCTGAATGACCCAGATATTAAGGAGAAGTCCTAATGTAATGGCACGGTCCACAACCCTATACCCTAGACACCCACCTGAATGACCCAGATATTAAGGAGAAGTCCTAATGTAATGGCACGGTCCACAACCCTATACCCTAGACACCCACCTGAATGACCCAGATACTAAGGAGAAGTCCTAATGTAATGGTACGGTCCATAACCCTATACCCTAGACACCCACCTGAATGACCCAGATACTAAGGAGAAGTCCTAATGTAATGGTACGGTCCATGACCCTATACCCTAGACACCCACCTGAATGACCCAAATACTAAGGAGAAGTCCTAATGTAATGGTACGGTCCATAACCCTATACCCTAGACACCCACCTGAATGACCCAGATACTAAGGAGAAGTCCTAATGTAATGGTACGGGCCATGACCCTATACCCTAGACACCCACCTGAATGACCCAGATACTAAGGAGAAGTCCTAATGTAATGGTACGGTCCATGACCCTATACCCTAGACACCCACCTGAATGACCCAGATACTAAGGAGAAGTCCTAATGTAATGGTACGGTCCATAACCCTATACCCTAGACACCCACCTGAATGACCCAGATACTAAGGAGAAGTCCTAATGTAATGGTACGGTTCATAACCCTATACCCTAGACACCCACCTGAATGACCCAGATACTAAGGAGAAGTCCTAATGTAATGGAACGGTCCACAACCCTATACCCTAGACACCCACCTGAATGACCCAGATACTGAGGAGAAGTCCTAATGTAATGGTACGGTCCATGACCCTATACCCTAGACACCCACCTGAATGACCCAGATATTAAGGAGAAGTCCTAATGTAATGGCACGGTCCACAACCCTATACCCTAGACACCCACCTGAATGACCCAGATATTAAGGAGAAGTCCTAATGTAATGGCACGGTCCACAACCCTATACCCTAGACACCCACCTGAATGACCCAGATACTGAGGAGAAGTCCCTAATGTAATGGTACGGTCCACAACCCTATACCCTAGACACCCACCTGAATGACCCAGATACTAAGGAGAAGTCCTAATGTAATGGTACGGTCCATGACCCTATACCCTAGACACCCACCTGAATGACCCAGATACTAAGGAGAAGTCCTAATGTAATGGTACGGTCCATGACCCTATACCCTAGACACCCACCTGAATGACCCAGACACTAAGGAGAAGTCCTAATGTAATGGTACGGTCCACAACCCTATACCCTAGACACCCACCTGAATGACCCAGATACTAAGGAGAAGTCCTAATGTAATGGTACGGTCCATGACCCTATACCCTAGACACCCACCTGAATGACCCAGATACTAAGGAGAAGTCCTAATGTAATGGAACGGTCCACAACCCTATACCCTAGACACCCACCTGAATGACCCAGATACTAAGGAGAAGTCCTAATGTAATGGTACGGTCCATGACCCTATACCCTAGACACCCACCTGAATGACCCAGATACTAAGTCCTAATGTAATGGTACGGTCCACAGCCCTATACCATAGACACCCACCTGAATGACCCAGATACTAAGGAGAAGTCCTAATGTAATGGTACGGTCCACAACCCTATACCATAGACACCCACCTGAATGACCCAGATACTAAGTCCTAATGTAATGGTACGGTCCACAACCCTATACCCTAGACACCCACCTGAATGACCCAGATACTAAGTCCTAATGTAATGGTATGGTCCACAGCCCTATACCCTAGACACCCACCTGAATGACCCAGATACTAAGTCCTAATGTAATGGTATGGTCCACAACCCTATACCATAGACACCCACCTGAATGACCCAGATACTAAGTCCTAATGTAATGGTACAGTCCACAGCCCTATACCATAGACACCCACCTGAATGACCCAGATACTAAGTCCTAATGTAATGGTATGGTCCACAGCCCTATACCATAGACACCCACCTGAATGACCCAGATACTAAGTCCTAATGTAATGGAACGGTCCACAGCCCTATACCATAGACACCCACCTGAATGACCCAGATACTAAGTCCTAATGTAATGGAACGGTCCACAACCCTATACCATAGACACCCACCTGAATGACCCAGATACTAAGTCCTAATGTAATGGTATGGTCCACAGCCCTACACCATAGACACCCACCTGAATGACCCAGATACTAAAGAGAAGTCCTAATGTAATGGTACGGTCCACAGCCCTATACCATAGACACCCACCTGAATGACCCAGATATTAAGGAGAAGTCCTAATGTAATGGTACGGTCCACAGCCCTATACCATAGACACCCACCTGAATGACCCAGATACTAAAGAGAAGTCCTAATGTAATGGTATGGTCCACAGCCCTATACCATAGACACCCACCTGAATGACCCAGATACTAAAGAGAAGTCCTAATGTAATGGTATGGTCCACAGCCCTATACCATAGACACCCACCTGAATGACCCAAATACTAAAGAGAAGTCCTAATGTAATGGTACGGTCCATAACCCTATACCATAGACACCCACCTGAATGACCCAGATACTAAGTCCTAATGTAATGGTATGGTCCACGACCCTATACCCTAGACACCCACCTGAATGACCCAGATACTAAGGAGAAGTCCTAATGTAATGGTACGGTCCACAGCCCTATACCATAGAAACCCACCTGAATGACCCAGATACTAAAGAGAAGTCCTAATGTAATGGTACGGTCCACAACCCTATACCCTAGACACCCACCTGAATGACCCAGATACTAAAGAGAAGTCCTAATGTAATGGTACGGTCCACAGCCCTATACCATAGACACCCACCTGAATGACCCAGATACTAAAGAGAAGTCCTAATGTAATGGTACGGTCCACAACCCTATACCCTAGACACCCACCTGAATGACCCAGATACTAAAGAGAAGTCCTAATGTAATGGTACGGTCCACAGCCCTATACCATAGACACCCACCTGAATGACCCAGATACTAAAGAGAAGTCCTAATGTAATGGTACGGTCCACAACCCTATACCCTAGACACCCACCTGAATGACCCAGATACTAAAGAGAAGTCCTAATGTAATGGTACGGTCCACAGCCCTATACCCTAGACACCCACCTGAATGACCCAGATAATAAAGAGAAGTCCTAATGTAATGGTACGGTAGACAACCCTATACCCTAGACACCCACCTGAATGACCCAGATACTAAAGAGAAGTCCTAATGTAATGGTACGGTCCACACCCTATACCATAGACACCCACCTGAATGACCCAGATACTAAAGAGAAGTCCTAATGTAATGGTACGGTCCACAACCCTATACCATAGACACCCACCTGAATGACCCAGATACTAAAGAGAAGTCCTAATGTAATGGTACGGTCCACAGCCCTATACCATAGACACCCACCTGAATGACCCAGATACTAAAGAGAAGTCCTAATGTAATGGTACGGTCCACAACCCTATACCATAGACACCCACCTGAATGACCCAGATACTAAAGAGAAGTCCTAATGTAATGGTACGGTAGACAACCCTATACCCTAGACACCCACCTGAATGACCCAGATACTAAAGAGAAGTCCTAATGTAATGGTACGGTCCATAACCCTATACCCTAGACACCCACCTGAATGACCCAGATACTAAAGAGAAGTCCTAATGTAATGGTACGGTCCACAACCCTATACCCTAGACACCCACCTGAATGACCCAGATACTAAGGAGAAGTCCTAATGTAATGGTATGGTCCACAGCCCTATACCCTAGACACCCACCTGAATGACCCAGATACTGAGGAGAAGTCCCTAATGTAATGGTACGGTCCATGACCCTATACCCTAGACACCCACCTGAATGACCCAGATACTAAGGAGAAGTCCTAATGTAATGGTACGGTCCATGACCCTATACCCTAGACACCCACCTGAATGACCCAGATACTAAGGAGAAGTCCTAATGTAATGGTACGGTCCACGACCCTATACCCTAGACACCCACCTGAATGACCCAGATACTAAAGAGAAGTCCTAATGTAATGGTACGGTCCACAACCCTATACCCTAGACACCCACCTGAATGACCCAGATACTAAAGAGAAGTCCTAATGTAATGGTACGGTCCATAACCCTATACCCTAGACACCCACCTGAATGACCCAGATACTAAAGAGAAGTCCTAATGTAATGGTACGGTCCACAACCCTATACCCTAGACACCCACCTGAATGACCCAGATACTAAGGAGAAGTCCTAATGTAACGGTATGGTCCACAGCCCTATACCCTAGACACCCACCTGAATGACCCAGATACTAAGGAGAAGTCCTAATGTAATGGTACGGTCCATGACCCTATACCCTAGAAACCCACCTGAATGACCCAGATACTAAGGAGAAGTCCTAATGTAATGGTACGGTCCATGACCCTATACCCTAGACACCCACCTGAATGACCCAGATACTAAGGAGAAGTCCTAATGTAATGGTACGGTCCATGACCCTATACCCTAGACACCCACCTGAATGACCCAGATATTAAGGAGAAGTCCTAATGTAATGGCACGGTCCACAACCCTATACCCTAGACACCCACCTGAATGACCCAGATATTAAGGAGAAGTCCTAATGTAATGGCACGGTCCACAACCCTATACCCTAGACACCCACCTGAATGACCCAGATACTAAGGAGAAGTCCTAATGTAATGGTACGGTCCATAACCCTATACCCTAGACACCCACCTGAATGACCCAGATACTAAGGAGAAGTCCTAATGTAATGGTACGGTCCATGACCCTATACCCTAGACACCCACCTGAATGACCCAAATACTAAGGAGAAGTCCTAATGTAATGGTACGGTCCATAACCCTATACCCTAGACACCCACCTGAATGACCCAGATACTAAGGAGAAGTCCTAATGTAATGGTACGGTCCATGACCCTATACCCTAGACACCCACCTGAATGACCCAGATATTAAGGAGAAGTCCTAATGTAATGGCACGGTCCACAACCCTATACCCTAGACACCCACCTGAATGACCCAGATATTAAGGAGAAGTCCTAATGTAATGGCACGGTCCACAACCCTATACCCTAGACACCCACCTGAATGACCCAGATACTAAGGAGAAGTCCTAATGTAATGGTACGGTCCATAACCCTATACCCTAGACACCCACCTGAATGACCCAGATACTAAGGAGAAGTCCTAATGTAATGGTACGGTCCATGACCCTATACCCTAGACACCCACCTGAATGACCCAAATACTAAGGAGAAGTCCTAATGTAATGGTACGGTCCATAACCCTATACCCTAGACACCCACCTGAATGACCCAGATACTAAGGAGAAGTCCTAATGTAATGGTACGGGCCATGACCCTATACCCTAGACACCCACCTGAATGACCCAGATACTAAGGAGAAGTCCTAATGTAATGGTACGGTCCATGACCCTATACCCTAGACACCCACCTGAATGACCCAGATACTAAGGAGAAGTCCTAATGTAATGGTACGGTCCATAACCCTATACCCTAGACACCCACCTGAATGACCCAGATACTAAGGAGAAGTCCTAATGTAATGGTACGGTTCATAACCCTATACCCTAGACACCCACCTGAATGACCCAGATACTAAGGAGAAGTCCTAATGTAATGGAACGGTCCACAACCCTATACCCTAGACACCCACCTGAATGACCCAGATACTGAGGAGAAGTCCTAATGTAATGGTACGGTCCATGACCCTATACCCTAGACACCCACCTGAATGACCCAGATATTAAGGAGAAGTCCTAATGTAATGGCACGGTCCACAACCCTATACCCTAGACACCCACCTGAATGACCCAGATATTAAGGAGAAGTCCTAATGTAATGGCACGGTCCACAACCCTATACCCTAGACACCCACCTGAATGACCCAGATACTGAGGAGAAGTCCCTAATGTAATGGTACGGTCCACAACCCTATACCCTAGACACCCACCTGAATGACCCAGATACTAAGGAGAAGTCCTAATGTAATGGTACGGTCCATGACCCTATACCCTAGACACCCACCTGAATGACCCAGATACTAAGGAGAAGTCCTAATGTAATGGTACGGTCCATGACCCTATACCCTAGACACCCACCTGAATGACCCAGACACTAAGGAGAAGTCCTAATGTAATGGTACGGTCCACAACCCTATACCCTAGACACCCACCTGAATGACCCAGATACTAAGGAGAAGTCCTAATGTAATGGTACGGTCCATGACCCTATACCCTAGACACCCACCTGAATGACCCAGATACTAAGGAGAAGTCCTAATGTAATGGAACGGTCCACAACCCTATACCCTAGACACCCACCTGAATGACCCAGATACTAAGGAGAAGTCCTAATGTAATGGTACGGTCCATGACCCTATACCCTAGACACCCACCTGAATGACCCAGATACTGAGGAGAAGTCCCTAACTGTTTTATGGGTCTGCTGTAAGCGGTTTGTATGCAGCCAAAATGTGGTCAGAGACCTAGAGCAACAATGCCCCCTCAAGATTCTGAGCCTGCTTGGCAGGGTTGGTCCTGCAAAGCCATAGCCCCCTAAAGGGAGAGCATACTATACAAGGACATTCTCAAAGCTGCTAATGAGAACCTTGATGACCTTGTACCTAGCCGGTGGGGATTCCGGTGGGGTGCCCCCACCTGGCAGTAGCAGTGATGGCAACACGAGCTGCAGTAACCCATAGGGAGGGGGTCACACTCGGACATTCAGAGAGGGGGTATATTATTGTGACCCTGGTGGCACAAAATCAAAAGTCTGACTGCATGAAGATGCTTGGGATTATGGTCAATACGGGGGACCGTGTTCTGGGTGTTTCAGGGAAAAGGTGTACATTTGACCTCCATCATCTAGGACATGACAATGGTGAATAAAATCTCTCAATTTCTTCCCATTTTTCTTGCACAATCTTGCAGGCCTTCTCATACAGCTGCAACTGTATATGCATTCGTAAATCAGGACCTTTCTTGAGTTGGGTTCTGGGATGGTGCAACTGTTGAGAACATGAGCCTATGGTTGTTTGGGGGGAAGAGGGTTGAGTGTGTATGTGGGTGTAAGGGTGTATGTGTGTACGGGTATATGTGTGTATCCCACAACTGTTGCGAGTAAAAGATGTTAGGGACTAATAGGATAATAAATCCTTGTATAATGTAATGGTAATAGCGAGACTGGTGAGAGGTAAAATTATTTGCATAAATTGCCTACATTACTACAAATATTAATAGCAAATTATGGAAAATAAGAAACAGGATTTTCAAAATATATATACATTTTTTGATGGCTATATATAATACAAATCGAGGTGAGGGCGATAGAAATGCATTTGGCGGTTGATCTATTTCTGTTCTGTAAATGGCACTGTGTGCTCTTTTCGAAGGATGGATCCCAGTCTTTTCAGGGCTATGGGATACTGGGGGTCGGGGGTGGTCTGCCGGACATTGGGATGACAACCCAACTCGGGATGAGGAAGGCTTTTAGCGGGTGGAATAGTGGGGACCAATTAGAGTTTTAATTAGTAGCAATGCAAATATGGTACAGTTATACTTCTCCTCTGTTGCACTGGGAATGTAGAGGTTAACCAAGGCCCTGTGTGTCCCCAGGTGCTCTCATTGTTGACTTTTGCAACCGTAATAGCCTTGGTTTCATGCATGTTAACATCAGAAGCCTCCTCCCTAAGTTTGCTTTATTCACTGCTTTTGCACACTCTGCCAACCCTGATGTGCTAGCTACGTCTGAATCCGGGCACCAAAAACTGCTAAAAGGATGTGGAATTGCAATCTACTGTAGAGATAGCCTGCAGAGTTCTGTCATACTATCCAGGTCTGTGCCCAAACAGTTTGAGCTTATACTTTTAAAGATCCATCTCCCCAGAATTAAGTCCCTCACTGTTGCAGCTTGTTATAGACCCCCCTCAGCTCCCAGCTGTGCCCTGGACACCTTATATGAATTGACTGCCCCCCATCTATCGTCAGAGTTTGTACTGCTAGGTGATCTAAATTGGGATATGCTTAAATTATCAAGGAACCTACCAGGTACAACCCAAAATCCGTAAACATGGGCACCCTCATAAGTATCATCCTGACCAACTTTCCCTCGAAATACACCTCTGCTGTTTTCAACCAGGATCTCAGCGATCACCGCCTCATTGCCTGCGTCCGTTATGTGTCCGCGATCTAACGACCACCCCTCATCACTGTTAAATGCTCCCTGAAACAATTCTGCGAGCAGGTCTTTCTAATCGATCCCATCCGTATAGGATACCTGGTTGTTCTTTAAAAGTGCTTTCCTCACCATCTAAAATAAACATGCCTGTCATGTAGAGTAAGCCAGAAGGCTAAACTGAAAAACCTAACCTCTTATCAAATAAAAAGCTGGCGAGCTGCAAAAGTTCTTCTGTGCAAGAGTGTTAATTTACATAGTGATTCCTGGAAGGTAAACAACAGTACTGCCATCAAAAGTATACCTTATGGGGACAGCTTAAAACAATGCTTCCCAATCCACAGCTCAATCCAAAATGCCTTTCCTTTGAACTGAAACAGAGGCTTCTTTTGTAAGGGAAGCCCCTCCCATCAGAACATAATTAACACTAATTAATTAAGCAATTACCTATTCAAAGCCTACATTTTCCATTCAGCTAAACATAATTAATTATATTCACTGCAACATGTTTTTTCAAGACAAAATAGACCAATATAGCATTTACAAAATCACATCACTACTGACATAGTGTCTTTCAATATGCCATTTACATTATCGAGCCATTCGGGACAGGCACTACAAAGTCAGCCCGATTCCCTTAGCTCGGGTCCTTATCCAGCATACCCGGAAGCTACAGCACTGGAGAGAGGAACAGAACCAAACAAACAACGCGCTCATCCATTGATAAGTGTAATAAATGTTGCTTAAAACTTCTTATGGCTGGGGGCTGTATTGAGTAGCTTGGATGAATAAGGTGCCCAGAGTAAACTGCCTGCTACTCAGGTCCAGTTGCTAATATATGCATATTATTATTATAGGATATAAAACACTCTGAAGTTGCTAAAACTGTTTGAATGATGTATGTGAGTCTAACAGAACTCATATGGCAGGCAAAAACATGAGAAAAAAATCCAACCAGGAAGTGGGAAATCTGAGGTTTGTAGTTTTTCAAGTCATTGTCTATCAAATATACAGGGTGAATGAGAGTTGTTTGAGTAAGGGGTCTGCCAGAGTGCATGAGCTGATCACGCCTTCACGTGAGAGCGACCTGAGTTCCATTGCAATTCTAAAGACAAAGGAATTCTCCGCTTGGAACATTATTGAAGATTTATGTTAACAACATCCTAAAGATTGATTCTATACATCGTTTGACATGTTTCTATGAACTGTAATATAACGTTTTAGCTTTGTCTGAACTTTCGACTGGACTTGCACGCACCTAGTGAGTTTGAATTTGTTTACTAAACGCGCTAACAAAAGGAGGTATTTGGAACTGGGATTCCTGGGAGTGCATTCGGATGAAGATCATCAAAGGTAAGTGAATATTTATAATGCTATTTCTGACTTCTGTTGACTCCACAACATGGCGGTGTATCTGTTTGGCTTGTTTTGTTGTCTGAGCGCTGTACTCAGATTATGGCATGGTGTGCTCTTTCCATAAAGTTTTTTTTAAATCTGACACAGCGGTTGCATTAAGGAGCAGTGGATCTAAAATTCCATGCATAACAGTTGTATCTTTTATCACTGTTTATTATGAGTATTTATTTATATTTATGTGGCTCTCTGCAAAATCACTGGATGTTTTGGAACTACTGAACATAACATGCCGATGTAAACTGAGATTTTTGGATATAAATATGAACTTTATCGAACAAAACATACATGTATTGTGTAACACGAAGTCCTATGAGTGTCATCTGATGAAGATCATCAAACGTTATAGATTCATTTGATCTATATTTCTGCTTTTTGTGACTCCTCTCTTTGGCTGGAAAAATGGCTTTATTTTTCTGTGACTAGGCAGTGACAAAACATAACGTTTGGTGTCCATTCGCTGTAAAGCCTTTTTGAAATCGGACACTGTGGTGGGATTAACAACAAGTTTATCTTTAAAAAATGGTGTAAAATACTTGTATTTTTGAGGAATTTTAATTATGAGATTTCTGTTGTTTGAATTTGGCGCCCTGCACTTTCACTGGCTGTTGTCATATCGATTCCGGTAGCGGAATTTCAGCCATAAGAAGTTCAAATAAAAAAGGAACCCTTGTCTGTATATTCCTTTTACAATAACCTGTTGCTGACGGAAGGTAAGTGTGAAATGTATGTACTAAGATAGAGAAGTTAACTTGGGTGTCGGCCCTCGCAGAGCAGGGATGCACGATGAATGTGTGTGTGCGTCAGTGTACCAAACAGACTTTTCCGTCACATTACCTTCCTCCTCTCCAGACGCGACCAAGTTCGGGAGCCGGGATATACTTTTCAGGTAAGTCAGGAACCAATACACACAGTCAGTTAGGAAAGCATTGGCTAGCCTTTTCAAACATAAATTTGCATCCTGCAGCATTAATTCCTAAATGTTTTGGAACACAGTAAAGTCCATGGAGAATAAAATTACCTCCTCCCAGGTGCCGACTGCACTGAGACTAGGAAACACTGTCACACTGAATAATTGAGAATTTCAATAAGCATTTTTCTATGGCTGGCCATGCTTTCCACCTGGCTACCCCAACCCCGGCCAACAGCTCTGCACCCCCCGCAGCAACTGCCCCCCTCTCGCTTCTCAGCTGCAGAATCTGGATCCCTACAAATCAGCTGGGCTAGACAATCTGGAGCCTCTCTTCCTAAAATTATCCACCTCAATTGTTGCAACCCCTATTTCTAGTCTGTTCAACCTCTCTTTCGTATCATCAAAGATTTCTACAAATTAGAAAGTGGCCAATGTCATCTCCCTCTTCAAAGGGGGAGACACTCTAGACCCAAACTGTTATAGACCTATATCCATCCTGCCCTGCTTTTCGAAAGGCTTCGAAAGCCAAGTGAACAAACAGATCACCGACCATTTCGAATCCCACAACCTTCTCGCTATAAAATCCGGTTTCCGAGCTGGTCACCTCAGCCACGCTCACAGTCTTAAACAACATCATAACTGCCATCGATAAAAGACAGTACTGTGCAGCCGTCTTCATTGACCTGGCCAAGACTTTCAACTCTGTCAATCACCGTATTCTTATCGGCAGACTCAACAGCCTTTGTTTCTCTAATGACTGCCTCGCCTGGTTCACTAACTACTTCTCAGATAGAGTTCAGTGTGTCAAATCAGAGGGCCTGTTGTCCGGACCTCTGGCCGTCTCTATGGGGGTGCCACAGTGTTCAATTCTCGGGCCGACTCTTTTCTCTGTATATATCAATGATGTCGCTCTTGCTGCGGGTGATTCTTTAATCCACCTCTATGCAGGCAACACCATTCTGTATACATCTGGCCCTTCTTTGTCAAACCTCCAAATGAGCTTCAATGCCATACAACACTCCTTCTGTGGCCTCCAACTGCTCTTAAATGCTAGTAAAACTAAATTAATGCTCTTCAACCGTTCGCTGCCCGCCCGACTAGCATCACCACTCTGGACGGTTCCGACTTAGAATATGGACACCTATAAATACATTGGTGTCTGGCTATACTGTAAACTCTCCTTCTAGACTGACATTAAGCATCTACAATCCAAAGTTAAATCTAGAATCGGCTTACTATTTCGCAACAAAGCCTCCTTCACTCATGCTGCCAAACATAACCTCGTAAAACTGACTATCCTACCGATCCTTGACTTCTGCGATGTCATTTACAAAATAGCCTCCAACACTCTACTCTGCAAATTAGATGCAGTCTATCACAGTGCCATCCGTTTTGTCACCAAAGCCCCATATACAACCCACCACCGAGACCTGTATGCTCTCGTTGGCTGGTCCTCTACATATTCATCGCCAAACCCACTGGCTCCAGGTCATCTATAAGTCATGCAGGTCATGCTAGGTAAAGCTCCGCCTTATCTCAGCTCACTGGTCACCATAGCAACACCCACCCGTAGCACACGCTCCAGCAGGTATATTTCACTGGTCATTCCCAAAGCCAACACCTCCTTTGGCCGCCTTTCCTTCCAGTTATCTGCTGTTGGAGACTTATATCTCTCTCACTGACTTTAAGCGTCAGCTGTCAGAGCAGCTTACCGATCGCTGCAGCTGTACACAGCCCATCTGTAAATAGCCCATCCAACCAACCAACCAACTACCTCATCCAGGTGCTCTTACAAGCAGGAGTCTCAAAGCTCACGCTACTCTTCCCCATCACACAGACTGCACTTGGACAGCAGGACCGTAATGCACAGTATCAGGAAACGGACAGTAGCTGACATTTGGGAGCTCTTTTAGCACAATAGGTCCAATCCTCTACTGATGACAACAAGAAAAAAACCCATGCAGTGTGTTGATTCATGTGATAATGGAAGTAACAGCAGTTAATGCCTTACTTGACACAGGCTCAGGTACCTCTATTCCAGATCATTTCAGACAGTCTATTTCAGCTTGCGTTCTCGCCCCCCAGTGATCCTAGTCCTCCTAGGCCCCCTAATCCTTCTAGGCCCCTGTCCCACTCGGACCCTCAAGTCCCCTCAGTTCCCCTCTTAGTCCCCCACTGAGTATAGTGACAGTCTGAGTATTGTGAAAGTCTACTAACTGAATATAGTGACAGTCTTCTGAGTATAATGACATTTTCATTCCCCATTCACATGAGTAAAACAACATCTGTGGAACACCGCATCAAAAACGGAAAAACGGGATCAAATTCGACAACATCCGGTGAAATTGGAGCAAATTCAAAATACAAATTCGTAATATTCAACATTCGTGAAAATACAAGTGTCTTACATCGTTTAAAAGCGTAACTTCTTGTTAATCCAGCCGCTTTGTTAGATTTCAAAAAGGCATTACGGCGAAAGCATACCATGCGATTATCTGAGGACAGCGCCCCGCATACAAAAGCATTACAAACATTTTCCAAACTGTAATGCTCCGGGTGTCGTGGGTGTGGAGTCAAACGCAGGAGACAGAGAGTGCAATGCTGTGCGTCTTTAATAGCACCAAGGCACCACAGGGTGCTCACAATGGTAACGGCCCCAAACACAGGGAATGAAAAATGTACAACGGAAAAATCACGATCAGGCACTAACACGTACCTCTACAACAGAGCCGAAGGTTACACTGAAATAATCCCGCACAACAACCAGGCGGGCCGGCTGTCTAATAAAGACAAACTACTTATACATAAACAGGTGCTACCAATAAACATACAAGGAGGGGGAGGAAAGACAATCAGTGGTAGCTAATAGTCACTTCACCCCTACCTACGTGTACAAATCATCTCTAACCTGTACCTCAACACACTGACTCGGTACCCCCTGTATATAGCCTCCACACTGACTCTGTACCGGTACCCCCTGTATATAGCCTCCACATTGACTCTGTACCGGTACCCCCTGTATATAGCCTCCACACTGACTCTGTACCGGTACCCCCTGTATATAGCCTCCACACTGACTCTGTACCGGTACCCCCTGTATATAGCCTCCACACTGACTCTGTACCGGTACCCCCTGTATATAGCCTCCACACTGACTCTGTACCGGTACCCCCTGTATATAGCCTCCACACTGACTCTGTACCGGTACCCCCTGTATATAACCTCCACACTGACTCTGTACCGGTACCCCCTGTATATAGCCTCCACACTGACTCTGTACCGGTACCCCCTGTATATAACCTCCACACTGACTCTGTACCGGTACCCCCTGTATATAGCCTCCACACTGACTCTGTACCGGTACCCCCTGTATATAACCTCCACACTGACTCTGTACCGGTACCCCCTGTATATAGCCTCCACACTGACTCTGTACCGGTACCCCCTGTATATAACCTCCACACTGACTCTGTACCGGTACCCCCTGTATATAGCCTCCACACTGACTCTGTACCGGTACCCCCTGTATATAGCCTCCACACTGACTCTGTACCTGTACCCCCTGTATATAGCCTCCACACTGACTCTGTACCGGTACCCCCTGTATATAACCTCCACACTGACTCTGTACCGGTACCCCCTGTATATAGCCTCCACACTGACTCTGTACCGGTACCCCCTGTATATAGCCTCCACACTGACTCTGTACCTGTACCCCCTGTATATAGCCTCCACACTGACTCTGTACCGGTACCCCCTGTATATAGCCTCCACATTGACTCTGTACCTGTACCCCCTGTATATAACCTCCACACTGACTCTGTACCGGTACCCCCTGTATATAGCCTCCACATTGACTCTGTACCTGTACCCCCTGTATATAACCTCCACACTGACTCAGTACCGGTACCCCCTGTATATAGCCTCCACACTGACTCTGTACCGGTACCCCCTGTATATAGCCTCCACATTGACTCTGTACCTGTACCCCCTGTATATAGCCTTGTTATTGTTATGTTATGGTGTTACTTTTTACTTTTAGTTTATTTGGTAAATATTTTCTTAAGTCTTCTTGAACTGCACTGTTGGTTAAGGGCTTGTCAGTCAGCATTTCACAGTAAGGTCTCCACTTGTATTTGGTGCATGTGAAATACAGTTTGATTTGATATATAAAATGTATATTGATATGTGTGGTCGTAACATGATTTTGTGACAACAATATCATGTGACTTTATCAAGTGTCCACCACATAAATATATGATGCTTGCATCTGTTTATGTACTGTACATGTGCACCTCCCTCAGGTTTCAACTCCGGTTGCATGGCCTTAACTTATGTATGGAATACTAAGTGCATGTGTAACAGTATATAAAGTACGCTAATATACTTGTGTGAAGACATTTGGGCAGTGGTCAAAAGTACTTAAGTAAAACTACTTTAAAGTACTACTTAAGTATTTTGGGGGAGTATCTTTACATTACTTGACTATTTATATTTTTGGCAACTTTTACCTCACTACATTCCGAAAGAAAATAATGTACTTTTTGATCCATACATTTTCCCTGACACCCCAAAATACATGTTGACAGGAAAATTGTCCAATTCACACACTTACCAAATCAAATTGTATTTGTCACATGCACAGTGAAATGCTTACTCACAAGCCCTTAACCAACAATGCAGTTATAAGAAAATCCCCCCCCCCCCAAAAAAAAAAAAAACAGTAAGAGATAAGAATAACAAATAATCAAAGAGCAGCAGGAAATAACAATAGCGAGGCTATTTACAGGTGGTACCGGTGTCGAGGTAATTGAGGTAATATATACATGTAGGGAGAGTTATTATAAAGGGGCTAGGACCATTCCCCCCAGAAATGTCCGGAAACTTGCAGGTGCCTTGGTGGAAGAGTGGAGTAACATTTCACAGCAAGAACGGGCAAATCTGGTGCTGTCCATAAGGAGGAGATTCACTGCAGTACTTAGTGTTACTTTTGATTTTGACCCCCCCTTTGTTCAGGGACACATTATTCTATTTCTGTTAGTCACATGTCTGTGGAACTTGTTCAGTTTATGCCTCAGTTGTTGAATCTTATGTTCATACAAATATTTACACATGTTCAGTTTTCTGAAAATAAACGCAGTTGACAGTGAGAGGACGTTTATTTTTTTCTGAGTTTATACGTATATATGGCCCCCCACTTCTAAAACCAAAGTTGCGCACCTGGTCAGAGGCCGTAAACTTAGAAAGCATTAGCCACTGATGCTATAGTTAGTACCTAAATAGCTACGTTAGCAACCTAGCTAGCTAAGTACCAGTGTTGTACAACTATTCTCAGTGATGTGACGCTACACAAGCAGCACAACAGATATTGCGATGAACGAGATGCAAAACTCAGTGCTCACAGTCACACACCGTATCTGCGCATGTGCACAAGTTCCCTTCCCTAGCTAAAATGTTTGGTGTTTTTGCAAGTGGTTTTACCTAAGTTATTTGAATTCTCCAAGTGTCTGAGACTTTGACAACTTGAGCTCCATTGGTTAGGTGGTAGCTAGCTAATTTAATATTAGCTGGCTAGCTAACTATGTTTAGACATAAGTCTGCCTAACATTACTACAGCCTGTTTTAAGTGTATTTGCAACAGACCACCAAACTTAATGTAGGCATAGGGTGCTACTCAAATTGAGGTTAGAAACGAAGGTACAGTTCGTTTAGAAACTAAGGTTCAGATTACACATAACATTTACAGTGAGATAACAGAGACTGCTGTCAGCATGTTGTGAAGCTAGCCACAATAATGATTAGCCAGCCACAATAGTTGGTTTTACGGTTTGCCTTCAAAATAAAATTCCCTTAGTCAAACTGATGCAAACTGATTCAAATTGTGGCATCGTGCCATATTTCAGCCAAATAATCCTAAACAAGATTGTAATACTATAATATAATTGTGTTTATGTACAGAATGTGAAATGTTTTATTGTGAAATACTATCAATACTCCTCATGCACCTTTTCAGGAACTACTAACACTTTTGCCATCTTATAACAACTGCTCAACTCCAACATTTACCAACAATGAACAACAGTGCCTAGCTTGAGCCCTGGCATTGTTACTTGCAGCTTTAATTGTGATCAAAGTTGAAGAACATGTGAATTAAGAGATTACGCCTGACAATTCAGGTAACACACTAACAGTGTTATAAATAATCTTCCACTAGGAATTGACAGGTGCCCGACCTTATTAATAGATTTGTTACATTTAACATGTTTGTCATTTAGCAGAGGCTCTTACCCAGAGCAACTTGCAATTAGTGCATTCACCTTAAGATGGCTAGGTGAGACAACACATCACAATCGTATCAAGTACATTTTCCCTGAACAAAGTGTTCATCAGCAAAGTCCCACTGACTTGTGGGAAAAGAGAAGGGCCTCAGGGGTGTTGTGAGTTTTTTTTACAATATTGCAGACATGCAGAGAATGCTGGGTTACTACTAAGTAACTCTGGGTTACTCTTAAGTGATCATCTTCGACATTGTGACCTCACATTATAGAGCTTTGAATTGGTGTGAATTGAGGCCTGCCTGTACAGTCTGGAATTATTGACACCGTTGCGAAAAACGAGACATAATGACTATAAAATAAAACATTTTAATACTGAGATTTATTGTATGCAAAAAAAACAAAAGTTTTGTCTGCTTGGACTTAAGAGATAAGTATCGTTGTGTTAATCATTTTGTAGGCAGTTGTGTTCTTTTGTTGAATCCATTTGCAATTTTGACAGTGTAATATACAGTGCCTTCAGAAAGTATTCATACACCTTGACTTATTCCACATTTTGTTGTGTTACAGCCAGCAGTATACCACCCTGCATCCCAATGCTGGCTTGCTTCTGAAGCTAAGCAGGGTTGGTCCTGGATGGGAGACCAAATTCTGATGGAAGTGGTGTTGGAGAGCCAGTGAGAGGCACCCTTTCCTCTGATCCAATTGTTTTTTTATATATATAAAATCGTCCCAACGCCCCATGGCAGTTTTTGGGGACATTGCCCTGTGTAGGGTGCCGTCTTTCGGATGGGACGTTAAAAGGGTGTCCTAACTCTCTGTGATCAATAAAGATCCCATGGTACTTATTGTGGTGTTAACCCCGGTGTCCTGGCTAAATTCCCAATCTGGCCCTCATACCATCACAGTCAGCTAATCATCCCCAGTTTACAATTGGCTCATTCATCCCCTCTCCTCTGTAACTATTCCCCAGGTCATTGCTGTAAATGAGAATGTGTTCTCAGTCAACTTACCTGGTAAAATAACGGTTAAACTATATTAATACAAAAACTCAAAATGAAAGAAAAATCTCACCCATCTCTCTACACACAAAACCCCATGATGACAGAGTAAAAACATGTTTAGAAACTTTTGCAAATTGATAATTGATAATGAAATACAGATTTACAGATCTAATTTACATAACTATTCACACCCCTGAGTCTATATGTTAGAATCACCTTTGGTGAGTCTTTCTAGGTATGTTTCTATTGGTTTTTAAATCAATCCACGATTGTGCACCCAAATACATGTCAGACATGCGTTAAGTTATGTACCCAGTAGGTCCCTCAGGTCCTCTGGCAGTGGCCTTTTAACTCTCCCATAGCCTAGCACCAAGAGGCATGGAGAGGCATCCTTTAGTTACTATGCCCCCAGCCTCTGGAATAGCCTGCCAGAGAACCTGAGAGGGGCCGAAACTGTGGACATTTAAAAAAACATTTTTAGCTTTTCTTTTCCTTCGGGTGATTTTTAGTCATTCAGTTATTGTCACTCTTTTGTTTTTTATCCTCTTATGTTTGTTGTGTAGTAAATATTTCAGTTTTTATTTTATTTTTTGTATTTTCCAGTGAAGCACATTGTGCTACATTCCATGTCTGGAATGTGTTGTACGAACAAATCTTCATTTGAAGAACTTTTCTCACCTGGATTGTACAATATTTGAAAATTATTATTTAAAAAATAGTTTAGAAACTCTGTCAAGTTTGTTGTTTATCATTGCTGGACAGCCATTTAAGTCTTTCCATAGATTTTCGATTTTAAGTCAAAACTATAACTAAGCCACTCAGTAACATTCAATGTTGTCATGGTAAGCAACTCCAGAGGATATTTGGCCTTGTCTTTTAGCTTATTGTCCTGCTGAAAGGTGAATGTGTCCCAGCATCTGTTGGAGTGCAAACTTAAGAAGGCAGAGCATCGCTTTATTATAGACAGATTTCTCCCCATCTTAGCTACTACTGCATCAATATGTTTTGACTATGACAGTTTACAATCTAGGGTTACTCCAAGCCGTTTAGTCATCTCAACTTGCTCAATTTCCACATAATTTACTACAAGATTTAGTTGAGCTTTAGGGTTTAGTGAGTGTTTTGTTCCAAATACAATGCTTTTAGTTTTATTCCTTGCCACCCACTCTGAAACTAACTGATGTTGAGTGTTGCAGTCATTTCAGTCGCTGTAGTAGCTGACGTGTATAGTGTTGAGTCATCCGCATACATAGACACCCAGGCTGTGGCACTTCATGAGTAAACATTTTAAAAAGCAAGAGGGCTAAACAGAAACCCTGAGGAATTCCTGATTCTAACTGGATTATGTTGGAGAGGCGTCCATTAAAGAACACCCTCTGTGTTCTGTTAGACAAGTAACTATTTATCCACATTGTAGCAGGGGGTGTAAACCCATAACACATACGTTTTTCCAGCAGCAGACCATGATCGATAATGTCAAAAGCTGCAATGAAGTCTAACAAGACAGCCTCCACAATCATTTTATCATCAATTTCTCTCAGCCAATCATCAGTCATCTGTGTAAGTGCTGTGCTTGTTGAGTGTCCTTCCCTATAAGCAAGCTGAAAGTCTATTGTCAATTTTTTTATTGTGAAATAGCATTGTATCTGGTCAAACACCATGTTTTCCAGAAGTGTATGAATGGTTGGTAACAGGCTGATTGGTCGGCTATTTGAGCCAGTAAAGGGGGTTTTACTTTTCTTGGGTAGGGGAATGACTTTAGCTTCCTTCAAGATCTGAGGGCACACACTCTCTAGTAGGATTAAATTGAAGATATGTCAAATAGGAGTGGCAATATCATCCACTATTACACTCAGTCATTTTCCACCCAGATCGTCAGACCCTGGTGGCTGGTCATTGTTGATAGACAACAATACATTTTTCACCTCTTCCACACTAACTTTACTGAATTCAAATGTACAATTCTTGTCTTTCATAATTTGGTCCGATATACTTGGGTGTGTAGTGTCAGAATTTGTTGTTGGAATGTCATCCCCAAGTTTGCTTATCTTGCCAATGAAAAAGTCATTAAAGTAGTTGCCAATATCAGTGGACTTTGTGATGAATGAGCCATCTGATTCAACGAATGATGGAGCCGAGTTGGCTTTTTAGTAGCATTATTTATATAATTTCTTTGTTTCATAGCATAGTTTCTCTTTTTATTTAGATTATTCACATGATTTCTTAATTTGCAGTACGTTTGCCAATCAGTTGGGCTGCCAGACTTAATTGCCATACCTTTTGCCTCATCCCTCTCAATAGTTTCTGAAGGCACTGTAGTTTTGATGACTGTATTTACATTGAAAACACATTTACTGTTCTTTTTTCAAAAGGTCAGAGTTCGGTGCTTTGTGAAGTCCGTTTTGAAAATTGACAACGTTCTTTAAAAAATGCTTGTACGCGATTGAGAAAAAGTTAAGGTCAGAATAGACACACTTATGCCACACCTCAATTTCTGTGATATTCACCCCAAACTGTTAGCTGGCTCGCACATGCGTTGCCCCATGCTTCAGTTCAAGGTCAGAATAGAGAAAGGGGGATAAAAAGAGTATTAAGTTCCATTTATGCATCTGAATTCCCCCATAGAAGGATGGTACAACAGACAATAATATCCATTAAGATGAGTTGTACATTGAATACGGTTGCCTTTCCACGTATTAATGTCTTTCTATGATGAATTCTAATAAACAGAGACAACTTAAAAGACCGATTAAAAACTAGAGGCTCCATGAGATACTAGAGATTACACAGTACTGCCTGCCAAACAGAAACCCTCTGCATTTTAACAGGTCCATGCTCTTTGAGCTCTGCAGGATAACATTTATCTGTCAACATCAACAGTAGTCAGCTGATTCAACTACTCATTATATGAACAAAGATAAATGCAACATGAGCTAGAATCATAAATCCCAGAAATGTTCCATATGCACAAAAAGCTTCTTTTGATTTCTGCACAAATGTTTACCTCCCTGTAAGTGAATATTTCTCCTTTATCAAGATAATCCATCCACCTGACAGGTGTTGCATATCAAGAAGCTGATAAAACAGCATGATCACTACACAGGTGCACCTTGTCCCGGGGACAATAAAAGGCCACTAAAATGTGCAGTTTGGTTACATAGCACAATGCCACAGATGTCTAAAGTTGAGCGAGAGTGCAAATGGCATTCTGACTGCAGAAATGTCCACCAGAGAATTGGTTGCCAGAGAATTGAATGTTCATTTATTTACCATAAACCGCTTCCAATGTTGTTTTAGAGAACTTGGCAGTACGTCCAACTGGCCTCACAACATTTTTATTTATATAACCTTTAACCAGGCAATTTTTTTTTTTACTATGATGACCTAGGAACAGTGGGTTAACTGCCTTGTTCAGGGGCAGAACGACAGATGTTTACCTTGTCAGCTCGGGGATTCAATCTAGCAAACTTTCGGTTACTGGCCCAACACTAACTTCTAGGCTACCTGCCGCCCCAGCCAACCACATGTAACCACGCCAGCTCAGGTCCTCCACATCCGGCTTCTTCATCTTCGTCTCAGGGAGGCTCATCTGCGTGCTCGGCGTCCTCATCCGGATATTGACATGACTGCAGTTCAGCATCATCGAGCAGTTTGCTGATGTCAATGTTGTTAACAGAGTGCCCCATGGTGGCGGTGGGGTTATGGGCCATATCCTAAGGCCTATTGTCATGTCATTTATCTGCCTCCGTCACCTCATGTTTCAGCATGATAATGCATGGCCCCATGTCGCAAGGATCTGTACATATTTCTTGGAAGCTGAAAATGTCCCAGTTCTTCCATGGCTTGCATACTCACCAGACATGTCACCCATTGAGCATGTTTGGAACGCTTTGGATCGATGTGTACACCAGTGTGTTTCAGTTCCTGCCCATATCCAGCAGCTTCGCATTGGTTTTGAAGCGGAGTGGGACAACATTCCACAGGTCACAATCAACAGCCTGATCAACTCTATGCGAAGGAGATGTGTCGCTCTACATGAGGCAAATAGTGGTCACACCAGATACTGACTGGTTTTCTGATCCACACCAGATACTGACTGGTTTTCTGATCCACTCCAGATACTGACTGGTTTTCTGATCCACACCAGATACTGACTGGTTTTCTGATCCACACCAGATACTGACTGGTTTTCTGATCCACACCAGATACTGACTGGTTCTGATCCACACCAGATACTGACTGGTTTTCTGATCCACACCAGATACTGACTGGTTTTCTGATCCACCCCAGATACTGACTGGTTTTCTGATCCACACCAGATACTGACTGGTTCTGATCCACACCAGATACTGACTGGTTTTCTGATCCACACCAGATACTGACTGGTTTTCTGATCCACATCCCTACCATTTTTTACAGTATCTGTGACCAACAGATGCATGTCTGTATTCCCAGTCATGTGAAATCCATAGATTTGATCCTAATGAATATTTTTAAATTGACTGATTTCTTTAAAGTGTACCTCAGTAAAATCATTGAAATTGTTGCGTTTATATTGTTGTTCAGTTCAGTGTATAATTGAGTGGAAAACATTCACTAAACTACAACTGACAACAATTGCTGACAGAATCATTTTCTCAGTCTGCGTTTAATGACTGAGTTAAACATTGATATGATAGATATTTACTGTATTGTACCTCAAATGTAAATAAAAACTAAAACTCACACAGGTGATATAAGTCTGCAGTAAGAAACGCTAGGCCTCCTGCAGCTCCTGGATCAAATGACCACAGATGAAACGCTTCACTGCTGCCGTTCAATCACTGTCAACCCCAGTCGGACCTGTTAAATACCTGTTAAACTATAGTCCTAGTGAATGATTGACTAGATATAATCTTTCACCTCACCTGGGAGTGGCTGAGCCATCAATAAAGTCAATCTTTGGTACTTACCTGCTGTAGTCTTCCTGTAGGTCTCCTCATGCACTCTGTAGATAGTGTGTCATAGTGGCAGAGCTATTCTTCAGAATTGTGTCCTGTTAGTAGTGTGAGAAAGAGGCCTTACTGTCTGTCAGGCGTGTCTTTAAGTGCATGATATCAGTCATTATATCTTCCCTCTGGCATTAACCGCATCAGTGGATAGTTAAATATTACACTGGAATGTGTTGTGTATTGGTCACAGACACACACACACGTGGCCCACACACACATGGCCCACACACACGGGGCCCACACATACGTGGCCCACACACACGTGGCCCACACACACGTGGCCCACACATACGTGGCCCACACACACGTGGCCCACACACACGTGGCCCACACATACGTGGCCCACACACACGTGGCCCACACATACGTGGCCCACACATACGTGGCCCACACACACGTGGCCCACACATACGTGGCCCACACACACGTGGCCCACACACACGTGGCCCACACATACGTGGCCCACACACACGTGGCCCACACATACGTGGCCCACACATACGTGGCCCACACACACGTGGCCCACACATACGTGGCCCACACACACGTGGCCCACACACACGTGGCCCACACACACGTGGCCCACACATACGTGGCCCACACACACGTGGCCCACACACACGTGGCCCACACATACGTGGCCCACACACACGTGGCCCACACACACGTGGCCCACACACACGTGGCCCACACATACGTGGCCCACACACACGTGGCCCACACATACGTGGCCCACACATACGTGGCCCACACACACGTGGCCCACACATACGTGGCCCACACACACGTGGCCCACACACACGTGGCCCACACACACGTGGCCCACACATACGTGGCCCACACACACGTGGCCCACACACACGTGGCCCACACATACGTGGCCCACACATACGTGGCCCACACACACGTGGCCCACACACACGTGGCCCACACATACGTGGCCCACACATACGTGGCCCACACATACGTGGCCCACACATACGTGGCCCACACACACGTGGCCCACACACACGTGGCCCACACATACGTGGCCCACACACACGTGGCCCACACATACGTGGCCCACACATACGTGGCCCACACACGTGGCCCACACATACGTGGCCCACACACGTGGCCCACACACACGTGGCCCACACATACGTGGCCCACACACACGTGGCCCACACACACGTGGCCCACACATACGTGGCCCACACACACGTGGCCCACGTGGGCCCACACACACGTGGCCCACACACGTGGCCCACACATACGTGGCCCACACACACGTGGCCCACACATACGTGGCCCACACATACGTGGCCCACACACACGTGGCCCACACACGTGGCCCACACACACGTGGCCCACACACACGTGGCCCACACACGTGGCCCACACATACGTGGCCCACACATACGTGGCCCACACACACGTGGCCCACACACACGTGGCCCACACATACGTGGCCCACACATACGTGGCCCACACATACGTGGCCCACACATACGTGGCCCACACATACGTGGCCCACACATGGCGTGGCCCACACATACGTGGCCCACACATACGTGGGCCCACACATACGTGGCCCACACACACGTGGCCCACACATACGTGGCCCACACATACGTGGCCCACACACACGTGGCCCACACATACGTGGCCCACACATACGTGGCCCACACACACGTGGCCCACACACATGTGGCCCACACATACGTGGCCCACACACACGTGGCCCACACATACGTGGCCCACACATACGTGGCCCACACACACGTGGCCCACACACACGTGGCCCACACATACGTGGCCCACACACACGTGGCCCACACACACGTGGCCCACACACACGTGGCCCACACATACGTGGCCCACACATACGTGGCCCACACACACGTGGCCCACACACACGTGGCCCACACACGTGGCCCACACATACGTGGCCCACACACACGTGGCCCACACACACGTGGCCCACACATACGTGGCCCACACATACGTGGCCCACACACACGTGGCCCACACACACGTGGCCCACACACACGTGGCCCACACATACGTGGCCCACACATACGTGGCCCACACACACGTGGCCCACACACACGTGGCCCACACACACGTGGCCCACACACACGTGGCCCACACACACGTGGCCCACACATACGTGGCCCACACACACGTGGCCCACACACACGTGGCCCACACACACGTTCTATTAATTTGCTCTAAAGCAACAGACAGAGAAGCAGTGTATAGGGCGTAACACTCCTTCAAACTTTTGGAAAATTACCTGAACCTTGATAGTGGCTATGATGTCCTTAATGTTTTGGGGTAATAAAGTTTATTCCTCTAAATGTATCAAACCATACAGTGGGGCAAAAAAGTATTTAGTCAGCCACCAATTGTGCAAGTTCTCCGACTTAAAAAGATGAGAGAGGCCTGTAATTTTCATCATAGGTACACTTCAACTATGACAGACAAAATTAGAAAAAAAATTCAGAAAGTCACATTGTAGAATTTTTAATGAATTTATTTGCAAATTATGGTGGAAAATAAGTATTTGTATAATAGAGACAGTAGATTTAGCTGGTCTGTCATGAAATAATAGAGACAGTTTCTCTAGCTGGTCTGTCATAATATAATAGAGACAGTAGATCTAGCTGGTCTGGGATTGAGCCAAGGACCTCTGAGCTTCGATCCCATTTTATTTGCAGATAAAATGCTATATTAATACAATGTACTTTTTATATACATCACTCCATTCAAACTACAATGAAATGATAGCAGCAATTTTTAATACAAGTATGGACAGTCATCGAACCCATCATGAAAATGATGCAATTGAAGTTGGCAACCATGCCACTTCTGTTCTATAAATGTACGAACAGGGATTGAACACGTTCTTCAGATTACAAGAGCAAATGATTCAGCACATCTCTGTTTCCTGCTGAGAATTTCAACATTCTGGAAAGTTGGAGATGGGTCATTGCAAAAGTTTTAATGGAGAAGCTGGGGATTGAACCCAGGAAGTCATACAAGCGAAGCATGCGCTCTACCACTGAGCTACATACCCTTTCTGGGAATGGAAAAAAAAAATCTTATTTTTTTAATTTCACCTTTATTTAACCAGGTAAGCTAGTTGAGAACAAGTTTTCATTTACAACTGCGACCTGGCCAAGATAAAGCAAAGCAGCGCAACAGAAACAACAACACAGAGTTACAGATGGAATAAACAAGCGTACAGTCAATAACACAATAGAAGAAAAAAAAGAAAGTCTATACAGTGCTTGCAAATGGAGGTAAGGCAATAAATAGGCCATAGTAGCGAAGTATTTACAATTTAGCAAATTAACACTGGAGTGATAGATGAGCAGATGATGATGTGCAAGTAGAAATACTGGTTTGCAAAGAGCATAGGTAGATTGGGTGGGCTATTTACAGATGGGCTTTGTACAGCTGCAGCGATCAGTTAGCTGCTCAGATAGCTGATGTGTAAAGTTAGCAGTGTTGCCAACACCTCAGTAAGGAAAGTAGCTATTGGTTGTCCTAAAAGTCGCTAGAAGTTGCTAAATGATGTCATCACCTAATTTGCATAATTGTCCATGTGCATGTAATTGTGATGGACACTGTAGGTGTGAGGAATAACATCGTGGAAGAGACAAAAAGTGAGTGAAAAACACCCTAAATATGTTTAGAACTACAAATGAACTTTCTTCTGTCGATTCTTGATTTTTTTACGTCACAATTCCAACCCATCTCCTTAATCCCACGGGCTTGGGACCGGAAAAAGTGACCCAAAAGAGATACCTGGCGGAGCTACTTAGTTTTTCATTAAATTTTTTATTTTATTCTTGGTTTTGTGTTTTTCAGTTTAGTTTTCTTAATTTGGTTTGATTTTTAACCTTATGATCCACTTAGGAGCTTACAAGTCACAGTAAAACATTAAACATTTTTAACCTTATGATCCACTTAGGAGCTTACAAGTCACAGTAAAACATTAAACATTTTTAACCTTATGATCCACTTAGGAGCTTACAAGTCACAGTAAAACATTAAACATTTTTAACCTTATGATCCACTTACAATTACATTTACATTTAAGTCATTTAGCAGACGCTCTTATCCAGAGCGACTTACAAATTGGTGCATTCACCTTATGACATCCAGTGGAACAGCCACTTTACAATAGTGCATCTAAATATTTTAAGGGGGGTGAGAAGGATTACTTTATCCTATCCTAGGTATTCCTTAAAGAGGTGGGGTTTCAGGTGTCTCTGGAAGGTGGTGATTGACTCCGCTGTCCTGGCGTCGTGAGGGAGTTTGTTCCACCATTGGGGGGCCAGAGCAGCGAACAGTTTTGACTGGGCTGAGCGGGAACTGTACTTCCTCAGTGGTAGGGAGGCGAGCAGGCCAGAGGTGGATGAACGCAGTGCCCTTGTTTGGGTGTAGGGCCTGATCAGTGCCTGGAGGTACTGAGGTGCCGTTCCCCTCACAGCTCCGTAGGCAAGCACCATGGTCTTGTAGCGAATGCGAGCTTCAACTGGAAGCCAGTGGAGAGAGCGGAGGAGCGGAGTGACGTGAGAGAACTTGGGAAGGTTGAACACCAGACGGGCTGCGGCGTTCTGGATGAGTTGTAGGGGTTTAATGGCACAGGCAGGGAGCCCAGCCAACAGCGAGTTGCAGTAATCCAGACGGGAGATGACAAGTGCCTGGATTAGGACCTGCGCCGCTTCCTGTGTGAGGCAGGGTCGTACTCTGCGGATGTTGTAGAGCATGAACCTACAGGAACGGGCCACCGCCTTGATGTTAGTTGAGAACGACAGGGTGTTGTCCAGGATCACGCCAAGGTTCTTAGCGCTCTGGGAGGAGGACACAATGGAGTTGTCAACCGTGATGGCGAGATCATGGAACGGGCAGTCCTTCCCCGGGAGGAAGAGCAGCTCTGTCTTGCCGAGGTTCAGCTTGAGGTGGTGATCCGTCATCCACACTGATATGTCTGCCAGACATGCAGAGATGCGATTCGCCACCTGGTCATCAGAAGGGGGAAAGGAGAAGATTAATTGTGTGTCGTCTGCATAGCAATGATAGGAGAGACCATGTGAGGTTATGACAGAGCCAAGTGACTTGGTGTATAGCGAGAATAGGAGAGGGCCTAGAACAGAGCCCTGGGGGACACCAGTGGTGAGAGCGCGTGGTGAGGAGACAGATTCTCGCCACGCCACCTGGTAGGAGCGACCTGTCAGGTAGGACGCAATCCAAGCGTGGGCCGCGCCGGAGATGCCCAACTCGGAGAGGGTGGAGAGGAGGATCTGATGGTTCACAGTATCGAAGGCAGCTGATAGGTCTAGAAGGATGAGAGCAGAGGAGAGAGAGTTAGCTTTAGCAGTGCGGAGCGCCTCCGTGATACAGAGAAGAGCAGTCTCAGTTGAATGACTCAAGAAGGTCATTCTGAGAGAGATAGCGGGAGAGCTGGCCAAGGACGGCACGTTCAAGAGTTTTGGAGAGAAAAGAAAGAAGGGATACTGGTCTGTAGTTGTTGACATCGGAGGGATCGAGTGTAGGTTTTTTCAGAAGGGGTGCAACTCTCGCTCTCTTGAAGACGGAAGGGACGTAGCCCGCGGTCAGGGATGAGTTGATGAGCGAGGTGAGGTAAGGGAGAAGGTCTCCGGAAATGGTCTGGAGAAGAGAGGAGGGGATAGGGTTAAGCGGGCAGGTTGTTGGGCGGCCGGCCGTCACAAGACGCGAGATTTCATCTGGAGAGAGAGGAGAGAAAGAGGTCAGAGAACAGGGTAGGGCAGTGTGAGCAGAACCAGCGGTGTCGTTTGACTTAGCAAACGAGGATCGGATGTCGTCGACCTTCTTTTCAAAATGGTTGACGAAGTCATCTGCAGAGAGGGAGGAGGGGGGGGGGGAGGAGGATTCAGGAGGGAGGAGAAGGTGGCAAAGAGCTTCCTAGGGTTAGAGGCAGATGCTTGGAATTTAGAGTGGTAGAAAGTGGCTTTAGCAGCAGAGACAGAGGAGGAAAATGTAGAGAGGAGGGAGTGAAAGGATGCCAGGTCCGCAGGGAGGCGAGTTTTCCTCCATTTCCGCTCGGCTGCCCGGAGCCCTGTTCTGTGAGCTCGCAATGAGTCGTCGAGCCACGGAGCGGGAGGGGAGGACCGAGCCGGCCTGGAGGATAGGGGACATAGAGAGTCAAAGGATGCAGAAAGGGAGGAGAGGAGGGTTGAGGAGGCAGAATCAGGAGATAGGTTGGAGAAGGTTTGAGCAGAGGGAAGAGATGATAGGATGGAAGAGGAGAGAGTAGCGGGGGAGAGAGAGCGAAGGTTGGGACGGCGCGATACCATCCGAGTAGGGACAGTGTGGGAAGTGTTGGATGAGAGCGAGAGGGAAAAGGATACAAGGTAGTGGTCGGAGACTTGGAGGGGAGTTGCAATGAGGTTAGTGGAAGAACAGCATCTAGTAAAGATGAGGTCGAGCGTATTGCCTGCCTTGTGAGTAGGGGGAAGGTGAGAGGGTGAGGTCAAAAGAGGAGAGGAGTGGAAAGAAGGAGGCAGAGAGGAATGAGTCAAAGGTAGACGTGGGGAGGTTAAAGTCGCCCAGAACTGTGAGAGGTGAGCCGTCCTCAGGAAAGGAGCTTATCAAGGCATCAAGCTCATTGATGAACTCTCCGAGGAACCTGGAGGGCGATAAATGATAAGGATGTTAAGCTTGAAAGGGCTGGTAACTGTGACAGCATGGAATTCAAAGGAGGCGATAGACAGATGGGTAAGGGAGAAAGAGAGAATGACCACTTGGGAGAGATGAGGATCCTGGTGCCACCACCCCGCTGACCAGAAGCTCTCGGGGTGTGCGAGAACACGTGGGCGGACGAAGAGAGAGCAGTAGGAGTAGCAGTGTTATCTGTGGTGATCCATGTTTCCGTCAGTGCCAAGAAGTCGAGGGACTGGAGGGAGGCATAGGCTGAGATGAACTCTGACTTGTTGACCGCAGATCGGCAGTTCCAGAGGCTACCGGAGACCTGGAACTCCACGTGGGTCATGCGCGCTGGGACCACCAGATTAGGGTGGCGCCCACGCGGTGTGGAGCGTTTGTATGGTCTGTGCAGAGAGGAGAAACAGGGATAGACAGACACATAGTTGACAGGCTACAGAAGAGGCTACGCTAATGCAAGGAGATTGGAATGACAAGTGGACTACACGTCTCGAATGTTCAGAAAGTTAAGCTTACGTAGCAAGAATCTTATTGACTAAAATGATTCAAATGATACAGTACTGCTGAAGTAGGCTAGCTGGCAGTGGCTGCGTTGTTGACTTTGTAGGCTAGCTGGCAGTGGCTGCATTGTTGACACTACACTAATCAAGTCGTTCCGTTGAGTGTAATAGTTTCTACAGTGCTGCTATTCGGGGGCTAGCTGGCTAGCTAGCAGTGTTGATTACGTTACGTTGCGTTAAAAGAACGACAATAGCTGGCTAGCTAACCTAGAAAATCGCACTAGACTACACAATTATCTTTGATACAAAGACGGCTATGTAGCTAGCTATGTAGCTAGCTACGATCAAACAAATCAAACCGGTGTGCTGTAATGAAATGAAAATGTGATACTACCTGTGGAGCGAAGCGGAATGCGACCGGGTTGTTGAGTGGGAAGTTCTATTCGGTAGACGTTGGCTAGCTGTTGGCTAGCTAGCAGTGTCTCCTACGTTAAGGACGACAAATAGCTGGCTAGCTAACCTCGGTAAATTAAGATAATCACTCTAAGACTACACACTCTAAACTACACAATTATCTTGGATACGAAGACAGCAAAGACAACTATGTAGCCAGCTAACACTACACTAATCAAGTCGTTCAGTTGAGTGTAATAGTTTCTACAGTGCTGCTATTCGGTAGACGGTGGACGTTTGCTAGCTGGCTAGCTGCTGGGCAGATAGCAGTGTAGACTACGTTAGGACGACGAAATACGATAATTACGCAATTATCTTTGATACAACGACGGCTGTGTAGCTAGCTAAGAAGAAATGCTAAGATTAGACAAATCAAACCGTTGTACTATAATGAAATGTAATGAAATGTAATGAAAAGTTATACTACCTGCGGACCGAAGTGCGAATGCGACCGCTCGCTCCAACCCGGAAGTGAAGATACGACAGTTTTAGTTTGGCACTTCCTCTTTTAGGTTTTTCCTTTCCTTTAACAATAAAACCATTTAAATGCACAATATGGCATTTATGTTCACATTTAACAACACTATGGTTGAATGAATCTCTCACCACATCGACTTCTGCACTGCCACCCAGAAAAAGAGGCAACTTGGAGCTTACCTCAGTTTAATTTATGATCCCAGGAGGACATCTACGGGCCTTTTTAAATACTACACCTATTATATTAGATCATCAGAAATGGGAGGGATAAACAGGAGATAGGCCTGTGCACCGTAAAACTAACTAGTTGAAACGAAACACAATTATATTTAAAACTTAACCCTAACCCTAAACCTGACCCTAACCTCTACCTTCTCCGCTATGCAATCTGGTTTCCGAGCCGGTCACGGGTGCACCTCAGCCACACTCAAGTTACTAAACGACATCATAACCGCCATCGATAAAAGACAGTACTGTGCAACCGTCTTCATCGACCTTGCCAAGGCTTTCGACTCTGTCAATCACCATATTCTTATCGGCAGACTCAGTAGCCTCGGTTTTTCGGATGACTGCCTTGCCTGGTTCACCAATTACTTTGCAGACAGAGTTCAGTGTGTCAAATCGGAGGGCATGCTGTCCGGTCCTCTGGCAGTCTCTATGGGGGTGCCACAGGGTTCAATTCTCGGGCCGACTCTTTTCTCTGTATATATCAATGATTTTGCTCTTGCTGCGGGCGATTCCCTGATCCACCTCTACGCAGACGACACCATTCTATATACTTTCGGCCCGTCATTGGACACTGTGCTATCTAACCTCCAAACAAGCTTCAATGCCATACAACACTCCTTCCGTGGCCTCCAACTGCTCTTAAACGCTAGTAAAACCAAATGCATGCTTTTCAACCGATCGCTGCCTGCACCCGCATGCCCGACTAGCATCACCACACTGGATGGTTCCGACCTTGAATATGTGGACACCTATAAGTACCTAGGTGTCTGGCTAGACTGCAAACTCTCCTTCCAGACCCATATCAAACATCTCCAATCGAAAATCAAATCAAGAGTCGGCTTTCTATTCCGCAACAAAGCCTCCTTCACTCACGCTGCCAAGCTTACCCTAGTAAAACTGACTCTCCTACCGATCCTCGACTTCGGCGATGTCATCTACAAAATTGCTTCCAACACTCTACTCAGCAAACTGGATGCAGTTTATCACAGTGCCATCCGTTTTGTCACTAAAGCACCTTATACTACCCACCACTGCGACTTGTATGCTCTAGTCGGCTGGCCCTCGCTACATATTCGTCGCCAGACCCACTGGCTCCAGGTCATCTACAAGGCCATGCTAGGTAAAGCTCCGCCTTATCTCAGTTCACTGGTCACGATGGCAACACCCATCCGTAGCACGCGCTCCAGCAGGTGTATCTCACTGATCATCCCTAAAGCCAACACCTCATTCGGCCGCCTTTCGTTCCAGTACTCTGCTGCCTGTGACTGGAACGAATTGCAAAAATCGCTGAATCAAATCAAATCAAAATCAAATCAAATTTATTTATATAGCCCTTCGTACATCAGCTGATATCTCAAAGTGCTGTACAGAAACCCAGCCTAAAACCCCAAACAGCAAACAATGCAGGTGTAAAAGCACGGTGGCTAGGAAAAACTCCCTAGAAAGGCCAAAACCTAGGAAGAAACCTAGAGAGGAACTGGGCTATGTGGGGTGGCCAGTCCTCTTCTGGCTGTGCCGGGTAGAGATTATAACAGAACATGACCAAGATGTTCAAATGTTCATAAATGACCAGCATGGTCGAATAATAATAAGGCAGAACAGTTGAAACTGGAGCAGCAGCACAGTCAGGTGGACTGGGGACAGCAAGGAGCCATCATGTCAGGTAGTCCTGGGGCACGGTCCTAGGGCTCAGGTCCTCCGAGAGAGAGAGAGAAAGAGAGAATTAGAGAGAGCATATGTGGGGTGGCCAGTCCTCTTCTGGCTGTGCCGGGTGGAGATTATAACAGAACGTGGCCAAGATGTTCAAATGTTCATAAATGACCAGCATGGTTGAATAATAGTAAGGCAGAACAGTTGAAACTGGAGCAGGAGCATGGCCAGGTGGACTGGGGACAGCAAGGAGTCCTCATGTCAGGTAGTCCTGGGACATGGTCCTAGGGCCCATGCCAGTTGAAACTGGAGCAGCAGCATGGCCAGGTGGACTGGGGACAGCAAGGAGTCATCATGTCAGGTAGTCCTGGGGCATGGTCCTAGGGCTCAGATCCTCCGAGAGAGAGAAAGAAAGAGAGAAGGAGAGAATTAGAGAACGCACACTTAGATTCACACAGGACACCGAATAGGACAGGAGAAGTACTCCAGATATAACAAACTGACCCTAGCCCCCCGACACATAAACTACTGCAGCATAAATACTGGAGGCTGAGACAGGAGGGGTCAGGAGACACTGTGGCCCCATCCGAGGACACCCCGGACAGGGCCAAACAGGAAGGATATAACCCCACCCACTTTGCCAAAGCACAGCCCCCACACCACTAGAGGGATATCTTCAACCACCAACTTACCATCCTGAGACAAGGCCGAGTATAGCCCACAAAGATCTCCGCCACGATACAACCCAAGGGGGTGGGGGGGGGCAACCCAGACAGGCCGACCACAACAGTGAATCAACCCACCCAGGTGACGCACCCCCCCCCAGGGACGGCATGAGAGAGCCCCAGCAAGCCAGTGACTCAGCCCCCGTAACAGGGTTAGAGGCAGAGAATCCCAGTGGAAAGAGGGGAACCGGCCAGGCAGAGACAGCAAGGGCGGTTCGTTGCTCCAGAGCCTTTCCGTTCACCTTCCCACTCCTGGGCCAGACTACACTCAATCATATGACCCACTGAAGAGATGAGTCTTCAGTAAAGACTTAAAGGTTGAGACCGAGTTTGCGTCTCTGACATGGGTAGGCAGACCGTTCCATAAAAATGGAGCTCTATAGGAGAAAGCCCTGCCTCCAGCTGTTTGCTTAGAAATTCTAGGGACAATTAGGAGGCCTGCGTCTTGTGACCGTAGCGTACGTGTAGGTATGTACGGCAGGACCAAATCAGAGAGGTAGGTAGGAGCAAGCCCATGTAATGCTTTGTAGGTTAGCAGTAAAACCTTGAAATCAGCCCTTGCTTTGACAGGAAGCCCTTGCTTTGACAGGAAGTGTAGAGGCTAGCACTGGAGTAATATGATCAAATGTTTTGGTTCTAGTCAGGATTCTAGCAGCCGTATTTAGCACTAACTGAAGTTTATTTAGTGCTTTATCCGGGTAGCCGGAAAATAGAGCATTGCAGTAGTCTAACCTAGAAGTGACAAAAGCATGGATTAATTTTTCTGCATCATTTTTGGACAGAAAGTTTCTGATTTTTGCAATGTTACGTAGATGGAAAAAAGCTGTCCTCGAAATGGTCTTGATATGTTCTTCAAAAGAGAGATCAGGGTCCAGAGTAACGCCGAGGTCCTTCACAGTTTTATTTGAGACGACTGTACAACCATTAAGATTAATTGTCAGATTCAACAGAAGATCTCTTTGTTTCTTGGGACCTAGAACAAGCATCTCTGTTTTGTCCGAGTTTAATAGTAGAAAGTTTGCAGCCATCCACTTCCTTATGTCTGAAACACATGCTTCTAGCGAGGGCAATTTTGGGGCTTCACCATGTTTCATTGAAATGTACAGCTGTGTGTCATCCGCATAGCAGTGAAAGTTTACATTATGTTTTCGAATAACATCCCCAAGAGGTAAAATATATAGTGAAAACAATAGTGGTCCTAAAACAGAACCTTGAGGAACACCGAAATGTACAGTTGATTTGTCAGAGGACAAACCATTCACAGAGACAAACTGATATCTTTCCGACAGATAAGACCTAAACCAGGCCAGAACATGTCCGTGTAGACCAATTTGGGTTTCCAATCTCTCCAAAAGAATGTGGTGATCGATGGTATCAAAAGCAGCACTAAGGTCTAGGAGCACGAGGACAGATGCAGAGCCTCAGTCCGATGCCATTAAAATGTCATTTATCACCTTCACAAGTGCTGAAGGATTGCTTTCCAGGCATCTTTGCCCTCTCGCAGAGCCTTTTTGCAGAGGTTCTTTGCGATTTTTACTGCGGACTCCGCCTTCACATTAGCTTTTGGGTGTAGTGACGTGCTCGAATTCCCATTCTGCAGCAAATTTTTGGAACTCAACTCCGGAGAATTGGGGTCCATTGTCTGAAATTACCCTATCTGGTCTCTGATTTCTATAAGGTACTGGTCCGTAACATTGAGGTAGTCAGCCTGGTTGATGTGTTCAACATCCACTTGCTCTGTTTGTAAGCTGCACACTGCGTGTTGTTCATGCATGGAGCGTGTGTGAGTGCCTGATGCAGTAGCCCTGCTGAGCGTGTCACTCACATACATCTCTGGCCCTGGCTTATACACCACCTTGAGGTTGCAGTTTTGTAGGGCCAGTAGCATGCTCTGCAGTCGTTTTGGGGCATTCAGAAGAGGGTTAGGGTTAGGGTTAGGGTTAGGGTTAGGGTTAGGGTTAGTGTTAGGGTTAGGGGTTGGGGGTTAGGGTTAGGGGTTAGGGGTGAGGGTTAGGGTTAGGGTTAGGGTTAGGGTTAGGGTTAGGGGTTAGGGTTAGGGGTGAGGGTTAGGGTTAGGGTTAGGGTTAGGAGAAAATTGCCCTTCAAGAGGACCATATACACGGGCACCTGCTCTCTAATTCTATTGCTCCTAAGGATACCTAATTGTTCTACTGGAAATTGGGAGGTATTCCCCAAGAGCAGGGGTTATGGTTCATACCGGAAGGAAAGCCATTGAAATTAACCTTTTCCTCCAAGAGGATAACCCCCCAGGCAATGCATCGATCCCTGCTCCCTAATTCCCAGGCTCTACAGGATGCCTCTTTATGGAGCCCGAGTTCCAGTTTAAGAATCTGGTTTAGGGTTAGGCTGGTTAATCTCTATCAGGCCTGAAGGGATTCCTTGTGGTAGCAGAATCAGAATCCTTTAGGTAACATTTATTTAAAAAATGTCGTATTCATTTTCTAAGTATGCTTATGTGGGAAAATAAACTTTTCCCATTGGGGAGAGGTTAGGCCTGTCTTCTTATGGGAATGTGTCTAACTATTTACATGTCCCCTCTGAGGTTGCCCTTATCTTGATTTAGTATATGGCCTAGGAGGCTCACTGTCTCCGTGAGATGGGATGGGAGTATCTAAAATGACAATTGATATATACCATTGGATGATGTAATGTCTTGGTCCTAAGTGGTACCAGGAATGAGATAAGAGCTTCGTTTAGGAGACCAAACTGAACGATAATTTATAGCTAAATACTGTCTGGCGATGGGATGCTCCTCTCTCAAGTAAAATTCTTCCTTTGTGCAGTTTTCCTAAGACCTGTGGTTTGTCATGTCGACTAGGATCTCAGTTGCCATTATGTTGACACTCTCAGAGAATTCATTTATAGACACTGAATTGATCTGAGAGTCACAGGGCTATGGTGAAGCTCATATTTATTAAAGATGGACTTTATGATAACTCTGACTTGTGTGTGGTTTGCTCTCTCATGATTTGGTAATATAGGAAATTTCCACGACATGATGCAACCGATCAGGATGCTCTCGATGTTGCAGCTGTAGAACCTTTTGAAGATCTCAGGACCCATGCCAAATCATTTTAGTTTCCTGGGGGGAATAGGTTTGGTCATGCCGTCTTCATGACTGTCATGATGTGCTTGGACCATTCTAGTTTGTTGGTGATGTGGACACCAAGGAACTTGAAGCTCTCAACCTGCTCCACTACAGCCCTGTCGATGAGAATGGGGACGTGCTCGGTGCTCCTTTTCCTGTAGTCCACAATCATCTACTTAGTCTTGGTTACGTTGAGGGATAGGTTGTTATTCTGGCACCACCCGGCCAGGTCTCTGACCTCCTCCCTATAGGCTGTCTCGTCGTTGTCGGTGATCAGGCCTACCACTGTTGTGTCATCTGCAAACTTAATGATGGTGTTGGAGTCGTGCCTGGCCATGCCTTGTTCAGGTACAGAACGATGGCGCTCTTGCTGCAGGTGATTCCCTGATCCACGTATACAGAATGGTGTCGTCTGCGTAGACATCTGGCCCTTCTTTGGACACAGTGTTAACAAACCTCCAAACGAGCTTCAATGCCATACAACACTCCTTCCGTGGCCTCCGTGCTCTTAAACACTAGCAAAACTAAATGCATGCTTCCCGCCCACACCCGCCTGACTAGCATCACTACTGTGGACGGTTATGACTTAAAATATGTGGACAACTACAAATATCTAGTTGTCTGGCTAGCCAGTAAACTCTTGGTTACTAGTCCAACGCTCTAACCGCTAGGCTACTCTCCTGCCGCCCCAATAAACGGAATAAACGTGGTGAGTGAAGAACTTGATGAAATAGTCTACTCCCTACCCGGTATCTTATTCTGCCACTATAAAACTTTGTAAGCGTTGTTTGTTGGCAACCTTGTTATTTCCGAAGATTTTGGAACAGATTCCCTTTGGATCATTCTACAAATTATACCACCCTGGTAGTGGTGGAGTAGGGGCCTGAGGGCACACAGTGTGTTGTAATGTTTTAAAATGGTATAAACTACCTTCATTTTGCTGGACCCCAAGAAGAGTAGCTGCTGCTTTGGCAGCAGCTAATGGGGATACATAATAAATACAAATATTAAATGTACAGGCTACAATGTGGGGATCTCATGCACAGTGATGCCAACTTAACCATTTTGTTGATTTAGTAACTTTTCAGAGTACCCTGGCAACTTTTCTTTCAAACAGCACCTAGCAACAAATTTAGCTACTTTTAAAATGTATTTGGAACTTTTGAAAGTGACTCAAACGCTAAAATGCATTCTCCCTCTAAATAACACGAAACCGATTTTCTCTGTCACATACTCCATCACAACACATGTGTCTGGCTGCAAAAGTGCAGTGTGAGTTACATGCAGCAGGCACTCAGCTCCTGCACAGGCAGCAGCAATTTCAGCAAATTGCAAATCATTGTTGGCTGACAGCAGCAGCAGTAGTACGAGTTCGACGAGACAAATGTTTGATCTAGAACAGAACTTACAACATCAATCAACATTTCTCAATCAAAATTGTACAGCCAGAAGTACAGAAAAGAGTGTGAGTCTGTACCTTTAAAGGGTGTCTGAAGCCAGTAATTGGGGATGATTGTCGGCATACTGTGCCTACTGCAGATCAGATCTGCTTGCAACAATGTATGACATCAAAAAACATTGCAAACATTTAAATAAATCAAAACCGTACAACCCTGCACCACAGTCGACATTACCACAGTCTACATTACCACAGTCTACATTACCACAGTCGACATTACCACAGTCAACATTACCACAGTCTACATTACCACAGTCTACATTACCACAGTCTACATTACCACAGGCCACATTATCACAGTCGACATTACCACAGTCGACATTACCACAGTCTACATTACCACAGTCTACATTACCACCATCAACATTACCACAGTCGACATTACCACAGTCGACATTACCACAGTCTACATTACCACCGCCCACATTACCACAGTCTACATTACCACAGTCTACATTACCACAGTCGACATTACCACAGTCTACATTACCACAGTCGACATTACCACAGTCGACATTACCACAGCTGGTTATTAAGAAAGTGGATAACTGCAAAAGCGCAGAAGCTACTATATGCCATTGCAGAGCATTGTTCGCTGCTAGCATGCCACCATTTAGGTATGGCTTGCAAAGCTGCCTTTTCAGATTCTGTGGCAGCAACAAACTTCCATATGCACCGCACCAAGTGCACAGAAATGATTAGGGGAGTACTGGCTCCTTATTTTCTCCAAAGGGTAACATCAGATGTGGGAGATGAGAAGTTCAGTCTCCTTTTGGATGAGTCCGCTGATCAATACCTGGGTGTGGTGATTCGGTATTTCAGTGCTAAAAAAAGAACCGTTGTGTCCACATTTCTCGGGCTGGTTGAATTGGAGGGGGCGATGCCAGATCAATAGCAAAGGCGGTAGTTGAGTTTCTTGAGAAGTGTAACCTTGAAAAAGAGAATCTTCAGGGTTTTAAAGGAAGAATGTGCATTGCCCAATTTGGTTCTCATCCACTGTGTGTGCTATTCTTTACAATTGGCTGTCAGTGCAGCATCCAAAAGAAACCATCCCTAGGAGTGTTGAGTACTTAATCAGGGAAACCTACAACTGGTTTTCGATTTCCTCAAAACGGCATGAGGCGTACAAAGCAGTGTATGCCACCATGAATTGTGGCCAGAAACCCCTGCAGATCACAAGTGTGTGTCACACGTTGGCTATCGATTGAGCCTGCAGTAACTCGTATATTGAGCCAGTGGGAAGAACTGAAACTCCACTTTGAGTTGACGTACAAGTTGCAGTGATGTCATTTGAGGGAGATCAAACAGATCCTGTCAAGCTTTTGGACAATCTGGTACATCTCTTAACATCAATTTGCAGCAGAGTAGTCAACCCTACGGCAAAAATGGATGTCCTGAAGGATCCCATTGATGGACATCTCAGCCCATCACCATACCTTGGGTAAGTTTTTGAGAGCATGTTGTACCAACTCAGTCTCGCGCCAGAGGACAAAAAGGTCATTCGGAGATGGTGCAGCAACTACATTGTTGCTTTAAGCAAGGAGCTGCAAGCAAGGCTCCCAGACAACATAGAAGCCTTGCGAAACATGGCCTTGTTCAGTGGTAAGGAAATGCCAAAGCACAAAGGCACCACTGAAATTATTAAAGTAGTTGAGCTACTGGGATACCAGCCCCAAACAATTTATAAAATTGTTTCCCAATTGAGAAACATCCATCTGTTTAGGTGGAACTCAACTGAAAATACAGTTGAGTTTTGGAGTGAAGTCAATAACTACACAGACTCTTCCGGGTCAAATCCATTTGAAGAACTGTGCAAAGCTGCACTCGCTGCCCTCTCCTTGCCACACTCAAATGCGGAGTTTGAACGGCTGTTCAGCCAAATGAGTGTGGTCAAGTCAAAGTTAAGAAATAGAATGTCACACTCTCAACTCCATACTCCTGGTGCGGTATGGACTGAAGCTGGCTGGTGATACCTGTTACCAGCATAAACTACCAAGTGAAGTTCTGCAGCAGTTTGGCACCACAGCAGCGTACAGCTTCAAGGCCTCTCCATCCTCCTGCTGGTTCCAGCTCCGTCACAATGCAGTTGGACAGTGAAGATGAAGAGGATTTCCTTGGCAATCTATGATTCATCATATTATCCTCTTACAGGAAATGGGAGGATAAGTGGCAGCACGGGCCCTCCATTTGGAGTGGTTCCAATTTTAACAAGAACGACGGTGTTGCCATTTTAATCAAGACCCCACAGGTGGTGATGAAGGGGAGCACGGTGGTGGTAGGCGGGCGTGCTGTTTTAGCCAATTGTACTTTTATGGGGAGGGATTTTAACGTGCTAAATGTGTATGGTTTTAACAATAAACATGACCGGTGCACACTTTTAGAAGACCTGCAGTCCCACATGCTAGGGAGGGATCCTCTAGTGGTGGGTGGGGATTTTAACTGTGTTTTTAGTAGAGCAGACAGGAGAGGGGCAGGAAAAGATTTTAAGGTGGACAGGTCAAGTGTTTTATTGCAAGGGCTGTGCAGGGATTTTAAACTGACTGACTGTTTTAAAACCCTGCATCCAAGAGAGGAGGGCTTCACCTGGACCAGTGGTGACGGCACCAGAGCCTCTCGCATTGATTATCTGTTTACCCGGGACTGTCCCCCAACTGATGCTAGAATAACCCCTGCTTTCTTCTCAGATCACGTAATGCTGACGTGCACCCTTTCACTAACTTCGGGTGTGACTGTGGGAAGAGGGCCCTGGAAATTGAACTGCTCCCTTTTAGTAGTTAGTCAGTACACGGAGCAGTTCATCCAGTGGCAGACGCTACAGGACTTCTTTAGAGAGATAGGAACCCTTTTAATAATAATATAATAATAATAATAATAATAATAATATTATATAGAAGATGTAGAAGATGATAGAGTAGTTAGTCAGTACACGGAGCAGTTCATCCAGTGGCAGACGCTACAGGACTTCTTTAGAGAGATAGGAACCCTTTTAGAAGATGATAGAGTAGTTAGTCAGTACACGGAGCAGTTCAGCCAGTGGCAGACGCTACATGACTTCTTTGACACACGAGCACAGTGGTGGGAAATGGTGAAGGGAAGGACGAGGACCTTCTTTAGCATTTTAGGGAGTTTTATTCCTCTGCTGGTAGCGTGACTACAGCTCAAGCTCATTACCATAACGCACAATGCGCAAAAATATTCCTAAAAATATTTAACCTCCACACATTAACAAGTAAAATAGCTCAAATGAAAGATAAACAAGTTGTTTATCTAGCCAGCAAGTCAGATTTCTAAAATGTTTTACGGCGAAAACATAGCACATATTTATGTCAAACCACCACCGCAGACATATCTCATTAGCATAGCCAAGTAGGAAAAAATATGCAATCAACAAACGCAGGATTAAAAAAAAATCATTTCACTAACCTTTTGAAATCTTCATCAGATGACAGTAATATAACATGTTACACAGTACATTCATTTTTTTCAATAATATGCTATATATATCCATAAATCTCTGTTTACAATTACGCATCGTTCAAAAAATGCTACTAAAATGTGAGGAGAAATTAAATAGCTCCGGCAGATAACGTCAGCTAACAAGGAATACACATCATAAACTTTGACTAAATATGCATGTTTTACATATGTATAGGAAGATACACTTATTCTAAATGCAATCGCTGTGTTACATGTATTTTTAATGTTACAGGTAGAGTTCACTAGGCTAAACTAGGAGTCGGCGCTCCAAAAGTACCATTCTGGCTCCTCTACCTTGGAGACGACAGAAACCCAAAATTAACACATAAATATTTCCTTACCTTTGCTGTTCTTCCATCAACAGAACTGGAAGGGATTATACTCACCAAACCAGCGTTTAGTTTTCAAGTCTGCGTCTTTCGGTTCTCAAAATACACGCATTTCGGTCAAAATGTAGGCAAAAATTGAAGTGGATGCGCACCAAAAGGTCGAAATTATATATTATATGTCGAGTTAACTTGTCAAACTAACTTCATAATCAAGCTTTAACATGTTATAAAGGTGTACAGCAATTTTGAGAACAAACAGAAACACAGGCACCGTTCAATCGATCTTGGAAAAAAGAGAGGACTTGACCATTGCGCACAGAAAAATGACAGTTTTTTTTGAGTGACTGAGAGCTTACCGCGTGCTCAAACTCTCGCGAGCGGGCGATTCTCACAATGAGAAACCCCATTGAAAGCTGAGATCACGCTGAACACGTGGAGACTGTTCCTGGCGCTGTAACTGTTTGGGGAGGGTGTTTGCGATGACGTCAAATGTGAGCCAACTTTTCAGATGAGAAGAGATAGTTTGGGAGAATGCAGATTTTGAGAGTTCTGCTTTACATAGAGACAAAATTTAAACGGTTTTAGAAGCTTTAGAGTGTTTTCTATTCGATAATATTTTTTATTTGCATATATTAGCAACTTTTGACAAAAATGTATCATGTTTTATATGGGTACCCAAATCCTCCAGAAGGGGCAGTAAACCGTGGTATCCTGAACAGGAGATAGGAAAGAAAAAAGCAGAAACAAAGATAGATGCATGGTGGGACTGCAAAAGCGACTGAAAAGGTATTTTAACCTATGCCAACAGGGCCTTGATTTTAACCAAGAAATTAAAGAAGGAAATTGCACTTTTAGCAGAACAGAAAAGCAAGGGGGTTATTTTAAGAAGTAAAGAAAGGGAATTAGAAGAGGGGGAGAAGTGCACTAAGTACTTTTTTAAGAAAATAGTTAGTAAGGGTAGGTTAATGACTGGTTTAAAAAATAAAGATGGGGTTTTAAAACAGATAGAGGGAATAAAATAAGTAGTCAAGGATTTTTATGGGGAACTGTTTGGGGTAAAAGATGTATGTGAAGAGACCATGGGGGACGTTTTAACCTACATCGACAAGACCCTACCCAACACAGACGACCTGATAAAAGACCTGACGAGGACAGAAATTGACCAAGGACTGAAACATTTTAAGAGGGGTAAATCAAAGGGGTAGGACGGCCTCCCTTTGGAGTTTTATTTGACCTTTTGGGATGTTTTAGCCAACGAACTTCTGACTGTTTTTACTGACTTTGAACATCTTGACAGACTACCTGACAGTTTTAGAGCGGGGATCGTGACTCTTTTATATAAGAAAAATGACAGGACGGACCTGAAGAACTGGAGACCGATAACCCTTTTAAACTTTGATTGTACACTTTTTACCAAGGTTTTAACACAGAATGTCTTCTGTTTTAGAGGAGGTGATCCACCCGGATCAAACCTGTGCCGTTCCCGGAAGGAAGATCCCGGACAGCCTGATACTGATCCGAGATGCCATCTGTTATGCGAGAGACAGAAACATGCGGCTTGTAGTCCTAAATTTAGATTTTGAAAAAGCCTTTGATTGGGTCTCGCACCAGTACCTCTTTAAGGTACTGCAAAAAATGGGTTTCCCGGACAGGTTCTTAGTTTGGGTGGGAATGCTGTACGGGGACATCACCAGCAAAATCCTTGTAAATGGGCATCTGTCAAAAGCAGTGGGAGTACACTGCGGCGTCCGTCAGGGCTGTCCGTTATCTCCTCTTCTGTTCGTGGCCTGTATTGAACCACTGGCACAGGTCTTGAGAAGGGACCAAGGGATCAGTGGGGTGGGTATCCCGGGGAGTGGGGGGATGACCGCCAAGTGCGTCTTTTACATGGACGACGTCAACATTTTATGTACCGACCTTTTATCCGTCAGGACTCTGGACTCTGACTGGTACAGACAGCTCAGTTGGTAGAGCATGCTTGTACGCCAGGGTAGTGGGTTCGATCCCCGGGACCAGACGTAGAATGTATGCACACATGACTGTAAGGGGATAAAGACTGAAAGGCATATATTATATTATTATTATATAGACAAGACAGAGGACAAGACAGAGGCCCAATTTTTCGGACCGTGGGCAGACCCAGAGTTGACCAGACTGCCTCTGACAGTTAAACTGACAGACATAAGGGTACTGGGGGTAAAGTTTGACCGGGAGGGAGGAGGGAGCGGTAACTGGAGTGGGATCCTGGGGACTGTAAGACAGAGACTGGGTTTTTGGGGACTACGACAGCTGACTTTTGAGGGCAAGGTTTTAATCATTAAAGCTGTGATTTTACCTGTGCGTTTATTAATCAGTTCTGTTTTTATTCCCCCTCAAAGGAGTATTTTAGACCTGGAGCGGATGCTTTTTTACTTCCTGTGGGGAGGCAAGTGGGACAGGCTGAGGAGGGAGGTGGTCAAGAGGCCCAGGTCCAAGGGGGGGAAGGCTTTCCTGACCTCTACTTGTTCCTGGGCAGCCGCTACACAGCGTTACATCTGACTCTTGCCACCTCCCCGGTCAACAACAAGACTCAGGCCCTCGCACGGTTCTGGCTGGGATCCTACCTCAGGACTCTGATGCTGATCCCAGTCGACCTGCGAGCCCCAGTCTCTTTCCTGCTACCCCCGCACTATAGGCCCTCGCACGGTTCTAATGAACATTGACACTGGTTCAATAATAATAATAATAATATATGCCATTTAGCAGACGCTTTTATCCAAAGCGACTTACAGTCATGTGTGCATACATTCTACGTATGGGTGGTCCCAGGGATTGAACCCACTACCCTGGCGTTACAAGCGCCATGCTCTACCAACTGAGCTACAGAAGGACCACCTTGAATAATGTTTTTACGTTAACAATTAAATAAAGTTTAAACAATTAATACAAATTAAATGAATCAACATATAATTTCAAAATGTACAAATTAGATAACTTGTTTATAATTGTTAGACATCTTAGTAAGTAGGCTGTTATTACATAAGCATCATTTTGGGAAAACAAATATATCCATACCAGAGGTGGAACCTTGATCCCTGATCTACTGGGTGTGCAGACTTCTATTCCAGCAATAATACACATTATAATCAACCCATTATGTTGGATAAATTGAGCAGACTTCTACTTGTACACTACTAGTCCCCTACTGTGGTCCCCTACTCTGCTAGTCCCCTACTGTGGTCCCCTACTCTGCTAGTCCCCTACCCCTACTGGGGTCCTCTACTCTGCTAGTCCCCTACTGGGGTCCCCTACTCTGCTTAGTCCCCTACTGTGGTCCCCTACTCTGCTAGTCCCCTACTCTACTAGTCCCCTACTGGGGTCCCCTACTCTGCTAGTCCCCTACTGGGGTCCCCTACTCTGCTAGTCCCCTACTGGGGTCCCCTACTCTGCTAGTCCCCTACTGGGGTCCTCTACTCTGCTAGTCCCCTACTGGGGTCCCCTACTCTGCTAGTCCCCTACTGTGGTCCCCTACTCTGCTAGTTCCCTACTCTGCTAGTTCCCTACTCTGCTAGTCCCCTACTCTGCTAGTTCCCTACTCTGCTAGTTCCCTACTCTGCTAGTCCTCTACTCTGCTAGTCCCCTACTGTGGTCCCCTACTCTGCTAGTCCCCTACTGTGGTCCCCTACTCTGCTAGTTCCCTACTCTGCTAGTTCCCTACTCTGCTAGTCCCCTACTCTACTAGTCCCCTACCGTGGTCCCCTACTCTGCTAGTCCCCTACTCTGCTAGTCCCCTACTCTGCTAATCCCCTACTCTGCTAGTCCCCTACTGTGGTCCCATACTCTGCTAGTCCCCTACTGTGGTTCCCTACTCTGCTAGTCCCCTACTCTGCTAGTCCCCTACTGTGGTCTCCTACTCTGCTGGTCCCCTACTCTGCTGGTCCCCTACTCTACTAGTCCCCTACTCTGCTAGTCCCCTACTGTGGTCCCCTACTCTGCTAGTTTCCTACTCTGCTAGTCCCCTACTCTGCTAGCCCCCTACTGTGGTCCCCTACTCTGCTAGTCCCCTACTCTGCTAGTCCCCTACTGTGGTCCCCTACTCTGCTAGTCCCCTACTCTGCTAGTCCCCTACTGTGGTCCCCTACTCTGCTAGTCCCCTACTCTACTAGTCCCCTACTCTGCTACTCCCCTACTGTGGTCCCCTATACATTATTATCAACTCATTAGGTTGGATAAATTGAGCATACTTCTATTCCAGCAATAATACACATTACAATCAACCCATTATGTTGGATAAATTGAGCAGACTTTTACTTGTACACTACTAGACCCTACTGTGGTCCCGTACTCTGCTTTAGTCCCCTACTGTGGTCCCCTACTCTGCTAGTCCCCTACTGGGGTCCTCTACTCTGCTAGTCCCCTACTGGGGTCCCCTACTCTGCTAGTCCCCTACTGTGGTCCCCTACTCTGCTAGTCCCATACTGTGGTCCCCTACTCTGCTAGTTCCCTACTCTGCTAGTTCCCTACTCTGCTAGTCCCCTACTCTGCTAGTCCCCTACTCTACTAGTCCCCTACTGTGGTCCCCTACTCTGCTAGTCCCCTACTCTGCTAGTCCCCTACTCTGCTAATCCCCTACTCTGCTAGTCCCCTACTGTGGTCCCCTACTGTGCTAGTTCCCTACTCTGCTAGTCCCCTACTGTGGTCCCATACTCTGCTAGTCCCCTACTGTGGTTCCCTACTCTGCTAGTCCCCTACTCTGCCAGTCCCCTACTGTAGTCTCCTACTCTGCTAGTCCCCTACTCTGCTAGTCCCCTACTGTGGTCCCCTACTCTGCTAGTTTCCTACTCTGCTAGTCCCCTACTCTGCTAGTTCCCTACTCTGCTAGTTCCCTACTCTGCTAGTCCCCTACTGTGGTCCCCTACTCTGCTAGTTTCCTACTCTGCTAGTCCCCTACTCTGCTAGTTCCCTACTCTGCTAGCCCCCTACTGTGGTCCCCTACTCTGCTAGTCCCCTACTCTGCTAGTCCCCTACTGTGGTCCCCTACTCTGCTAGTCCCCTAACTGTCTGTCCCCCCTTAACTGTCTGTCTCGTCTCTCTGGTAACTAACCGTCTTTCTTGTCTCTCTGGTAACTAAACTTCTGTCATCTCTCTGGTAACTAACCTTCTGTCGTCTCTCTGGTAACTAACCTTCTGTCGTCTTTCTGGTAACTAACCGTCTTTCTTGTCTCTCTGGTAACTAATCTTCTGTCATCTCTCTGGTAACTAACCGTCTGTCGTCTCTCTGGTAACTAACCTTCTGTCGTCTTTCTGGTAACTGACCTTCTGTCGTCTCTCTGGTAACTAACCTTCTGTCGTCTCTCTGGTAACTTAACCGTCTGTCTCGTCTCTCTGGTAACTAACCTTCTGTCGTCTCTCTGGTAACTAACCTTCTGGCGTCTCTCTGGTAACTGACCTTCTGTCGTCTCTGGTAACTGACCTTCTGTCGTCTCTCTGGTAACTAACCTTCTGGCGTCTCTCTGGTAACTGACCTTCTGTCGTATCTGGTAACTGACCTTCTGTCATGTCTCTCTGGTAACTGACCTTCTGTCGTGTCTCTCTGGTAACTGACCTTCTGTCATGTCTCTCTGGTAACTGACCTTCTGTCATGTCTCTCTGGTAACTAACCTTCTGTCGTGTCTCTCTGGTAACTAACCTTCTGTCGTGTCTCTCTGGTAACTGACCTTCTGTCGTGTCTCTCTGGTAACTGACCTTCTGTCGTGTCTCTCTGGTAACTAACCTTCTGTCGTGTCTCTCTGGTAACTAACCTTCTGTCGTGTCTCTCTGGTAACTAACCTTCTGTCGTGTCTCTCTGGTAACTGACCTTCTGTCGTGTCTCTCTGGTAACTGACCTTCTGTCGTGTCTCTCTGATAACTAACCTTCTGTCGTCTCTGGTAACTAACCTTCTGTCGTCTCTCTGGTAACTAACCTTCTGTCGTCTCTCTGGCAACTAACCTTCTGTCGTCTCTCTGGCAACTAACCTTCTGTCGTCTCTCTGGTAACTAACCTTCTGTCGTCTCTCTGGTAACTTAACCATATGTCTCGTCTCTCTGGTAACTTAACCGTCTGTCTCGTCTCTCTGGTAACTAACCGTCTTTCTCGTCTCTCTGGTAACTAACCTTCTGTCGTCTCTCTGGTAACTAACCTTCTGGCGTCTCTCTGGTAACTGACCTTCTGTCGTCTCTGGTAACTGACCTTCTGTCGTCTCTCTGGTAACTAACCTTCTGGCGTCTCTCTGGTAACTGACCTTCTGTCGTATCTGGTAACTGACCTTCTGTCATGTCTCTCTGGTAACTGACCTTCTGTCGTGTCTCTCTGGTAACTGACCTTCTGTCATGTCTCTCTGGTAACTGACCTTCTGTCGTGTCTCTCTGGTAACTAACCTTCTGTCGTGTCTCTCTGGTAACTAACCTTCTGTCGTGTCTCTCTGGTAACTGACCTTCTGTCGTGTCTCTCTGGTAACTGACCTTCTGTCGTGTCTCTCTGGTAACTAACCTTCTGTCGTGTCTCTCTGGTAACTAACCTTCTGTCGTGTCTCTCTGGTAACTAACCTTCTGTCGTGTCTCTCTGGTAACTGACCTTCTGTCGTGTCTCTCTGGTAACTGACCTTCTGTCGTGTCTCTCGGATAACTAACCTTCTGTCGTCTCTGGTAACTAACCTTCTGTCGTCTCTCTGGTAACTAACCTGACCTCTACTTGTTCCTGGGCAGCCGCTACACAGCGTTACATCTGACTCTTGCCACCTCCCCGGTCAACAACAAGACTCAGGCCCTCGCACGGTTCTGGCTGGGATCTTACCTCAGGACTCTGAGGCTGATCCCAGTCGACCTACGAGCCCCAGTCTCTTTCCTGCTACCCCCGCACTACGTCCAGCTCCAGAAGTTTTTAAGACATTTTAAACTGGAAAAAGAAACAGTCCCAGTTTTAACTAAACACCGCTCTCTTCTCTCTCTTGTGCAGGATCGGAAACCAGTGTGTCCAGTGCGCGGGCTCGCTCTAGGCGAGCCCACAACGGTCTGGCGCAACGTGGCCCATCCTGCTCTCCTGAATCGGCATCGGGACCTGTCCTGGATGGTCGCCCACGAGATCCTCCCGGTCAGGGCCGTTATGCACTCACGGGGCATGGCGAGGACATCCGCGTGCCCCCGACCAGGCTGCGGCCAAGAAGAGTCGGTGAGGCACATGCTCTGGGAGTGCAGAGCTGCCAGGGACCTGTGGAAGGAAGCAGGCCTCCTGATCACCCTGTGTCTGCCAGCAGGGGAGGACCTAACACCTCAGCTCGTGCTGTATGGGGTGGGCCGAAGGTCTATTCCATCAAAGGCCTTCACAAAGTTCTGGCCCACCCTCACGTGCCTGAAGGAAGAACTGTGGTCCTCACGCAACCTGCTAGTAGGGAAAAGCGTAGAGACCACACCCCAGGCAGTGGCCATGGTAGCCATGGAAGCACTGGGATGGTACGGAAGGAAGAGGGCCTCGACCCCAGGCGAAGGGTCCCCCACAACACCCTAGGTCCCGGCGGCCACGGCCTGACAGCGCTGCAGCGCCTAGGGCGATGCGCCTAGGGGAGGGATCTCCTCTGGGCCCCGACGGAAGGGATGGTAATTTATTCAGAGGAGCAGGATGAGGTGAGTTAGATAAGGACCCACCCCGTTCCTGTACAAGGGACCGAAGACAGACTTTTAACAAAGTGACTTTTTAACATGTTTTTCATGTCTTAAAAATGTTTGACCCTTGTTAGATCATTAGTACACATTTTAAATGGCTTTTACATATTTGATGTTTTTACAAGGAAAGTACTTTTATTCATGGTTGTTTTCATTGGTTTTAACAACATGTACTTTTTAACAAATTTAAATGTAACTTTCAAATGCTGTGTTTTATGCCTTTATTGACGTTTTTATGTGTATAAATGATGTAAAAAATGTATGAGCTGTTTTTAAAGGAATTGTGTAAATAAAACTTTTCCGGAAAAAAAAATCTGTTCTTATCAGTTTAATATCTGATACGTCCCCTATCTGGGGACCATATATTAAATTGATTTTTGGAATAGGGAGATGGAATAGGGGCTTTCTCCGTCCACTCCACGCATCGACCTGGTATTGCAGTACTTCCAGGAACGGTGCACCCCCTTTCATTGTAAAGAGAAATCAGACAGAGGAAACAGAGTTGCTTCGTTGGTTTATATTGTATTTTCACATTGAGCAACTTCATTTCAATATCAATGATGGCTCGATAGTGCTGGTCAAATCGGTCACCGTTTTATTGACTACGATAGCTGTTGGGAATGGGGTGCGTTCATCTTCCAATCAAAGATTTTTCGTCACGTGCACGGGATACTTACTTGCAAACTTTCCTCAACAGTGCATGATCAAAAATATATACACATAGCTAAGTAATAAAGTAGTTAAACATTTTTTTTTTATGATTGGAAATCTATACAGTAGAAGACTATACAGAATAAACTATGAAATGTGCTAAAGTAATGTACTGGTAACATGGACATGTCTGTTAGAGTTGCGTAAATTCAAATCTGGTATCACGATAAATATAACAATGAGTCACCGATTTTATACTATGTATTTTTTATTAGCTAAGTAATAAATGGCAAATGCAACTTTCGTATATACGGGCTCACTGTAATACCACGCAGGGCAGAACAGAGAACTGACAGGATGTATGTAAACAGTATTCTTTATACTGTGATAGACAGTTCCAACCCGTCTGTTGGCCTATCACAGTAGAGACTGGGCGTGGTTTAAACTTGCTCAGCCTATTGCAGGCGCTCAGGCGGGTCCCCGCCTCTTGGCGCTTCTGTTGATAGATGTAACTTGCTTGTGAAGAACATCCAGGCTCTCATGCTCCATACCGTTATCTCGCACCTGGCTCCTGTTATCTAACAAAAGACCGCTTGTTCTCGCAACACCCCGCTCTGAATGTGCCCCCCTCCCAACTCATTTGAACAGTTCCTGCCTTCATGCTTCTCTGTATTTTGTTTCAAGTCAGCTATGTTGCATAACACATACATACATCCACACAAGCCAACAGCAGATAATATTCAATCATATATATGGTAATGGCTATAATGTAAAATACAGGATCCAACATGTCTCACAAGCAACTGTCTGTATGTATTAGTTTCTCTCAATCACATAAAAGGATTTCTTTGGAACAATGTTGTCGATTTTCAAAACAGAGTCCACAAGACACACAACTTTTGCAAAACAGTAAATGCATTTCGAAAATGTTTTTTAAACACATAAAAACATGAAGAAAAAATATGTTGTACCGTCAAAATTGAAAATACATTCATCAAAATAACAACTGTAAGCAAAAATGGGTCTCCGTACTACTTACTATAGCTGACCCTGTAAAACAACTAACTGGTGTGTGACAGTAAACTTTTATATATACGTTTTATTTGATTTGATTAATTCCTGTCTTACTTTGGGGTGATTTGTGTGTATCGTTTTGTACTGCAAGGTTTTACTGTATGGAAGGAACATGCACTGTTGGCTCTAGGAACATAAGCGCGATAACAACTGCAAAATACGTGCACGCGGTTCGCGACCAAAATGTTCTCGTCGGATTTGTTTGTCTCTAAATAGTTCACTCTGCCACTTCTCGCGATGTTAGAGAGAGGACGTACTTCCGGGTGAGGCACACAGATCACCTCGTGGAACACATTCCGGTTGGAACTGCGACTAGCGAAGCCTTTCTAGGATATAAGTTTGTTTCGGGCTTAAACTTGGTGAAAAGGCGTCAGAGATGCTTGTTTTATTTGAAACCGCTGCTGGTTATGCAATATTTACAGTGAGTATTTAGCTAAAGTTATATTCTAAATTCTAATAATTTTAGATGGGTGCATGACAATTTTCAATCATTGAACCGGGTTCGCGGTGTAGCTAGCTAAATACGTTGTTTTCCTGGAGTAGCTAGATATTGTATTAAAATACAAAGTATTTCAATGTCAAGACCTGTTTAACATTGTTTATAGTATACATGGCTTCTCTATTTAGGTCGTCGTGGTAGTTCTCGCATGCAAACCTTTACCGCAACGAGGCCTTCTCATTCAACACGCTGCAGTTAAGCAACCACGTTGCATGTGGCAAGTTACCTAGATCTGCTGGATATACAGATACTTTGCTACCTTGGACCTGGCTTTAGTAATTATGCAACTATTTGAACCCGTTCTATTTTCGAAGTTAAATAATTTATTTGTTGCCAATGTTTACCCAACATTTCAAATAGGCTTCTCTTCCATTACTTATCCTAGGATAGGATAAGTAATCCTTCTCACCCCCCCCCCCCTAAAAGATTTAGATGCACTATTGTAAAGTGGCTATTCCACTGGATGTCATAAGGTGAATGCACCAATTTGTAAGTCGCTCTGGATAAGAGCGTCTGCTAAATGACTTAAATGTAAATGTAAGTCAGCATAACTGGTGCGTGGTACTTTGGAGGGACCGCGTGCTGGCTTTCTTGTCACACATTACTGACGGGTTTTAATGACAACACATGTAAACCGAGTTGAGTTCATGCAATTAATGTATGGTATGCCCGTGTACTTGATAGAACTTTAAACCTTTTTTGTTTCAGGTCCTCGATGAGTCAAAGCTCCAAGAGGTGGACAGTTTATGGAAGGAGTTCGAAACTCCGGAGAAGGCCAGGAGAAGGCCAACAAAGTGTGAGTTATGTCCCCATGTCTGGAGAGAGGAGTGTTTAGATTCGAGGGGAATACGTTGTCAATGAACAGTAGTATTACACATTATCAGCATAAGGAACATGTTTCTGGAGTTGACAAATAACATGTCGCCACCATTTCTCCTTCCAGAGTGACGTTGAAGCACTTTGAGAAATTCCAGGACACAACAGAGGCCTTGGCAGGTAGACAGAATACTTTAACCTCCTGTTGTTGCTCACTATAGTTTACCAGTTAGTGCACACGGGCTGTCAGTCAAGGCTTCTGCATGCTTCAGCTAGGTGAACCAACAGTGTGTTTGCATACTAAGCAGCAATAGTAGTGTTTGTCCAACTTGAGAAGCCATAGCCAGTATACACTTCCTCAAACTAGTCAGAAATAATTGAAGATGGCTCAAGAAATGGCATGTTTTTTTCCTTTTATTTTTACAATTTTAAATCTACGTAAGCTGTTTGGTGCAGTATTTATGAAGTTTGAAAATGTGCATGGAAAACGAGTATCGTTTTAAGTTTTTTATTTTTATTTTTACCTTTATTTAACCAGACAAGTCGGTTAAGAACAAATTCTTATTTTCAATGACGGCCTAGGAACAGTTCAGGGGCAGAACGACAGATTTGTACCTTGTCAGTTCGGGGGTTTGAACTTGCAACCTTCCGGTTACTGAGACCGCAGCTAACCTTAACCATCATAACAAACACTGACAGCAGTTGGTTGTTGAACTCACCCCCTAACAATGTTGAGTCTATGAATAAATACATATTACTAATGTCCCGTGTCTAAATGTTGGAACTATAACAGTCCTTTGTATATGTAGTGTATGTGGACACACTGTCAAATTAGTGGATTCGGCTATTTTAGCCATATCCGTTGCTGACAGGTTTATAAAATCGAGCACACAACCATGCAATCTCCATAGACAAACATTGCCGTCAGAGCAGCTCACAGATCACTGCACCTGATCATAGCCCATCTGTAAACAGCTACCTACCTCATCCCCATACTGTATTTATCTTGCTCCTTTGCACCCCAGTATCTCTAATTGCACATTCATCTTCTGCACATCCACCATTCCAGTGTTTAATCGCTATATTGTAATTGCTTTGCCACCATGGCCCATTTATTGCCGTAACTCCCTTATCTTACCTCATTGCACTCACTGTATATATACTTTTTCTATTGACTGTTTTGTTTATTCCATGTGTAACTCTGTTGTGTCAAATTGCTATTCTTTATCTTGGCCAGGTCACAGTTGCAAATGAGAACTTGTTCTCAACTGGCCTACCTGGTTTAATAGAAGTGAAATATATATATTTTTTATATTGGCAATAGAATGGCCTTACTGAAGAGCTCAGTCACTTCCAATGTGGCACCGTCATAGGATGCCACCATTCCAACAAGTCTGTCTACCACGTTTCTGCCTTACTAGAGTTGCCCCTTTTATTGTGAAGTGGAAACGTCTAGGAGCAACAACGGCTCGGCTGCAACGTGGTAGACCATCAGGACACAGATGGAGTCCATGATCACTGGGCTGCCCCCTGGGAGATCAGCGCCATGTCTCTGGGACTGGCTCACAGGTAGGGTGGAACACAGACAACGCTTGGTGTTTTGGATTTATTAGGATCCCATTAAATGACGCCAACTAGTCTTATAACAAAAGACATTACAAACACTTTATAATTTACTCACATCAATATGTAGTGTGTGTTGCCGATGATTATATCATGCTGTCTGAAACCTGGTGTGGATTTCCTCAGCATTCGTCACTACCCCTGAGGCAGCACCTCCCTCTGTCGTATTCATAGAAGACCTGAAAGGCTGCTATGGCAGATCCTGACCTGTTTCTGTTTCCTCAGTCTGTCCCGCTACAAGCTGAAGTTCAGCCCTGACAAAGTGGATACCATGATCGTTCAAGCTATCTGTAAGTACCTCCTCTTAGACCAGGGATGGGCATCTTTGATGGGGGTGGGGGCCACAAAAACCTCACGAGGGGCCGCAACACATCTCACATCATTACCCCCCACCTTGCAAGCAAAACATTTTAGCGGCCCCCTCACGTGACAGTGAAGAGAATTTAACTTTTAGCGTTCATTTCCTACAATTCTACTATAGACTGTAGGCACATTAGTGCAGTTTTTAAGATGACTGATCAATGGGCCCTGGTCGGTAATTCGACTACTGTGATTGGTAAATTAGTCGAGCGGGTTAACTTATCAATTACACAACAAAACGCTGACAGGCCAATGAGATGAGTTCTCTCCCCAGTACAGGGATGTGGGTCCGCGGGCCTACAGGAGGTGGGCCAGTGGAAGCCTGTTGCTCATCCCTGTCTTACTCTGTCCATGTAAAGGGACAACATAAAACAAGGATACTGTTATACAGACAAAGGAAACGCATAAAACACTTGATTATCTGTAGACAGGTGACTAGTATTATGGGCTGTAGGCAGGTGTGACTAGTATTATGGGCTGTAGGCAGGTGTGACTAGTATTATGGGCTGTAGACAGGTGTGACTAGTATTATGGGCTGTAGACAGGTGTGACTAGTATTATGGGCTGTAGACAGGTGTGACTAGTATTATGGGCTGTAGACAGGTGTGACTAGTATTATGGGCTGTAGACAGGTGTGACTAGTATTATGGGCTGTAGACAGGTGTGACTAGTATTATGGGCTGTAGACAGGTGTGACTAGTATTATGGGCTGTAGACAGGTGTGACTAGTATTATGGGCTGTAGACAGGTGTGACTAGTATTATGGGCTGTAGACAGGTGTGACTAGTATTATGGGCTGTAGACAGGTGTGACTAGTATTATGGGCTGTAGACAGGTGTGACTAGTATTATGGGCTGTAGACAGGTGTGACTAGTATTATGGGCTGTAGACAGGTGTGACTAGTATTATGGGCTGTAGCTCAGTAACAGGTGTAATTAGTGTTTTGATCTGTGCAGCTCTGCTGGATGACCTGGACAAGGAGCTCAACAACTACATCATGCGCTGTAGGGAGTGGTACGGCTGGCACTTCCCTGAGGTGGGGAAGATCATCACTGACAACCTGGCCTACTGCAAGAGTGTCCGGAAGATAGGCGCTCGTACCAACGTGGCAACCACCGACCTGTCTGAGCATCTCCCCGAGGAGGTGGAGGCAGAGGTCAAACTGGCTGCAGAGATCTCCATGGGAACGGAGGTGTCCGAGGAGGACATCGGCAACATCATGCACCTGTGTGACCAGGTGATAGAGATTACAGAGTACCGCACCGAACTGTACGACTATCTGAAGAACAGGATGATGGCTATCGCTCCCAACCTGACTGTCATGGTAGGGGAACTGGTAGGGGAACACGGCTCATCTCGCACGCTGGTGAGTCATGATCTAACGGCCAATCACACAGCAGGAATCATTCACAACACAAAACAAGCGGTGATTAATATGACTATATGTCACAATCCTGATACCTGATGCTTTTCAGTCACTACCTCATCTGAGCTTGAATTAAAACCTTTTACCTAGACACTTGTAATAGGCAGCTGGAAACGCCCAAACTGCTCCTAAATGCTCTGGTTCTCTCTGACAGGGTCCCTGTTGAACCTGGCCAAGCACCCGGCCTCCACAGTCCAGATCCTGGGAGCAGAGAAGGCCCTGTTCAGAGCCCTGAAGACGTGCAGAGACACGCCCAAATATGGTCTCATCTACCACGCCTCTCTGGTGGGACAGACCTCGGCCAAGAACAAGGGCAAGGTGAGGCTTTTGTTCCAGCCATCACTAGAAGTAGAATGTCTCTCCACACTACAGTACTGCTGTCATGTTCCAGGTGTGATCTAGTTCTAATCAGAATGTCTCCACTCTACAGTACTGCTGTCGTGTTCCAGGTGTGATCTAGTTCTAATCAGAATGTCTCTCCACACTATAGTACTGCTGTCATGTTCCAGGTGTGATCTAGTTCTAATCAGAATGTCTCTCCACACTACAGTACTGCTGTCATGTTCCAGGTGTGATCTAGTTCTAATCAGAATGTCTCTCCACTCTACAGTACTGCTGTCATGTTCCAGGTGTGATCTAGTTCTAATCAGAATGTCTCTCCACACTACAGTACTGCTGTCATGTTCCAGGTGTGATCTAGTTCTAATCAGAATGTCTCTCCACACTACAGTACTGCTGTCATGTTCCAGGTGTGATCTAGTTCTAATCAGAATGTCTCTCCACACTACAGTACTGCTGTCATGTTCCAGGTGTGATCTAGTTCTAATCAGAATGTCTCTCCACACTACAGTACTGCTGTCATGTTCCAGGTGTGATCTAGTTCTAATCAGAATGTCTCTCCACACTACAGTACTGCTGTCGCGTTCCAGGTGTGATCTAGTTCTAATCAGAATGTCTCTCCACTCTACAGTACTGCTGTCATGTTCCAGGTGTGATCTAGTTCTAATCAGAATGTCTCTCCACACTACAGTACTGCTGTCATGTTCCAGGTGTGATCTAGTTCTAATCAGAATGTCTCTCCACACTACAGTACTGTTGTCATGTTCCAGGTGTGATCTAGTTCTAATCTGAATGTCTCTCCACTCCACAGTACTGTTGTCATGTTCCAGGTGTGATCTAGTTCTAATCAGAATGTCTCTCCACTCTACAGTACTGCTGTCATGTTCCAGGTGTGATCTAGTTCTAATCAGAATGTCTCTCCACACTATAGTACTGTTATGTTCCAGGTGTGATCTAGTTCTAATCTGAATGTCTCTCCACAGTACTGCTTTCATTTTCCAGGTGTGATCTAGTTCTAATCTGAATGTCTCTCCACAGTACTGCTGTCATGTTCCAGGTGTGATCTAGTTCTAATCAGAATGTCTCTCCACACTGTAGTACTGCTGTCGCGTTCCAGGTGTGATCTAGTTCTAATCAGAATGTCTCTCCACTCTACAGTACTGTTGTCATGTTCCAGGTGTGATCTAGTTCTAATCAGAATGTCTCTCCACACTATAGTACTGTTATGTTCCAGGTGTGATCTAGTTCTAATCTGAATGTCTCTCCACACTACAGTACTGTTGTCGTGTTCCAGGTGTGATCTTGTTCTAATCTGAATGTCTCTCCACACTATAGTACTGTTATGTTCCAGGTGTGATCTAGTTCTAATCAGAATGTCTCTCCACTCTACAGTACTGTTGTCGTGTTCCAGGTGTGATCTTGTTCTAATCAGAATGTCTCTCCACACTATAGTACTGTTATGTTCCAGGTGTGATCTAGTTCTAATCTGAATGTCTCTCCACAGTACTGCTTTCATGTTCCAGGTGTGATCTAGTTCTAATCTGAATGTCTCTCCACAGTACTGCTGTCATGTTCCAGGTGTGAGCTTTGGATAAAAGCGTCTGCCAAATGGCATATATTATTATTATTATTATTATTATCTAGTTCTAATCTGAATGTCTCTCCACAGTACTGCTGTCGTGTTCCAGGTGTGATCTAGTTCTAATCAGAATGTCTCTCCACTCTACAGTACTGTTGTCATGTTCCAGGTGTGATCTAGTTCTAATCAGAATGTCTCTCCACACTACAGTACTGTTGTCGTGTTCCAGGTGTGATCTAGTTCTAATCAGAATGTCTCTCCACACTACAGTACTGTTGTCGTGTTCCAGGTGTGATCTAGTTCTAATCAGAATGTCTCTCCACTCTACAGTACTGTTGTCATGTTCCAGGTGTGATCTAGTTCTAATCAGAATGTCTCTCCACACTACAGTACTGTTGTCATGTTCCAGGTGTGATCTAGTTCTAATCAGAATGTCCAGGTGTGACTTGTTTTCTAATCAGAATGTCTCTCCACTGTACTGCTGTCATGTTCCAGGTGTGATCTAGTTCTAATCTGAATGTCTCTCCACAGTACTGCTTTCATGTTCCAGGTGTGATCTAGTTCTAATCTGAATGTCTCTCCACAGTACTGCTGTCATGTTCCAGGTGTGATCTAGTTCTAATCTGAATGTCTCTCCACTCCACAGTACTGCTGTCGTGTTCCAGGTGTAATCTAGTTCTAATCAGAATGTCTCTCCACACTACAGTACTGCTGTCATGTTCTAGTCAAGCTTCTTTCTCTCCTCTCAGATCTCCAGGATGCTGGCAGCCAAAGCATCTCTGGCGATCCGCTACGATGCCCTGGGAGAGGACACAAACGTGTGAGAGTTCCGTGCCAGGAATGCTGGAGGCCAGACTACGCCACCTAGAGGAGAAGGGAGTAAGTAGCTCTCTCTCTGCCCCTTACTTCTAGAGGCCCAAAACAACCAGCCCACATGAGATGCCAATCAGTGATGATGACTAATGTCAACAGTCCTGAAACTACCTGATGCTTTTCAGTCACTACCTCATCTGAGCTTGCATTAATAACCTCACTGGTGTACGTTGGACGCTAGCGTCCCACCTGGCCAACATCCAGGGAAATTGCAGAGCGCCAAATTCAAAAACAGAAATACTCATTATTTTAAAAATCTGAAAACATACAAGTGTTATACATAGTTTTAAATATGAACTTCTTGTGAATCCAACCACTGTCAGATTTCAAAAAGTCTTTACGGCGAAAGCATACCAATGTGATTATTTGAGAACATCGCCCAGCAGACAAATCATTACAAAACAGTCACCAGCTAAGCAGAGTTACACAAGTCAGAAATGGAGAGAAAATGAATCCCTTACCTTAGTGAAACCATGTGAAGATAATCAAAGACTTTAATTTATTCAATAAATGTTCCTTTTGTTCGATAGTCTCTATATCCAAAAACCTCAGTTTTTGTTTTCTTCAGTAATCCACGGCTCAAACAGTTACAACAGGCAGACAAAATATCCCAATTGTATCCGTCAAGTTCATAGAAACATGTCAAACAATGTTTTATATTCAATCCTCAGTTTGTTTTTAGCCTAAATCGATAATATTTCAACCGGACAATAACGTTGTCAATATAAAAGGTAAAGCAGAAAGGCTCTCGGGATTGAGCATTAAAAATCTCTGACACTGTAGGGTCCAGTCATTCAGACTGCTCTTACTCCTGCTCTCGGGATTGAGCATGAAAAAGCTCTGACACTGTAGGGTCCAGTCATTCAGGCTGCTCTTACTCCTGCATTTTTCAGAATAACAAACCTGAAACCATTTCTAAATACTGCTGACATCTCGTGGAAGGCATAGGGACTGCATAGCAACAGTCATAAGTCAACGGATACTGTAATGGCATTGTATAGAGAACTATACAACCAAAAATCTACTTCCAGGATGGATTTTTCTCAGGTTTTCGCCTGCCAAATCAGTTCTGCTATACTCAGACATTATTTGAACCACTTTGGAAACTTTTGAGGGTTTTCTATCCAAATCTATGCATATCCTAACTTCTGGGAATGAGTAGCAGGCAGTTTAGTTTGGGCACGCCTTTAATCCAAAATTCCCGAATGTTGCCCCCTACCCTAGTGAAGTTAAACAGTGCTATTCTGCTAGTCCCCTACTCATCTCCTACTCTACCGGTCCCCTAATATTGTGCTGACCCTGGTTTATCCCTTCAAATCAGAAGAATCAGTGGAACAGGCAAAGCCATGGTGAAGTCTGACAAATACCAACACAAGAGGTGAGTTAACCCTGGAGACTACTGTATTGGGTAACTAACCTTCTGTCGCGTCTCTCTGGTAACTAACCTTCTGTCGCGTCTCTCTGGTAACTGACCGACTGTTGCGTCTCTCTGGTAACCAACCATCTGTCGTCTCTGGTAACTAACCATCTGTCGCGTCTCTCTGGTAACTAACCATCTGTCGCATCTCTCTGGTAACTAACCTTCTGTCGCGTCTCTCTGGTAACTAACCATCTGTCGCGTCTCTGGTAACTAACCATCTGTCGCGTCTCTGGTAACTAACCATCTGTCACGTCTCTCTGGTAACTAACCATCTGTCACGTCTCTCTGGTAACTAACCATCTGTCGCGTCTCTCTGGTAACTAACCTGTAACTGACCAAAAATCCTTCTGTCGCGTCTCTCTGGTAACTAACCTTCTGTCGCGTCTCTCTGGTAACTAACCTTCTGTCGCGTCTCTCTGGTAACCAAAAATCTGTCATCTCTCTGGTAACCAACCATCTGTCGTCTCTCTGGTAACTGACCATCTGTCGTCTCTCTGGTAACTGACCATCTGTCGTCTCTCTGGTAACTGACCATCTGTCGCGTCTCTCTGGTAACCAAAAATCTGTCATCTCTCTGGTAACCGACCATCTGTCGTCTCTCTGGTAACCGACCATCTGTCGTCTCTCTGGTAACCGACCATCTGTCGTCTCTCTGGTAACCGACCATCTGTCGTCTCTCTGGTAACCGACCATCTGTCGTCTCTCTGGTAACTGACCATCTGTCGTCTCTCTGGTAACTGACCATCTGTCGTCTCTCTGGTAACTGACCATCTGTCGTCTCTCTGGTAACTGACCATCTGTCGTCTCTCTGGTAACTGACCATCTGTCGTCTCTCTGGTAACTGACCATCTGTCGTCTCTCTGGTAACTGACCATCTGTCGTCTCTCTGGTAACTGACCATCTGTCGTCTCTCTGGTAACTGACCATCTGTCGTCTCTCTGGTAACTGACCATCTGTCGTCTCTCTGGTAACTGACCATCTGTCGTCTCTCTGGTAACTGACCATCTGTCGTCTCTCTGGTAACTGACCATCTGTCGTCTCTCTGGTAACTGACCATCTGTCGTCTCTCTGGTAACTGACCATCTGTCGTCTCTGGTAACTGACCATCTGTCGCCTCTGGTAACTGACCATCTGTCGCGCCTCTCTGGTAACGTCGCCGTCTGTCGCGCCTCTCTGGTAACGTCGCCGTCTGTCGCGTCTCTCTGGTAACTAACCATCTGTCGTCTCTGGTAACTGACCGTCTGTCGCGCCTCTCTGGTAACGTCGCCGTCTGTCGCGCCTCTCTGGTAACGTCGCCGTCTGTCGCGTCTCTCTGGTAACTAACCATCTGTCGTCTCTGGTAACTGACCGTCTGTCGCGCCTCTCTGGTAACTAACCGACTGTCGCGTCTCTCTGGTAACTAACCGTCTGTCGCGTCTCTCTGGTAACTAACCGTCTGTCGCGTCTCTCTGGTAACGTCGCCGTCTGTCGCGCCTCGTCACCGTTTGTTATGTGATTAAACTGATTAATCATGTAACTGTAATTACTTAAGGAAGTCAGGGCACTAAGGAAAATATCTGATCATTCTGATTAATGAATTATTAAATTGTAAATAGTTGGTTATCTGCACGAACCCAGTCTTCACTGAGTCATCCATACATCAATTGTCTTAAAATAATTTATTTACTAAGTAATTCACAGAAATGCATCACACAAACAAACAAAATAGATATATTTACAAAGAAATGATACAATACAGGGCATGTGCCCTAGTGGGCTAAGTAGTTTTCCACTTTAATTTTGAGTGGGACTCCAAATCCAGACTTTTAGATTAACTAACTTCAAAGTAATGACTCGGGACGTCGGGTTTGATACGAAAGCTTCTTTTAGTAAGAATACTTGTTTACGTTACATTTAACAACAATTGTTTTGGTACAGAGCAATGCAGGTAAGATGCTGTCGGAAAGTCAGCCACAATCACTCGCACCTGCACATAATTGGCGCGTTATCACTCATTCCTCTCGCAAGGCATTCTGGGACTTGCAGTCAAAAAGCGCAATTCAACACAACCCAATACAATTACATATGCAAATAAATCCAAAGAAATATCTCTAGCCACAGCTCAAAGAATAAACTTAAACATTGACTCCAACACATTAAAGTTAAAACACAGACTTCCATGGTTTGACAAATTTGATTTCCATTGATAATTTGTGTGATTTTTGTTGTCAGCACATTCAACAATGTAAAGAAAAGTATTTTAATAAGAATATTTAATTCATTCAGATCTAGGATGTGTTATTTTAGTGTTCCCTTTATTTTTTTGAGCAGTATATTTACAAAGAAAGGATGTGCCCTAATGGCAGCTTGTTAGACAGTGATAATTATAACAATTGAAATGCTAATCCTTCGCATATGAACGCTCACTCATTCGGGAACAATTGCAATCAATATATATTTACGCTCCGTGTGTCGTCGGTATCTCTGTTGAAACGTTTGTTTCTGTTGGAGAGTTTGTCCGCTCTCTGTCGTGGTTAGAATGGCTGGTTCAGTGACATTCATTCATGTCGTTATAGGATAGATATTTTGGCTGTTGGTTTTCGCGTTCAATGATCCGAATTCCTACCTGCAGACTAGTAATTAATATCAAAGACTTGTTCTATTCTGTCGGTATCGATAGTCTTAAGAGTTTAACCACGTGGTATGGTTAAAAGATTCAGCCATCTACTCAAACCTTAGGTTTATGGTCTCTACTCAAACCTGGGCCCTCTTGTGGTAAGCTGGTCTGCAACCTTTAGCCATCTTGTAATTGAGGTGAGCTGGTCTGGTGATTGAAAACCTAGGTTTTATTCGGAAGAGCAGAAAAGGGCCTGTCCCAGGACACCAGACCATAACTGTGCTCATGGGCGGTCCTCTGATTTAGTTAAACTCCAAAGGGAATTGGAGTTTCCTTCATTAAACAGTCCAAAATCACATTACACAATTTCACAGTATCATCCTCTTTCATCTTATACAACAATTAGCCTCATATCTGAAGCTGTTGTATAAACATTTATGGTAATGTGGCCGTATTGTCTCCCATGAGTTTCACAAAATATTACCCAACGGACCAGTTCGTAGCTGGATTCTTCACTGATCTTTTATACATTCTCCAGAACATAAATGTTGTTCGGTTCTCCAGTTCTGTGAGGTGGAAGAAATTCCTTTGTTCTCTCTATGAAAACTCACTCTCTATATACTGTGGCCATGAGGAGATAATCTCCTGGAATTTACGACCTCTCTGACCACAGCAGCCTGGTTTTAGGAGACTGGGGGGATGGTGCTCGCTGTACCCAAAGAGGGTCTTGACAACCGATAGTTGTCGGTTCTTTCGACCAAGGACTGGTTAAATTTAAAATGTGTCTTTTTTCACGGACATCGTTTGTTGGAGTCAAATCAACTACATGCGCTAAGCTCCCGAACCCCATATGTGCTAAGCTGTTAGATGAAATAATACATAAATGACTGGAGGGAGCCAGAGATCAAGATGTTAACCTGACCATCCTCTGGTCCTGCTGGCTTTCTCTGATTCTGGCATTACTCTCCTGAAGGTGGTGGTAAATGGGCAACACGAGGAGTCTGCAACCTTTCATGTGGATTTTATCTTAGGCTGTCATTTCTACTGATCTGCAGTTATCGCTTTCATATGCACCTTTTTGGGTAATAAAATGTATTTTCAATCATTCATGTGGTTAATCAAAATGATATCTAAGTGAAAGTGATACAAACCTAAAAAGTAACTTCTATTGCAAATGTGTAAAAATGTCCTAAAGCAAACAAATAAAACATTGTGGCCTGCAGGTATAAAATATCCTGAAATTATCATATGAATCACACATGGCCTGTCTGCATTGAACTATGTATCTACTTGGTCTGGGGGGGAGGCCCTATGTATCTACTTGGGGGAGCATGGCCCTATGTATCTACTTGGGGGGGAGGCCCTATGTATCTACTTGGTCTGGGGGAGGCCCTATGTATCTACTTGGTCTGGGGGAGGCCCTATGTATCTACTTGGTCTGGGGGAGGCCCTATGTATCTACTTGGTCTGGGGGGCTCTATGCTCGCAACTTGGTCTGGGGGCCCTATGTATCAACTTGGTCTGGGGGGGCCCTATGTATCAACTTGGTCTGGGGGAGGCCCTATGTATCAACTTGGTCTGGGGGAGGCCCATATCTACTTGGTCTGGGGGGCCCTATGCTCGCAACTTGGTCTGGGGGGCCCTATGTATCTATGGTCTGGGGGGCCCTATGCTACCATAACCAACTTGGTCTGGGGGGCCCTATGCTAAACTTGGTCTGGGGGCCCTATGCTCGCAATGTGGTCTGGGGATCTATGCTAATGGGGAACTTGGTCTGGGGGCCCTATGTCAAACGCAAACTTGGTCTGGGGGAGGCCCTATGTATCAACTTGGTCTGGGGGAGGCCCTAAAATCAACTTGGTCTGGGGGGAGGCCCTATGTATCAACTTGGTCTGGGGGGAGGCCCTATGTATCAACTTGGTCTGGGGGGGGGGGCCCAATGCTCGCAACTTGGTCTGGGGGAGGCCCTATGCTCTCATTTGTTTCCCCTGCCTGTGAGCTCGGGACAGACAGCTGTAGGCTATTTGATCAAGAGATGGGAAGTAATCAGGTAGCCCTATTTTATGACGTTTCCATTGGATCCGAGCATGACATGAGTGGTCAAAAAGGAGAGAGCTGGGAATATTTTTCAAATACATTGAGGAACTTTTGTAATTCTCAATGGATGGTAAAACGGTATGTTTGCTTGCTGTTTTGAGGTGACAAAGCATCCTTCTGTAGCTCAGTTGGTAGAGCATGGCGCTTGTAACGCCAGGGTAGTGGGTTCGATTCCCGGGACCACCCATACGTAGAATGTATGCACACATGACTGTAAGTCGCTTTGGATAAAAGTGTCTGCTAAATGGCATATTATTATTATTATTATTATTATTACTTTGAGAAGCTCCACAGGTCATTATTAGTGGTGCGTTAAGCCCATCAGAAATACTAATGTAAGCATACATTCGCGCGCAGGCGAGGCAGCATATAGGTCTACTTCTATGCGTTTGCGTTCTTACTCAACATTGACAGGAGCGCTGCCAAACAAAATAAGGACTAAATTAACTGGTAAATGAAATGCTAGAAACAGTTTCTCTCACAAGTGTAGCATAGGTTGTGCACTGCAAACAATGTGTCCACTCCAACAATGAGAATGCTGAAAGACTAATATATTGAATGCATTAACTGAAATTACCATAACCAAACAAGCATTGTAGATTGTAAATGATAGGAATGAAGGGTAAATGTAGTACTGGTGATGTATGTAATGGGGAATTGATATACACTAATAATCAAACGCAAACAATTCACTGAGATGGTCGTGAATCAGAAAGGTGTCTCGTGTGCCATAAATTGACTTGCTACTGCTCGACTAAAACATCTTGGTCGACCAACAGCCTTTAAACTAATCAATCGACCGTCGGCTAATTACCAACTGTGCTGTTAACTAACGTTCTGTCATGTCTCCGTAGTGACGTGAAGGTGTACGACCCCCTCCGGAGACTCCACCCTCCCCCCTGTTTCCAAGAAGAGGAAGTTTGAGGAGGTGGAGGAGGAAGAGGTGGCCACACCGGTGAGTCAAAACCAACAAACCCAAGAAAGAACCTGTGGAAGGTCAGTTGATGAACTCTTAGCCATAATCCTGTTGTATAACACAACCCATAACATGATACCATAATACACCATCCATCCTGTTATATAACACAACCCATAATACACCATCCATCCTGTTATATAACACAACCCATAACATGAGACCATAATACACCATCCATCCTGTTATATAACACAACCCATAATACACCATCCATCCTGTTATATAACACAACCCATAACATGAGACCATAATACACCATCCATCCTGTTATATAACACAACCCATAATACACCATCCATCCTGTTATATAACACAACCCATAATACACCATCCATCCTGTTATATAACACAACCCATAATACACCATCCATCCTGTTATATAACACAACCCATAATACACCATCCATCCTGTTATATAACACAACCCATAATACACCATCCATCCTGTTCTATAACACAACCCATAATACACCATCCATCCTGTTCTATAACACAACCATAATACACCATCCATCCTGTTATATAACACAACCATAATACACCATCCATCCTGTTATATAACACAACCCATAATACACCATCCATCCTGTTATATAACACAACCCATAATACACCATCATCCTGTTATATAACACAACCCATAATACACCATCCATCCTGTTATATAACACAACCCATAATACACCATCCATCCTGTTATATAACACAACCCATAATACACCATCCATCCTGTTATATAACACAACCCATAACATGATACCATAATACACCATCCATCCTGTTATATAACACAACCCATAATACACCATCCATCCTGTTCTATAACACAACCCATAATACACCATCCATCCTGTTCTATAACACAACCCATAATACACCATCCATCCTGTTCTATAACACAACCCATAATACACCATCCATCCTGTTATATAACACAACCCATAATACACCATCCATCCTGTTCTATAACACAACCCATAATACACCATCCATCCTGTTATATAACACGATACCATAATACACCATCCATCCTGTTATATAACACAACCCATAATACACCATCCATCCTGTTATATAACAACCCATAATACACCATCCATCCTGTTATATAACAACCCATAATACACCATCCATCCAGTTATATAACACAACCCATAATACACCATCCATCCTGTTATATAACACAACATCACCATCCATGTTATATAACACACCATCACCATCCATCCTGTTATATAACACAACCCATAATACACCATCCATCCTGTTATATAACACAACCCATAATACACCATCCATCCTGTTATATAACACACCCATAATACACCATCCATCCTGTTATATAACACAACCCATAATACACCATCCATCCTGTTATATAACACAACCCATAATACACCATCCATCCTGTTATATAACACCATCCATCCTGTTATATAACACAACCCATAATACACCATCCATCCTGTTATATAACACAACCCATAATACACCATCCATCCTGTTATATAACACAACCCATAATACACCATCCATCCTGTTATATAACACAACCCATAATACACCATCCATCCTGTTCTATAACACAACCCATAATACACCATCCATCCTGTTCTATAACACAACCCATAATACACCATCCATCCTGTTATATAACACAACCCATAATACACCATCCATCCTGTTATATAACACAACCCATAATACACCATCCATCCTGTTATATAACACAACCCATAATACACCATCCATCCTGTTATATAACACATCCATCCTGTTATATAACCCATAATACACCATCCATCCTGTTATATAACACAACCCATAAATACACCATCCATCCTGTTATATAATCTGTGGCTCAGTAACACAACCCATGGTAGAGCATCCATCCTGTTCTATATAATACACCATAGTGGGTATAATACATTTCCATCCTGTTACCACCATCCATCCTGTTATATAACACACCCATAATACATCTGTTCTATAGTCAACCATCCATCCTGTTATATAAAAACCCATAATACACCATCCATCCTGTTAATAACACAATTATTATTATTCCATCCTATTATTTACACCATCCATCCTGTTCTATAACACAACCCATAATACACCATCCATCCTGTTATATAACACAACCCATAATACACCATCCATCCTGTTATATAACACAACCCATAATACACCATCCATCCTGTTATATAACACAACCCATAATACACCATCCATCCTGTTATATAACACAACCCATAATACACCATCCATCCTGTTATATAACACAACCCATAATACACCATCCATCCTGTTATATAACACAACCCATAATACACCATCCATCCTGTTATATAACACAACCCATAATACACCATCCATCCTGTTATATAACACAACCCATAATACACCATCCATCCTGTTATATAACACAACCCATAATACACCATCCATCCTGTTATATAACACAACCCATAATACACCATCCATCCTGTTATATAACACAACCCATAATACACCATCCATCCTGTTATATAACACAACCCATAATACACCATCCATCCTGTTATATAACACAACCCATAATACACCATCCATCCTGTTATATAACACAACCCATAATACACCATCCATCCTGTTATATAACACAACCCATAATACACCATCCATCCTGTTATATAATACACCATCCATCCTGTTATATAATACACCATCCATCCTGTTATATAACACAACCCATAATACACCATCCATCCTGTTATATAACACAACCCATAATACACCATCCATCCTGTTATATAACACAACCCATAATACACCATCCATCCTGTTATATAACACAACCCATACACCATCCATCCTGTTATATAACACCCATCCCATCCATCCTGTTATAAACCATAATACACCATCCATCCTGTTATATAACACAACCCATAATACACCATCCATCCTGTTCTATAACACAACCCATAATACACCATCCATCCTGTTTCTATAATACACCATCCATCCTGTTATATAATACACATCCATCCTGTTCTATAACGCAAGGGTAGTAATATACCATCCATCCTGTTATATACCACAACCCATAATATGTCCATCCTGTTCATAACACATGACTGTAATCCATCCTGTTAATAACACAACCCATAATACACCATCCATCCTGTTATATAACACACCATCCATCCTGTTATATAACACAATCCATATCATGAGACCGGTTCTCAGCCGTCTGTTAAGTGCTATTGTCTCACGGTGCTTTCTGTTTTCATTCAGAACCAGAGGCTTCAACGGCAGCAGAAGAAACTCCCAAGAAGAAGAAAAAGAAGTCTAAGAAAGCCGAGGAGGAGGCGATGGACGTAAAGGAAGAGGAGGCGACCGTCTCTCCCACAGAGGAAGTACGTAGCTGATGGGGACATGCCTCCAGAATATATACATTCCTGCTCATCTAAGCCGTTCTGCCTGAACGAACATACTAATTTGTTATTTCTTGTGATTTACAGTCGTCAAAGAAGAAGAAAAAGAAGAAAAAGGTCAAGGAGGAAGAGGGAGATTAATCTGGTTGGGGAGAAACTGTATTATATTAGAACTTTTAGTTGTCGTTGTATCTACCAGGGCCAGACTGACTCGTGTATCTGACCGTTTAAAGACTAGAGAACTGGAGACGGAGGTTATTTCAGAATGACCAGCAGCTCATCTGTTATGAGACTTGATGATGGTGTATAAATCCTCCTGTGGATTTGAGTTTCAGATGAACCTTTAGTTTACTGTAACCTTATTATTACTAATCAACTAAAGACCCAATAGACTGTCTACAATATCAATGTCCATGTTAAAACACTTCCTTCCTCCACTGGTTTAACGATGTGCCTTTTTTAAAGATGGGTTTTATCTGCTGTGTTTGTCCATAAGTGATTAAATCCATTTTCTCAGTCAGCGGTATTTCCTTTCATTCCAGCTATGGTGGATTCAGACCCCTTGACTTTGTCCACCTTTTGTTACGTTACAGCCTTATTCTAACATGATTCAATAGTTTTTTCCCATCAATTTACACACGATACCCCCCCAATGACAAAGCTAAACAAGTTTAGAAATGTGTTTACATTTATTCAAAATACAAAACTAACATAATTTAGTCACTTCACCCCTTCCTACATGTGCAAATTACCGCAACTAACCTGTACCCCGCACACTGACTCAGTACCTGTACCCCCTGTATATAGACTCCACACTGACTCAGTACCGGTGCCCCCTGTATATAGACTCCACACTGACTCAGTACCGGTACCCCCTGTATATATCCTCCACACTGACTCGGTACCGGTACCCCCGGTATATAGCCTCCACACTGACTCAGTACCTGTACCCCCTGTATATAGACTCCACATTGACTCTGACTACCCCTGTATATAGACTCCACATTGACTCTGTACCGGTACCCCCTGTATATAGCCTCCACATAGACTCTGTACTGGTACCCCCTGTATATAGCCACCACACTGACTCAGTACCTGTACCCCCTGTATATATAGACTCCACATTGACTCTACCAGTACCCCCTGTATATAGACTCCACATTGACTCTGTACCGGTACCCCCTGTATATAGACTCCACACTGACTCAGTACCGGTACCCCCTGTATATAGACTCCACACTGACTCAGTACCGGTACCCCCTGTATATAGCCTCCACACTGACTCGGTACCGGTACCCCCGGTATATAGCCTCCACACTGACTCAGTACCTGTACCCCCTGTATATATAGACTCCACATTGACTCTGTACCGGTACCCCCTGTATATAGCCTCCACATTGACTCTGTACCAGTACCCCCTGTATATAGACTCCACATTGACTCTGTACCGGTACCCCCTGTATATAGCCACCACACTGACTCAGTACCTGTACCCCCTGTATATATAGACTCCACATTGACTCTACCAGTACCCCCTGTATATAGACTCCACACTGACTCTGTACCGGTACCCCATGTATATAGACTCGTTAGTGTTACATTTTATATTTCAGTTTATTTGGTAAATATTTTATTACTGTCATTGAACTGCACTGTTGCTTAAGGGCTTGTCAGTCAGCATTTCACAGTAAGGTCTACACTTGTATTTGGTGCATGTGACAAAGTTTGATATAAGTATTCAGACCCTCTACTCAGTACTTTGTTGAAGCACCTTTGGCAGTGATTACAGCCTTGAGTCTTCTTGGGTATGATGCTACAAGCTTGGCTCACCTGTATTTGGGTAGTTTCTGCGTACAACTTCAAGGCCTCTCCATCCTCCTGCTGGTTCCAGCTCCGTCACAATGCAGTTGGACAGTGAAGATGAAGAGGATTTCCTTGCCAATCTATGATTCATCATATGTACAGTACGTACGCAAGGAGTGGACTTTCTGGAACTGGTGGAGAGACACAGCTGATGGTGGCAGTGTGAGCGAGAACAGTGGCAATATCTGGAGGAAACCATGGAGCAGCTAGCCTGCCAAGCAGCACAACAACCTGGAGAGAGATGCCTAGCACACACATTATTTGAGTTAAGCTGCTTGTTCACTAAGATAGCATATATACCTTGTTATTAGCTTGTATTTATAATTGTTGATCAGTTAGGTAGCATGTTTACTACCAATACACTGCTTAAAACTATAATTGTTGAGAATGTGTTGGTTTACTAGTTAAGAAAATAAATAAAATTGAATTGTTCAGTAATGTGTAAATGTATAATAAACACAGTCCTAAAACCTAGAAAAAGGAAAATGGACAACCCACCCAACTCATGCCCTGACCATACTAAAACAAATACATAACAAATGATCTCAGGTCAGAAGGTGACACATGCAGGACAAGCAAACGGGGGAGCACTTTGATGTCTTGTTCGCAAAAGCAGCTGCTATGGCAACAAAGTTGGACCAACAACCTATTCAGATGCCTCACATCCGCAAACTTTCAAAACGTTACACCGGTCAGGCTGCAGCCCAGTGAATACTCAGCCCACATCCATCCTGATGCCCAGTCTTTGTACAGAGCCCAGTTCTACAACACCTTGGACACAGTGAATACTCAGCCCACATCCATCCTGATGCCCAGTCTTTGTACAGAGCCCAGTTCTACAACACCTTGGACACAGTGAATACTCAGCCCACATCCATCCTGATGCCCAGTCTTTGTACAGAGCCCAGTTCTACAACACCTTGGACACAGTGAATACTCAGCCCACATCCATCCTGATGCCCAGTCTTTGTACAGAGCCCAGTTCTACAACACCTTGGACACAGTGAATACTCAGCCCACATCCATCCTGATGCCCAGTCTTTGTACAGAGCCCAGTTCTACAACACCTTGGACACAGTGAATACTCAGCCCACATCCATCCTGATGCCCAGTCTTTGTACAGAGCCCAGTTCTACAACACCTTGGACACAGTGAATACTCAGCCCATATCCATCCAGAATTGAATTCAAGACTTCTGCAGGTGCAGCTGGCCATGTTTGGGACTAATTATACATATCAAACGAGCTCAGATGTTGCTGGCATTATTGGGGAAATGGTGCCAGAGGTGAAAGGTCTCTTCAGTCAGGTGGAAGCTTTAGTAAGGCGTCTGCTGGTCGTCCCTGCCTCCTCTGTCGAGGCTGAGAGGAGTTTTAGTGCCCTGGGGAGGCTTAAGACATGGCTTAGATCATCCATGAGTCAAACAAGGCTGAATAATGTGGCCATGTGGTACGTGCACTAGCAGAAAGTGGACAGACTGGACCTGGACAGGTTTAATGGAAGCCTTCACTTAGATCCAGTGGTGAACCGTGACTATAGGACCTGGGCTTTCAGAGGGACCAAAAATCTTCCAATACGTTGTGTCAAACTATAAAATCATAAAAATAACAGAAAACATAGCATCACTTAATGCGCCCGACATTATATAGTCTGTAGTCGGGCCGTTCTAGTGAAGGAGGAGCTTTTTGATGACATTGTGAACGATGACATTCACTCCAGTCGGCCCCATGAAGTCAGAACAATACAATAGCACAACTATTTCATTAACAAAATTAAATGAACAAACCAGCTATTACTTCCCATTGCAAAAATATATCACCGATTAGTGTGGTGAACGTCATAAATTATAGTTACAACACAATGTTTCATTGTCATGTGAGGTCCTGGTGGACCTAATGGATAACAGTACAATAATTTGTGCTTCGGCTCATTAAATGTGGTTAATGTAGGGCTCATTAAATGGGGTTAATGTAGGGCTCATTAAATGTGGTTAATGTAGGGCTCATTAAATGTGGTTAATGTAGGGCTCATTAAATGTGGTTAATGTAGGGCTCATTAAATGTGGTTAATGTAGGGCTCATTAAATGTGGTTAATGTAGGGTTCATTAAATGTGGTTAATGTAGGGTTCATTAAATGTGGTTAATGTAGGGCTCATTAAATGTGGTTAATATTGGTCTCATCAGGCTCAGGTAGCATCAGATTAGAATGTTCATGCTGAATCAAACTCATCAAATCCAGACATTTATATGCGTTATAATGCTTTTCAATGACACTTCCAAGTTTTGGTGGAAACTACCAGGTGACCCGGGAGAAAAGTGATTTATTATCGTATAATACCGGGGAAATATTCAACCTTAATGCGCATACAGGTGGATTCACAAGACACCAATCAAGTAACTTACATATACAGTATCTTCATTAGGCCTAATGGCATTTTATGAAGTTAGTTATAGTGACTGAGTAAGTCAAATTCTAAAAGTAAGCCTCCAAAGTGCCATGTTTCTTAGTTTATTATGTGGAGGAAACATTTAGGCAGCCAGGACCATCCGCTCCTCTCTTACTGCAGTCCAGTGCCATAGACATCTTTGAAGTTTGGCCTCTCGTAATTTAGGAGGGACACTTTATGAAGGCCTTCTCACAATGGACTTATCATACAAGGCTCTACAGACAGATACAAAAAAAGACAGGCTATTTTTATTGTTCACGTTATTTTCGTTGACGATGTCTTGAAGTCAAATCGTTCAACATTGAAATGCAGTTTTCTGTACCACACAGGACAACCAGGAAAAAGTGACGGTCGGTGGAACTCTGGCGCCACCAAGTGGCCAATTGCTTCAGTTCGTTTGTGGCAGCAATGCTACCAGATATACTTTATACAAGATCAAATATTATGTCAATATTATTATCTCCAAATTGCCCCCCATCCCCCCCTCCCCACACGTAATATATTATTATTCCAATTTAGCTGTTGATCAGGTTAACGTGTTCTCTCATTTCTGATTGGAGGGCGGATGACCACGTGATCTTAGAGCCTACAAATGTGTTACTTTGTAACAGTCAAACGTGGTTATTGCTGGCGTTGATCAACTCCACATCCATGCCACCATTTATTTAAAGCCTTATATTTTTTTTATGGAAAACAAAAAGCATACAGTGCTCATTTTGGTGTAACCATAATCGAATTTGACGTGTCGGAGAACGGCCACTTCGTCCCGAAATCATTGCAGGTATCGCTTCTCGGCCTTTTGGCTAAGATCAAGTGTAGTATCTGTTCTTATCAGTTTAATATCTGATACGTCCCCTATCTGGGGACCATATATTAAATTGATTTTTGGAATAGGGAGATGGAATAGGGGCTTGCTCCGTCCACTCCACGCATCGACCTGGTATTGCAGTACCTCCAGGAACGGTGCACCCCCTTTCATTGTAAAGAGAAAACAGACAGAGGAACTAGAGTTGCTTCGTTGGTCTATATTGTATTTTCACCCTGAGCAACTGTTTGAACGTTCAGTTAAATGACGAGATATAGGCATTGATGCGAGTGACCAACACATCCGGGTATCTCAAGCACCCCAGTAAAACACAAGAGTTGCAGTAATGAACATTTACCAACAGATGGCATCACTGTGCCATCTTACACCCATAACATTTTCCATTTAATAAAATAGGACAGGTGTCAATTCACTAACAAAACAAACCTAGTAACAATTTCCAGCATTAACAGTTTAGTATCATTTATTTATTTTTCTCAGGTAACAATAACACATTTTGATATTCTTTTCACTTGTATCTCTGTCTGTCAACAATCCCTGATGGGAACCTTACAGATTAAGTCTTTTTGGTGGCTGGCCCAGACGCCCGCAGCGTGAAAAGACAGGGGGCTTGTCTGCGAGGACTGCGGGTTCCCGCACAGGTGTGTCACCTGAAGGTCTAAGGGGAGAATTGGAACTTAGGTTAGGCCAGGGGTTAGGTTAGGGTTAGGCCAGGTTAGGGTGAGGGGTTAGGGGTTTAGGGGTTAGGCCAGAGGGCCAGGGTTAGGCCAGGCCAGGCTAGGCCAGGCCAGGGGTTAGGCCAGGCCAGGCTAGGCCAGGGCCAGGCCAGGGGGCCAGGCCAGGGCCAGGGAGGGCCAGGCCAGGCCAGGCCAGGGCCAGGCCAGGCCAGGCCAGGGCCAGGCCAGTTGAATAGGCCAGGCCAGGCCAGGCCAGGCCAGGGGGCCAGGCCAGGCCAGGCTAGGGCCAGGCCAGGGGCCAGGCCAGGCCAGGGAGGCCAGGGGCCAGGGGTTTCAGGGCCAGGCCAGGCCAGGCCAGGCCAGGCCAGGAGGCCAGGGCCAGGCCAGGGCCAGGGGGAATCAGGCCAGGGCCAGGGTGGCCAGGGAAAGGGGTTAGGTTAGGTCAGGCCAGGCCAGGGCCAGGCCAGGCCAGGCCAGGCCAGGGCCAGGCCAGGCCAGGCCAGGCCAGGGCCAGGCCAGGCCAGGCCAGGCCAGGCCAGGCCAGGCCAGGGGCCAGGCCAGGCCAGGCCAGGCCAGGCCAGGCTAGGGCCAGGCCAGGCCAGGCCAGGCCAGGCCAGGCCAGGCCAGGCCAGGCCAGGCCAGGCCAGGCCAGGCCAGGCCAGGTCAGGCCAGGCCAGGTCAGGCCAGGCCAGGGTCAGGCCAGGCCAGGCCAGGCCAGGGCCAGGCCAGGCCAGGCCAGGCCAGGCCAGGGCCAGGCCAGGCCAGGCCAGGCCAGGCCAGGCCAGGCCAGGCCAGGCCAGGCCAGGCCAGGCCAGGCCAGGCCAGGCCAGGCCAGGCCAGGGCCAGGCCAGGCCAGGGCCAGGCCAGGCCAGGCCAGGCCAGGCCAGGGTCAGGGCCAGGCCAGGCCAGGCCAGGCCAGGCCAGGGCCAGGCCAGGGCCAGGGCCAGGCCAGGGCCAGGCCAGGCCAGGCCAGGTTGCCAGGCCAGGCCAGGCCAGGCCAGGGCCAGGCCAGGCCAGGCCAGGCCAGGCCAGGCCAGGGCCAGGCCAGGCCAGGCCAGGGGCCAGGCCAGGCCAGGCCAGGCCAGGCCAGGCCAGGCCAGGCCAGGCCAGGCCAGGGCCAGGCCAGGCCAGGCCAGGGCCAGGCCAGGCCAGGCCAGGCCAGGCCAGGCCAGGCCAGGCCAGGCCAGGCCAGGGCCAGGCCAGGCCAGGCTCAGGCCAGGCCAGGTTGGTAGGGGCCAGGCCAGGCCAGGGCCAGGCTAGGCCAGGCCAGGGGGCCAGGCCAGGCCAGGCCAGGCCAGGCCAGGGCCAGGCCAGGGCCAGGCCAGGCCAGGCCAGGCTCAGGCCAGGCCAGGCCAGGCCAGGCCAGGCCAGGCCAGGGCAGGCAGGCCAGGCCAGGCCAGGCCAGGCCAGGCCAGGCCAGGCCAGGCCAGGCCAGGCCAGGCCAGGCCAGGCCAGGCCAGGCCAGGCCAGGCCAGGCCCTGAGGCCAGGCCAGGCCAGGCCAGGCCAGGCCAGGCCAGGCCAGGCCAGGCCAGGCCAGGCCAGGCCAGGCCAGGCCAGGGCCAGGCCAGGCCAGGCCAGGCCAGGCCAGGCCAGGCCAGGCCAGGCCAGGCCAGGCCAGGCCAGGCCAGGCCAGGCCAGGCCAGGCCAGGCCAGGCCAGGCCAGGCCAGGCCAGGCCAGGCCAGGCCAGGCCAGGCCAGCCAGGCCAGGCCAGGCCAGGCCAGGCCAGGCCAGGCCAGGCCAGGCCAGGCCAGGCCAGGCCAGGCCAGGCCAGGCCAGGCCAGGCCAGGCCAGGCCAGGCCAGGCCAGGCCAGGCCAGGCCAGGCCAGGCCAGGCCAGGCCAGGCCAGGCCAGGCCAGGCCAGGCCAGGCCAGGCCAGGCCAGGCCAGGCCAGGCCAGGCCAGGCCAGGCCAGGCCAGGCCAGGCCAGGCCAGGCCAGGCCAGGCCAGGGCCAGGCCAGGCCAGGCCAGGCCAGGCCAGGCCAGGCCAGGCCAGGCCAGGCCAGGCCAGGCCAGGCCAGGCCAGGCCAGGCCAGGGCCAGGCCAGGCCAGGCCAGGCCAGGCCAGGCCAGGCCAGGCCAGGCCAGGCCAGGCCAGGCCAGGCCAGGCCAGGCCAGGCCAGGCCAGGCCAGGCCAGGCCAGGCCAGGCCAGGCCAGGGGCCAGGCCAGGCCAGGCCAGGCCAGGCCAGGCCAGGCCAGGCCAGGCCAGGCCAGGCCAGGGCCAGGCCAGGCCAGGCCAGGCCAGGCCAGGCCAGGCCAGGCCAGGCCAGGCCAGGCCAGGGGCCAGGGCCAGGCCAGGCCAGGCCAGGGCCAGGCCAGGCCAGGCCAGGCCAGGCCAGGCCAGGCCAGGCCAGGCCAGGCCAGGCCAGGCCAGGCCAGGGCCAGGCCAGGCCAGGCCAGGCCAGGCCAGGCCAGGCCAGGCCAGGCCAGGCCAGGCCAGGGCCAGGCCAGGCCAGGCCAGGCCAGGCCAGGCCAGGCCAGGCCAGGCCAGGCCAGGCCAGGCCAGGCCAGGCCAGGCCAGGCCAGGCCAGGCCAGGCCAGGCCAGGCCAGGCCAGGCCAGGCCAGGCCAGGCCAGGCCAGGCCAGGCCAGGCCAGGCCAGGCCAGGCCAGGCCAGGCCAGGCCAGGCCAGGCCAGGCCAGGCCAGGCCAGGCCAGGCCAGGCCAGGCCAGGCCAGGCCAGGCCAGGCCAGGGCCAGGCCAGGCCAGGCCAGGCCAGGCCAGGCCAGGCCAGGCCAGGCCAGGCCAGGCCAGGCCAGGCCAGGGCCAGGCCAGGCCAGGGGCCAGGCCAGGCCAGGCCAGGCCAGGCCAGGCCAGGCCAGGCCAGGCCAGGCCAGGCCAGGCCAGGCCAGGCCAGGCCAGGCCAGGCCAGGCCAGGCCAGGCCAGGCCAGGCCAGGGCCAGGCCAGGCCAGGGCCAGGCCAGGCCAGGCCAGGCCAGGCCAGGCCAGGCCAGGCCAGGCCAGGCCAGGCCAGGCCAGGCCAGGCCAGGCCAGGCCAGGCCAGGCCAGGCCAGGCCAGGGCCAGGCCAGGCCAGGCCAGGGCCAGGCCAGGCCAGGCCAGGCCAGGCCAGGCCAGGCCAGGCCAGGCCAGGCCAGGCCAGGCCAGGCCAGGCCAGGCCAGGCCAGGCCAGGCCAGGCCAGGCCAGGCCAGGCCAGGCCAGGCCAGGGCCAGGCCAGGCCAGGCCAGGCCAGGCCAGGCCAGGCCAGGCCAGGCCAGCCAGGCCAGGCCAGGCCAGGCCAGGCCAGGCCAGGCCAGGCCAGGCCAGGCCAGGCCAGGCCAGGCCAGGCCAGGCCAGGCCAGGCCAGGCCAGGCCAGGCCAGGCCAGGCCAGGCCAGGCCAGGCCAGGCCAGGCCAGGCCAGGCCAGGCCAGGCCAGGCCAGGCCAGGCCAGGCCAGGCCAGGCCAGGGCCAGGCCAGGCCAGGCCAGGCCAGGCCAGGCCAGGCCAGGCCAGGCCAGGCCAGGCCAGGCCAGGCCAGGCCAGGCCAGGCCAGGCCAGGCCAGGCCAGGCCAGGCCAGGCCAGGCCAGGCCAGGCCAGGCCAGGCCAGGCCAGGCCAGGCCAGGCCAGGCCAGGCCAGGCCAGGCCAGGCCAGGCCAGGCCAGGCCAGGCCAGGCCAGGCCAGGCCAGGCCAGGCCAGGCCAGGGCCAGGCCAGGCCAGGCCAGGCCAGGCCAGGCCAGGCCAGGCCAGGCCAGGCCAGGCCAGGCCAGGCCAGGCCAGGCCAGGCCAGGCCAGGCCAGGCCAGGCCAGGCCAGGCCAGGCCAGGGCCAGGCCAGGCCAGGCCAGGCCAGGCCAGGCCAGGCCAGGGCCAGGCCAGGCCAGGCCAGGCCAGGCCAGGCCAGGCCAGGCCAGGCCAGGCCAGGCCAGGCCAGGCCAGGCCAGGCCAGGCCAGGCCAGGCCAGGCCAGGCCAGGCCAGGCCAGGCCAGGCCAGGCCAGGCCAGGGCCAGGCCAGGCCAGGCCAGGCCAGGGCCAGGCCAGGCCAGGCCAGGCCAGGGGCCAGGCCAGGCCAGGCCAGGCCAGGCCAGGCCAGGCCAGGCCAGGCCAGGCCAGGCCAGGCCAGGCCAGGCCAGGGCCAGGCCAGGCCAGGCCAGGCCAGGCCAGGCCAGGCCAGGAAATCAGGCCAGGCCAGGGCCAGGCCAGGCCAGGCCAGGCCAGGCCAGGCCAGGCCAGGCCAGGCCAGGCCAGGCCAGGCCAGGCCAGGCCAGGCCAGGCCAGGCCAGGCCAGGCCAGGCCAGGCCAGGCCAGGCCAGGCCAGGCCAGGCCAGGCCAGGCCAGGCCAGGCCAGGCCAGGCCAGGCCAGGCCAGGCCAGGCCAGGCCAGGCCAGGCCAGGCCAGGCCAGGCCAGGCCAGGCCAGGCCAGGCCAGGCCAGGCCAGGCCAGGCCAGGCCAGGCCAGGCCAGGCCAGGCCAGGCCAGGCCAGGCCAGGCCAGGCCAGGCCAGGCCAGGCCAGGCCAGGGGCCAGGCCAGGCCAGGCCAGGCCAGGCCAGGCCAGGCCAGGCCAGGCCAGGCCAGGCCAGGCCAGGCCAGGCCAGGCCAGGCCAGGCCAGGCCAGGCCAGGCCAGGCCAGGCCAGGCCAGGCCAGGCCAGGCCAGGCCAGGCCAGGCCAGGCCAGGCCAGGCCAGGCCAGGCCAGGCCAGGCCAGGCCAGGCCAGGCCAGGCCAGGCCAGGCCAGGCCAGGCCAGGCCAGGCCAGGCCAGGCCAGGCCAGGCCAGGCCAGGCCAGGCCAGGGCCAGGCCAGGCCAGGCCAGGCCAGGCCAGGCCAGGCCAGGCCAGGCCAGGCCAGGCCAGGCCAGGCCAGGCCAGGCCAGGCCAGGCCAGGCCAGGCCAGGCCAGGCCAGGCCAGGCCAGGCCAGGCCAGGCCAGGCCAGGCCAGGCCAGGCCAGGCCAGGCCAGGCCAGGCCAGGCCAGGGCCAGGCCAGGCCAGGCCAGGCCAGGCCAGGCCAGGCCAGGCCAGGCCAGGGCCAGGCCAGGCCAGGCCAGGCCAGGCCAGGCCAGGCCAGGCCAGGCCAGGCCAGGCCAGGCCAGGCCAGGCCAGGCCAGGCCAGGCCAGGCCAGGCCAGGCCAGGCCAGGCCAGGCCAGGCCAGGCCAGGCCAGGCCAGGCCAGGCCAGGCCAGGCCAGGCCAGGGCCAGGGCCAGGCCAGGCCAGGCCAGGCCAGGCCAGGCCAGGCCAGGCCAGGCCAGGCCAGGCCAGGCCAGGCCAGGCCAGGCCAGGCCAGGCCAGGCCAGGCCAGGCCAGGCCAGGCCAGGCCAGGCCAGGCCAGGCCAGGCCAGGGCCAGGCCAGGCCAGGCCAGGCCAGGCCAGGCCAGGGCCAGGCCAGGCCAGGCCAGGCCAGGCCAGGCCAGGCCAGGCCAGGCCAGGCCAGGCCAGGCCAGGCCAGGCCAGGCCAGGCCAGGCCAGGCCAGGCCAGGCCAGGCCAGGCCAGGCCAGGCCAGGCCAGGCCAGGCCAGGCCAGGCCAGGCCAGGCCAGGCCAGGCCAGGCCAGGCCAGGCCAGGCCAGGCCAGGCCAGGCCAGGGCCAGGCCAGGCCAGGCCAGGCCAGGCCAGGCCAGGCCAGGCCAGGCCAGGGCCAGGCCAGGGCCAGGCCAGGCCAGGCCAGGCCAGGCCAGGCCAGGCCAGGCCAGGCCAGGCCAGGCCAGGCCAGGCCAGGCCAGGCCAGGCCAGGCCAGGCCAGGCCAGGCCAGGCCAGGCCAGGCCAGGCCAGGCCAGGCCAGGCCAGGCCAGGCCAGGGCCAGGCCAGGCCAGGCCAGGCCAGGCCAGGCCAGGCCAGGCCAGGCCAGGCCAGGCCAGGCCAGGCCAGGCCAGGCCAGGCCAGGCCAGGCCAGGCCAGGCCAGGCCAGGCCAGGCCAGGGGCCAGGCCAGGCCAGGCCAGGCCAGGCCAGGCCAGGCCAGGCCAGGCCAGGCCAGGCCAGGCCAGGCCAGGCCAGGCCAGGGCCAGGCCAGGCCAGGCCAGGCCAGGCCAGGCCAGGGCCAGGCCAGGCCAGGCCAGGCCAGGCCAGGCCAGGCCAGGCCAGGCCAGGCCAGGCCAGGCCAGGCCAGGCCAGGCCAGGCCAGGCCAGGCCAGGCCAGGCCAGGCCAGGCCAGGCCAGGCCAGGCCAGGCCAGGCCAGGCCAGGCCAGGCCAGGCCAGGCCAGGCCAGGCCAGGCCAGGCCAGGCCAGGCCAGGCCAGGCCAGGCCAGGCCAGGGCCAGGCCAGGGGCCAGGCCAGGCCAGGCCAGGCCAGGCCAGGCCAGGCCAGGCCAGGCCAGGCCAGGCCAGGCCAGGCCAGGCCAGGCCAGGCCAGGCCAGGCCAGGCCAGGCCAGGCCAGGCCAGGCCAGGCCAGGCCAGGCCAGGCCAGGCCAGGCCAGGCCAGGCCAGGCCAGGCCAGGCCAGGCCAGGCCAGGCCAGGCCAGGCCAGGCCAGGGCCAGGCCAGGCCAGGGCCAGGCCAGGCCAGGCCAGGCCAGGCCAGGCCAGGCCAGGCCAGGGCCAGGCCAGGCCAGGCCAGGCCAGGCCAGGGGCCAGGCCAGGCCAGGCCAGGCCAGGCCAGGCCAGGCCAGGCCAGGGCCAGGCCAGGCCAGGCCAGGCCAGGCCAGGCCAGGCCAGGCCAGGCCAGGCCAGGCCAGGCCAGGCCAGGCCAGGCCAGGCCAGGCCAGGCCAGGCCAGGCCAGGCCAGGCCAGGCCAGGCCAGGCCAGGCCAGGCCAGGCCAGGCCAGGCCAGGCCAGGCCAGGCCAGGCCAGGCCAGGCCAGGCCAGGCCAGGCCAGGCCAGGCCAGGCCAGGCCAGGCCAGGCCAGGCCAGGCCAGGCCAGGCCAGGCCAGGCCAGGCCAGGCCAGGCCAGGCCAGGCCAGGCCAGGCCAGGCCAGGCCAGGCCAGGCCAGGGCCAGGCCAGGCCAGGCCAGGCCAGGCCAGGGCCAGGCCAGGCCAGGCCAGGCCAGGCCAGGCCAGGCCAGGCCAGGGCCAGGCCAGGCCAGGCCAGGCCAGGCCAGGCCAGGCCAGGCCAGGCCAGGCCAGGCCAGGCCAGGCCAGGCCAGGCCAGGCCAGGCCAGGCCAGGCCAGGCCAGGCCAGGCCAGGCCAGGCCAGGGGCCAGGCCAGGCCAGGCCAGGCCAGGGCCAGGCCAGGCCAGGCCAGGCCAGGCCAGGCCAGGCCAGGCCAGGCCAGGCCAGGCCAGGCCAGGCCAGGCCAGGCCAGGCCAGGCCAGGCCAGGCCAGGCCAGGCCAGGCCAGGCCAGGCCAGGCCAGGCCAGGCCAGGCCAGGCCAGGCCAGGCCAGGCCAGGCCAGGCCAGGCCAGGCCAGGCCAGGCCAGGGCCAGGCCAGGCCAGGGCCAGGCCAGGCCAGGCCAGGCCAGGCCAGGCCAGGCCAGGCCAGGGCCAGGCCAGGCCAGGCCAGGCCAGGCCAGGCCAGGCCAGGCCAGGCCAGGCCAGGCCAGGCCAGGCCAGGCCAGGCCAGGCCAGGGCCAGGCCAGGCCAGGCCAGGCCAGGCCAGGCCAGGCCAGGCCAGGCCAGGCCAGGCCAGGCCAGGCCAGGCCAGGCCAGGCCAGGCCAGGCCAGGCCAGGCCAGGCCAGGCCAGGCCAGGCCAGGCCAGGCCAGGCCAGGCCAGGCCAGGCCAGGCCAGGCCAGGCCAGGCCAGGCCAGGCCAGGCCAGGCCAGGCCAGGCCAGGCCAGGCCAGGCCAGGGCCAGGCCAGGCCAGGCCAGGCCAGGCCAGGGGCCAGGCCAGGCCAGGCCAGGCCAGGCCAGGCCAGGCCAGGCCAGGCCAGGCCAGGGCCAGGCCAGGCCAGGCCAGGCCAGGCTAGGCCAGGCCAGGCCAGGCCAGGCCAGGCCAGGCCAGGCCAGGCCAGGCCAGGCCAGGCCAGGCCAGGCCAGGCCAGGCCAGGCAGGCCAGGCCAGGCCAGGCCAGGCCAGGCCAGGCCAGGCCAGGCCAGGCCAGGCCAGGCCAGGCCAGGCCAGGCCAGGCCAGGCCAGGCCAGGCCAGGCCAGGCCAGGGCCAGGCCAGGCCAGGCCAGGCCAGGCCAGGCCAGGCCAGGCCAGGCCAGGCCAGGCCAGGCCAGGCCAGGCCAGGCCAGGCCAGGCCAGGCCAGGCCAGGCCAGGCCAGGGCCAGGCCAGGCCAGGCCAGGCCAGGCCAGGGCCAGGCCAGGGCCAGGCCAGGCCAGGCCAGGCCAGGCCAGGCCAGGCCAGGCCAGGCCAGGCCAGGCCAGGCCAGGCCAGGCCAGGCCAGGCCAGGGCCAGGCCAGGCCAGGCCAGGCCAGGCCAGGCCAGGCCAGGCCAGGCCAGGCCAGGCCAGGCCAGGCCAGGGCCAGGGCCAGGCCAGGGCCAGGCCAGGCCAGGGCCAGGCCAGGCCAGGCCAGGCCAGGCCAGGCCAGGGCCAGGCCAGGCCAGGCCAGGCCAGGCCAGGCCAGGCCAGGCCAGGCCAGGCCAGGCCAGGCCAGGCCAGGCCAGGCCAGGCCAGGCCAGGGCCAGGCCAGGGCCAGGCCAGGCCAGGCCAGGCCAGGCCAGGCCAGGCCAGGCCAGGCCAGGCCAGGCCAGGCCAGGCCAGGCCAGGCCAGGCCAGGCCAGGCCAGGCCAGGCCAGGCCAGGCCAGGCCAGGCCAGGCCAGGCCAGGCCAGGCCAGGCCAGGCCAGGCCAGGGCCAGGCCAGGCCAGGCCAGGCCAGGCCAGGCCAGGCCAGGCCAGGCCAGGCCAGGCCAGGCCAGGCCAGGCCAGGCCAGGCCAGGCCAGGCCAGGCCAGGCCAGGCCAGGCCAGGCCAGGCCAGGCCAGGCCAGGCCAGGCCAGGCCAGGGCCAGGCCAGGCCAGGCCAGGCCAGGCCAGGCCAGGCCAGGCCAGGCCAGGCCAGGCCAGGCCAGGCCAGGCCAGGCCAGGCCAGGCCAGGCCAGGCCAGGCCAGGCCAGGCCAGGCCAGGCCAGGCCAGGCCAGGCCAGGGGCCAGGCCAGGCCAGGCCAGGCCAGGCCAGGCCAGGCCAGGCCAGGCCAGGCCAGGCCAGGCCAGGCCAGGCCAGGCCAGGCCAGGCCAGGCCAGGCCAGGCCAGGCCAGGCCAGGCCAGGCCAGGCCAGGCCAGGCCAGGCCAGGGCCAGGCCAGGCCAGGCCAGGCCAGGCCAGGCCAGGCCAGGGCCAGGCCAGGCCAGGCCAGGCCAGGCCAGGCCAGGGCCAGGCCAGGCCAGGCCAGGCCAGGCCAGGCCAGGCCAGGCCAGGCCAGGCCAGGCCAGGCCAGGCCAGGCCAGGCCAGGCCAGGCCAGGCCAGGCCAGGCCAGGCCAGGCCAGGCCAGGCCAGGCCAGGCCAGGCCAGGCCAGGCCAGGGCCAGGGCCAGGGCCAGGCCAGGCCAGGCCAGGCCAGGCCAGGCCAGGCCAGGCCAGGCCAGGCCAGGCCAGGCCAGGCCAGGCCAGGCCAGGCCAGGCCAGGCCAGGCCAGGCCAGGCCAGGCCAGGCCAGGCCAGGGCCAGGCCAGGCCAGGCCAGGCCAGGCCAGGCCAGGCCAGGCCAGGCCAGGCCAGGGCCAGGCCAGGCCAGGCCAGGGCCAGGCCAGGCCAGGCCAGGCCAGGCCAGGGCCAGGGGCCAGGCCAGGCCAGGGCCAGGCCAGGCCAGGCCAGGCCAGGCCAGGCCAGGCCAGGCCAGGCCAGGCCAGGCCAGGCCAGGCCAGGCCAGGCCAGGCCAGGCCAGGCCAGGCCAGGCCAGGCCAGGCCAGGCCAGGCCAGGCCAGGCCAGGCCAGGCCAGGCCAGGCCAGGCCAGGCCAGGGCCAGGCCAGGCCAGGGCCAGGCCAGGCCAGGCCAGGCCAGGCCAGGCCAGGCCAGGCCAGGCCAGGCCAGGCCAGGCCAGGCCAGGCCAGGCCAGGCCAGGCCAGGCCAGGCCAGGCCAGGCCAGGCCAGGCCAGGCCAGGCCAGGCCAGGCCAGGCCAGGGCCAGCCAGGCCAGGCCAGGCCAGGCCAGGCCAGGCCAGGCCAGGCCAGGCCAGGCCAGGCCAGGCCAGGCCAGGCCAGGCCAGGCCAGGCCAGGGCCAGGCCAGGCCAGGCCAGGCCAGGCCAGGCCAGGCCAGGCCAGGCCAGGCCAGGCCAGGCCAGGCCAGGCCAGGCCAGGCCAGGCCAGGCCAGGCCAGGCCAGGCCAGGCCAGGCCAGGCCAGGCCAGGCCAGGCCAGGCCAGGCCAGGCCAGGCCAGGCCAGGCCAGGCCAGGCCAGGCCAGGCCAGGCCAGGCCAGGCCAGGCCAGGCCAGGCCAGGCCAGGCCAGGCCAGGCCAGGCCAGGCCAGGCCAGGGCCAGGCCAGGCCAGGCCAGGCCAGGCCAGGCCAGGCCAGGCCAGGCCAGGCCAGGCCAGGCCAGGCCAGGCCAGGCCAGGCCAGGCCAGGCCAGGCCAGGCCAGGCCAGGCCAGGCCAGGCCAGGCCAGGCCAGGCCAGGGCCAGGCCAGGCCAGGCCAGGCCAGGGCCAGGCCAGGCCAGGCCAGGCCAGGCCAGGCCAGGCCAGGCCAGGCCAGGCCAGGCCAGGCCAGGCCAGGCCAGGCCAGGCCAGGCCAGGCCAGGCCAGGCCAGGCCAGGCCAGGCCAGGCCAGGCCAGGCCAGGCCAGGCCAGGCCAGGCCAGGCCAGGCCAGGCCAGGCCAGGCCAGGCCAGGCCAGGCCAGGCCAGGCCAGGCCAGGCCAGGCCAGGCCAGGCCAGGCCAGGCCAGGCCAGGCCAGGGGCCAGGCCAGGCCAGGCCAGGCCAGGCCAGGCCAGGCCAGGCCAGGCCAGGCCAGGCCAGGCCAGGCCAGGCCAGGCCAGGCCAGGCCAGGCCAGGCCAGGCCAGGGCCAGGCCAGGCCAGGGCCAGGCCAGGCCAGGGCCAGGCCAGGCCAGGCCAGGCCAGGCCAGGCCAGGCCAGGCCAGGCCAGGCCAGGCCAGGCCAGGCCAGGCCAGGGGCCAGGCCAGGCCAGGCCAGGCCAGGGCCAGGCCAGGGCCAGGCCAGGCCAGGCCAGGCCAGGCCAGGCCAGGCCAGGCCAGGCCAGGCCAGGCCAGGCCAGGCCAGGCCAGGCCAGGCCAGGCCAGGCCAGGCCAGGCCAGGCCAGGCCAGGCCAGGCCAGGCCAGGCCAGGCCAGGCCAGGCCAGGCCAGGCCAGGCCAGGCCAGGCCAGGCCAGGCCAGGCCAGGCCAGGCCAGGCCAGGCCAGGCCAGGCCAGGCCAGGCCAGGCCAGGCCAGGCCAGGCCAGGCCAGGCCAGGCCAGGCCAGGCCAGGGCCAGGCCAGGCCAGGCCAGGCCAGGCCAGGCCAGGCCAGGCCAGGCCAGGCCAGGCCAGGCCAGGCCAGGCCAGGGCCAGGCCAGGCCAGGCCAGGCCAGGGCCAGGCCAGGCCAGGCCAGGCCAGGCCAGGCCAGGCCAGGCCAGGCCAGGCCAGGCCAGGCCAGGCCAGGCCAGGCCAGGCCAGGCCAGGCCAGGCCAGGCCAGGCCAGGCCAGGCCAGGCCAGGCCAGGCCAGGCCAGGCCAGGCCAGGCCAGGCCAGGCCAGGCCAGGCCAGGCCAGGCCAGGCCAGGCCAGGCCAGGCCAGGCCAGGCCAGGCCAGGCCAGGCCAGGCCAGGCCAGGCCAGGCCAGGCCAGGCCAGGGCCAGGCCAGGCCAGGCCAGGCCAGGCCAGGCCAGGCCAGGCCAGGCCAGGCCAGGCCAGGCCAGGCCAGGCCAGGCCAGGCCAGGCCAGGCCAGGGGCCAGGCCAGGCCAGGGCCAGGCCAGGCCAGGCCAGGCCAGGCCAGGCCAGGCCAGGCCAGGCCAGGCCAGGCCAGGCCAGGCCAGGCCAGGCCAGGCCAGGCCAGGCCAGGCCAGGCCAGGCCAGGCCAGGCCAGGCCAGGCCAGGCCAGGGCCAGGCCAGGGCCAGGCCAGGCCAGGCCAGGCCAGGCCAGGCCAGGCCAGGCCAGGCCAGGCCAGGCCAGGCCAGGCCAGGGCCAGGCCAGGCCAGGGCCAGGCCAGGCCAGGCCAGGCCAGGCCAGGCCAGGCCAGGCCAGGCCAGGCCAGGCCAGGCCAGGCCAGGCCAGGCCAGGCCAGGGCCAGGCCAGGCCAGGCCAGGCCAGGCCAGGCCAGGCCAGGCCAGGCCAGGCCAGGCCAGGCCAGGCCAGGCCAGGCCAGGCCAGGCCAGGCCAGGCCAGGCCAGGCCAGGCCAGGCCAGGCCAGGCCAGGGCCAGGCCAGGCCAGGCCAGGCCAGGGCCAGGGCCAGGGCCAGGCCAGGCCAGGCCAGGCCAGGCCAGGCCAGGCCAGGCCAGGCCAGGCCAGGCCAGGCCAGGCCAGGCCAGGCCAGGCCAGGCCAGGCCAGGCCAGGCCAGGCCAGGCCAGGCCAGGCCAGGCCAGGCCAGGCCAGGCCAGGCCAGGCCAGGCCAGGCCAGGCCAGGCCAGGCCAGGCCAGGCCAGGGCCAGGCCAGGCCAGGCCAGGCCAGGCCAGGCCAGGCCAGGCCAGGCCAGGCCAGGCCAGGCCAGGCCAGGCCAGGCCAGGCCAGGCCAGGGCCAGGCCAGGCCAGGCCAGGGCCAGGCCAGGCCAGGCCAGGCCAGGCCAGGCCAGGCCAGGCCAGGCCAGGCCAGGCCAGGCCAGGCCAGGCCAGGCCAGGCCAGGCCAGGCCAGGCCAGGCCAGGCCAGGCCAGGCCAGGCCAGGCCAGGCCAGGCCAGGCCAGGCCAGGGCCAGGCCAGGCCAGGCCAGGCCAGGCCAGGCCAGGCCAGGCCAGGCCAGGCCAGGCCAGGCCAGGCCAGGCCAGGCCAGGCCAGGCCAGGCCAGGCCAGGCCAGGCCAGGGGCCAGGCCAGGCCAGGCCAGGCCAGGCCAGGCCAGGCCAGGCCAGGCCAGGCCAGGCCAGGCCAGGCCAGGCCAGGCCAGGCCAGGCCAGGCCAGGGCCAGGCCAGGCCAGGCCAGGCCAGGCCAGGCCAGGCCAGGCCAGGCCAGGCCAGGCCAGGCCAGGCCAGGCCAGGCCAGGCCAGGCCAGGGCCAGGGGCCAGGCCAGGCCAGGCCAGGCCAGGCCAGGCCAGGCCAGGCCAGGCCAGGGTCAGGCCAGGCCAGGCCAGGCCAGGCCAGGCCAGGGCCAGGCCAGGCCAGGGCCAGGCCAGGCCAGGCCAGGCCAGGCCAGGCCAGGCCAGGCCAGGCCAGGGCCAGGCCAGGCCAGGCCAGGCCAGGGCCAGGCCAGGCCAGGCCAGGCCAGGCCAGGCCAGGGCCAGGCCAGGCCAGGCCAGGCCAGGCCAGGCCAGGCCAGGGCCAGGCCAGGCCAGGCCAGGCCAGGCCAGGCCAGGGCCAGGCCAGGCCAGGCCAGGCCAGGCCAGGCCAGGCCAGGCCAGGCCAGGCCAGGCCAGGCCAGGCCAGGCCAGGCCAGGCCAGGCCAGGCCAGGGCCAGGCCAGGCCAGGGCCAGGCCAGGCCAGGCCAGGCCAGGCCAGGCCAGGCCAGGCCAGGCCAGGCCAGGCCAGGCCAGGCCAGGCCAGGCCAGGGCCAGGCCAGGCCAGGCCAGGCCAGGCCAGGCCAGGCCAGGCCAGGCCAGGCCAGGCCAGGCCAGGCCAGGCCAGGCCAGGCCAGGCCAGGCCAGGCCAGGCCAGGCCAGGCCAGGCCAGGCCAGGCCAGGCCAGGCCAGGCCAGGCCAGGGCCAGGCCAGGCCAGGCCAGGCCAGGCCAGGCCAGGCCAGGCCAGGCCAGGCCAGGCCAGGCCAGGCCAGGGCCAGGCCAGGCCAGGCCAGGCCAGGCCAGGCCAGGCCAGGCCAGGCCAGGCCAGGCCAGGGGGCCAGGCCAGGCCAGGGCCAGGCCAGGCCAGGCCAGGCCAGGCCAGGCCAGGCCAGGCCAGGCCAGGCCAGGCCAGGCCAGGCCAGGCCAGGCCAGGCCAGGCCAGGCCAGGCCAGGCCAGGCCAGGCCAGGCCAGGGCCAGGCCAGGCCAGGCCAGGCCAGGGCCAGCAGGCCAGGCCAGGCTCAGGCCAGGCCAGGCCAGGCCAGGCCAGGCCAGGCCAGGGCCAGGCCAGGCCAGGCCAGGCCAGGCCAGGCCAGGCCAGGCCAGGCCAGGCCAGGGCCAGGCCAGGCCAGGCCAGGGGCCAGGGCCAGGCCAGGCCAGGCCAGGCCAGGCCAGGCCAGGCCAGGCCAGGCCAGGCCAGGCCAGGCCAGGCCAGGCCAGGCCAGGCCAGGCCAGGCCAGGCCAGGCCAGGCCAGGCCAGGCCAGGCCAGGGCCAGGGCCAGGGCCAGGCCAGGGCCAGGGCCAGGCCAGGCCAGGCCAGGCCAGGCCAGGCCAGGCCAGGCCAGGCCAGGCCAGGCCAGGCCAGGCCAGGCCAGGCCAGGCCAGGCCAGGCCAGGCCAGGCCAGGCCAGGCCAGGGGCCAGGCCAGGCCAGGCCAGGCCAGGCCAGGCCAGGGCCAGGGGCCAGGGCCAGGGCCAGGCCAGGCCAGGCCAGGCCAGGCCAGGCCAGGCCAGGCCAGGCCAGGGGCCAGGCCAGGCCAGGCCAGGCCAGGCCAGGCCAGGCCAGGCCAGGGGCCAGGCCAGGCCAGGCCAGGCCAGGCCAGGCCAGGCCAGGCCAGGCCAGGCCAGGCCAGGCCAGGCCAGGCCAGGCCAGGCCAGGCCAGGCCAGGGCCAGGCCAGGCCAGGCCAGGCCAGGCCAGGCCAGGCCAGGGTCAGGCCAGGCCAGGCCAGGCCAGGCCAGGCCAGGCCAGGCCAGGCCAGGCCAGGCCAGGCCAGGCCAGGCCAGGGCCAGGCCAGGCCAGGCCAGGCCAGGGCCAGGCCAGGCCAGGCCAGGCCAGGTCAGGCCAGGCCAGGCCAGGCCAGGCCAGGCCAGGCCAGGCCAGGCCAGGCCAGGCCAGGCCAGGCCAGGTCAGGCCAGGCCAGGCCAGGCCAGGCCAGGCCAGGCCAGGCCAGGGGCCAGGCCAGGCCAGGCCAGGCCAGGCCAGGCCAGGCCAGGCCAGGCCAGGCCAGGCCAGGCCAGGCCAGGCCAGGCCAGGCCAGGCCAGGCCAGGCCAGGCCAGGCCAGGCCAGGGCCAGGCCAGGCCAGGGCCAGGCCAGGCCAGGCCAGGCCAGGCCAGGCCAGGCCAGGCCAGGCCAGGCCAGGCCAGGGCCAGGCCAGGGCCAGGCCAGGCCAGGCCAGGCCAGGCCAGGCCAGGCCAGGCCAGGCCAGGGGCCAGGCCAGGCCAGGCCAGGCCAGGGCCAGGGCCAGGCCAGGCCAGGCCAGGCCAGGCCAGGGCCAGGCCAGGCCAGGCCAGGCCAGGCCAGGCCAGGCCAGGCCAGGCCAGGCCAGGCCAGGCCAGGCCAGGCCAGGCCAGGCCAGGCCAGGGCCAGGCCAGGCCAGGCCAGGCCAGGCCAGGGCCAGGCCAGGGCCAGGCCAGGCCAGGGCCAGGCCAGGCCAGGCCAGGCCAGGCCAGGCCAGGCCAGGCCAGGCCAGGCCAGGCCAGGCCAGGGCCAGGGCCAGGCCAGGGCCAGGCCAGGGCCAGGCCAGGCCAGGCCAGGGCCAGGCCAGGCCAGGCCAGGCCAGGGCCAGGCCAGGCCAGGCCAGGCCAGGCCAGGCCAGGCCAGGCCAGGCCAGGCCAGGCCAGGCCAGGCCAGGCCAGGCCAGGCCAGGCCAGGCCAGGCCAGGCCAGGCCAGGCCAGGCCAGGCCAGGCCAGGCCAGGGCCAGGCCAGGCCAGGCCAGGGCCAGGCCAGGCCAGGCCAGGCCAGGCCAGGCCAGGCCAGGCCAGGCCAGGGCCAGGCCAGGCCAGGCCAGGGCCAGGCCAGGCCAGGCCAGGGCCAGGCCAGGCCAGGCCAGGCCAGGCCAGGCCAGGCCAGGGCCAGGCCAGGCCAGGCCAGGGCCAGGCCAGGGGCCAGGCCAGGCCAGGGCCAGGCCAGGCCAGGGCCAGGCCAGGCCAGGCCAGGCCAGGGCCAGGGCCAGGCCAGGCCAGGCCAGGGCCAGGGGGCCAGGCCAGGCCAGGCCAGGCCAGGCCAGGCCAGGCCAGGCCAGGCCAGGCCAGGGGCCAGGCCAGGCCAGGCCAGGCCAGGCCAGGCCAGGCCAGGGCCAGGCCAGGCCAGGCCAGGCCAGGCCAGGCCAGGCCAGGCTCAGGCCAGGCCAGGCCAGGCCAGGGCCAGGCCAGGCCAGGCCAGGCCAGGCCAGGGCCAGGCCAGGCCAGGCCAGGCCAGGCCAGGCCAGGCCAGGCCAGGCCAGGCCAGGCCAGGCCAGGCCAGGCCAGGCCAGGCCAGGCCAGGCCAGGCCAGGCCAGGGCCAGGCCAGGCCAGGCCAGGCCAGGCCAGGCCAGGCCAGGCCAGGCCAGGCCAGGCCAGGCCAGGCCAGGCCAGGCCAGGGCCAGGCCAGGCCAGGCCAGGCCAGGGGCCAGGGCCAGGCCAGGCCAGGCCAGGCCAGGCCAGGCCAGGCCAGGCCAGGCCAGGGCCAGGCCAGGCCAGGCCAGGCCAGGCCAGGCCAGGCCAGGCCAGGCCAGGGCCAGGCCAGGCCAGGCCAGGCCAGGCCAGGCCAGGGGCCAGGCCAGGGCCAGGCCAGGCCAGGCCAGGCCAGGCCAGGCCAGGCCAGGCCAGGCCAGGCCAGGCCAGGCCAGGCCAGGCCAGGCCAGGCCAGGCCAGGCCAGGCCAGGCCAGGCCAGGCCAGGCCAGGCCAGGCCAGGCCAGGCCAGGCCAGGCCAGGCCAGGCCAGGCCAGGCCAGGCCAGGCCAGGCCAGGCCAGGCCAGGCCAGGCCAGGCCAGGCCAGGCCAGGCCAGGGCCAGGCCAGGCCAGGCCAGGCCAGGCCAGGCCAGGCCAGGCCAGGCCAGGCCAGGCCAGGCCAGGCCAGGCCAGGCCAGGCCAGGCCAGGCCAGGCCAGGCCAGGCCAGGCCAGGGGCCAGGCCAGGCCAGGCCAGGCCAGGCCAGGCCAGGCCAGGCCAGGGCCAGGGCCAGGGCCAGGGCCAGGCCAGGCCAGGCCAGGCCAGGCCAGGCCAGGCCAGGCCAGGCCAGGCCAGGCCAGGCCAGGCCAGGCCAGGCCAGGCCAGGCCAGGCCAGGCCAGGGCCAGGGGCCAGGCCAGGCCAGGCCAGGCCAGGCCAGGCCAGGGCCAGGCCAGGCCAGGCCAGGCCAGGCCAGGCCAGGCCAGGCCAGGCCAGGCCAGGCCAGGCCAGGCCAGGCCAGGCCAGGCCAGGGGCCAGGCCAGGCCAGGCCAGGCCAGGCCAGGCCAGGCCAGGCCAGGCCAGGCCAGGCCAGGGCCAGGCCAGGCCAGGCCAGGCCAGGCCAGGCCAGGCCAGGCCAGGGCCAGGCCAGGCCAGGCCAGGCCAGGCCAGGCCAGGGCCAGGCCAGGCAGGGCCAGGCCAGGCCAGGCCAGGCCAGGCCAGGCCAGGCCAGGCCAGGCCAGGCCAGGCCAGGCCAGGCCAGGGCCAGGCCAGGCCAGGCCAGGCCAGGCCAGGCCAGGCCAGGCCAGGCCAGGCCAGGCCAGGCCAGGGCCAGGCCAGGCCAGGCCAGGCCAGGCCAGGCCAGGCCAGGCCAGGCCAGGCCAGGCCAGGCCAGGCCAGGCCAGGCCAGGCCAGGCCAGGCCAGGCCAGGCCAGGCCAGGCCAGGCCAGGCCAGGCCAGGCCAGGCCAGGCCAGGGCCAGGCCAGGGCCAGGGCCAGGCCAGGCCAGGCCAGGCCAGGCCAGGCCAGGCCAGGCCAGGCCAGGGCCAGGCCAGGCCAGGCCAGGGCCAGGCCAGGCCAGGCCAGGGCCAGGCCAGGCCAGGGCCAGGGGCCAGGGCCAGGCCAGGCCAGGGCCAGGCCAGGCCAGGCCAGGCCAGGCCAGGCCAGGCCAGGCCAGGCCAGGGCCAGGGCCAGGCCAGGCCAGGCCAGGCCAGGCCAGGCCAGGGCCAGGGCCAGGCCAGGCCAGGGCCAGGGCCAGGCCAGGGCCAGGCCAGGCCAGGCCAGGGGCCAGGCCAGGCCAGGCCAGGCCAGGCCAGGCCAGGCCAGGCCAGGCCAGGCCAGGGCCAGGCCAGGCCAGGCCAGGCCAGGCCAGGGCCAGGGGGCCAGGGCCAGGCCAGGGCCAGGGCCAGGCCAGGCCAGGCCAGGCCAGGCCAGGCCAGGCCAGGCCAGGCCAGCCAGGGCCAGGGCCAGGCCAGGCTCAGGCCAGGCCAGGCCAGGCCAGGCCAGGCCAGGCCAGGCCAGGCCAGGCCAGGCCAGGGCCAGGCCAGGCCAGGCCAGGCCAGGGCCAGGCCAGGCCAGGCCAGGCCAGGCCAGGCCAGGCCAGGCCAGGCCAGGCCAGGCCAGGCCAGGCCAGGCCAGGCCAGGCCAGGCCAGGCCAGGCCAGGCCAGGCCAGGCCAGGCCAGGCCAGGCCAGGGGCCAGGCCAGGCCAGGCCAGGCCAGGCCAGGCCAGGGCCAGGCCAGGCCAGGCCAGGCCAGGCCAGGCCAGGCCAGGCCAGGCCAGGCCAGGCCAGGCCAGGCCAGGGCCAGGCCAGGCCAGGCCAGGCCAGGCCAGGCCAGGCCAGGCCAGGCCAGGCCAGGCCAGGCCAGGCCAGGCCAGGCCAGGCCAGGCCAGGCCAGGGCCAGGCCAGGCCAGGCCAGGGCCAGGCCAGGCCAGGCCAGGGCCAGGCCAGGCCAGGCCAGGCCAGGCCAGGCCAGGCCAGGCCAGGCCAGGCCAGGCCAGGCCAGGCCAGGCCAGGCCAGGCCAGGCCAGGCCAGGCCAGGCCAGGCCAGGCCAGGCCAGGGCCAGGCCAGGCCAGGCCAGGCCAGGCCAGGGCCAGGCCAGGCCAGGCCAGGCCAGGCCAGGCCAGGCCAGGCCAGGCCAGGCCAGGGCCAGGCCAGGCCAGGCCAGGCCAGGCCAGGCCAGGCCAGGCCAGGCCAGGCCAGGCCAGGCCAGGCCAGGCCAGGCCAGGCCAGGCCAGGCCAGGCCAGGCCAGGGCCAGGCCAGGCCAGGCCAGGCCAGGCCAGGCCAGGCCAGGCCAGGCCAGGCCAGGCCAGGGCCAGGCCAGGCCAGGCCAGGGCCAGGCCAGGCCAGGGCCAGGCCAGGCCAGGGCCAGGGCCAGGCCAGGGCCAGGCCAGGCCAGGCCAGGCCAGGCCAGGCCAGGCCAGGCCAGGCCAGGCCAGGCCAGGCCAGGGGCCAGGCCAGGCCAGGCCAGGCCAGGCCAGGCCAGGCCAGGCCAGGCCAGGCCAGGCCAGGCCAGGCCAGGCCAGGCCAGGCCAGGCCAGGGCCAGGCCAGGCCAGGCCAGGCCAGGCCAGGCCAGGCCAGGCCAGGCCAGGCCAGGCCAGGCCAGGCCAGGCCAGGCCAGGCCAGGCCAGGCCAGGCCAGGCCAGGCCAGGCCAGGCCAGGCCAGGCCAGGGGCCAGGCCAGGCCAGGCCAGGCCAGGCCAGGCCAGGCCAGGCCAGGCCAGGCCAGGGCCAGGCCAGGCCAGGCCAGGGCCAGGCCAGGCCAGGCCAGGCCAGGCCAGGCCAGGCCAGGCCAGGCCAGGCCAGGCCAGGCCAGGCCAGGCCAGGCCAGGCCAGGCCAGGCCAGGCCAGGCCAGGCCAGGCCAGGCCAGGGCCAGGCCAGGCCAGGCCAGGCCAGGCCAGGGCCAGGCCAGGCCAGCCAGGCCAGGCCAGGCCAGGCCAGGCCAGGCCAGGCCAGGCCAGGCCAGGCCAGGCCAGGCCAGGCCAGGCCAGGCCAGGCCAGGCCAGGCCAGGCCAGGCCAGGCCAGGCCAGGCCAGGCCAGGCCAGGCCAGGCCAGGCCAGGGCCAGGCCAGGCCAGGCCAGGCCAGGCCAGGCCAGGCCAGGCCAGGCCAGGCCAGGCCAGGCCAGGCCAGGCCAGGCCAGGCCAGGCCAGGCCAGGCCAGGCCAGGCCAGGCCAGGCCAGGCCAGGCCAGGCCAGGCCAGGGCCAGGCCAGGCCAGGCCAGGCCAGGCCAGGGCCAGGCCAGGCCAGGCCAGGCCAGGCCAGGCCAGGCCAGGCCAGGCCAGGCCAGGCCAGGCCAGGCCAGGCCAGGCCAGGCCAGGCCAGGCCAGGCCAGGCCAGGCCAGGGCCAGGGCCAGGCCAGGCCAGGCCAGGCCAGGCCAGGCCAGGCCAGGCCAGGCCAGGCCAGGCCAGGCCAGGGCCAGGCCAGGCCAGGCCAGGCCAGGCCAGGCCAGGCCAGGCCAGGGCCAGGCCAGGCCAGGCCAGGGCCAGGCCAGGGCCAGGCCAGGCCAGGGCCAGGGCCAGGCCAGGGCCAGGCCAGGCCAGGCCAGGCCAGGCCAGGCCAGGCCAGGCCAGGCCAGGGGCCAGGGCCAGGCCAGGAAATCAGGCCAGGGGTCAGGGCCAGGGCCAGGCCAGGCCAGGCCAGGCCAGGGCCAGGGCCAGGCCAGGCCAGGCCAGGTCAGGCTCAGGCCAGGCCAGGCCAGGCCAGGCCAGGCCAGGCCAGGCCAGGCCAGGCCAGGCCAGGCCAGGCCAGGCCAGGGCCAGGCCAGGCCAGGCCAGGCCAGGGCCAGGCCAGGGCCAGGCCAGGCCAGGCCAGGGCCAGGCCAGGCCAGGCCAGGCCAGGCCAGGCCAGGCCAGGGCCAGGCCAGGCCAGGCCAGGCCAGGCCAGGCCAGGCCAGGCCAGGCCAGGCCAGGCCAGGCCAGGCCAGGCCAGGGCCAGGCCAGGCCAGGCCAGGCCAGGCCAGGCCAGGGCCAGGCCAGGCCAGGCCAGGGCCAGGGGCCAGGCCAGGCCAGGCCAGGCCAGGCCAGGCCAGGCCAGGCCAGGCCAGGCCAGGCCAGGGCCAGGCCAGGCCAGGCCAGGCCAGGCCAGGCCAGGCCAGGCCAGGCCAGGCCAGGCCAGGCCAGGCCAGGCCAGGCCAGGCCAGGCCAGGCCAGGGCCAGGGCCAGGCCAGGCCAGGCCAGGCCAGGCCAGGCCAGGCCAGGCCAGGCCAGGCCAGGCCAGGCCAGGCCAGGGCCAGGCCAGGCCAGGCCAGGGCCAGGCCAGGCCAGGCCAGGCCAGGCCAGGGCCAGGCCAGGCCAGGCCAGGCCAGGCCAGGCCAGGCCAGGCCAGGGCCAGGCCAGGCCAGGCCAGGCCAGGCCAGGCCAGGCCAGGCCAGGGCCAGGCCAGGCCAGGCCAGGCCAGGCCAGGCCAGGGCCAGGCCAGGCCAGGCCAGGGCCAGGCCAGGCCAGGGCCAGGCCAGGGCCAGGGGCCAGGCCAGGCCAGGCCAGGCCAGGCCAGGCCAGGCCAGGCCAGGCCAGGCCAGGCCAGGCCAGGCCAGGCCAGGCCAGGCCAGGCCAGGCCAGGGCCAGGCCAGGCCAGGGCCAGGCCAGGCCAGGGCCAGGCCAGGCTAGGCCAGGGCCAGGCCAGCCAGGGCCAGGCCAGGCCAGGCCAGGCCAGGCCAGGCCAGGCCAGGCCAGGCCAGGCCAGGCCAGGCCAGGCCAGGCCAGGCCAGGCCAGGCCAGGCCAGGCCAGGCCAGGCCAGGCCAGGCCAGGCCAGGGCCAGGCCAGGCCAGGCCAGGCCAGAAAATAGGCCAGGCCAGGCCAGGCCAGGCCAGGCCAGGCCAGGCCAGGCCAGGGCCAGGCCAGGCCAGGCCAGGGCCAGGCCAGGCCAGGCCAGGCCAGGCCAGGGCCAGGCCAGGCCAGGCCAGGCCAGGCCAGGCCAGGCCAGGCCAGGGCCAGGCCAGGCCAGGCCAGGCCAGGGGCCAGGGCCAGGCCAGGCCAGGCCAGGCCAGGCCAGGCCAGGCCAGGCCAGGCCAGGCCAGGCCAGGCCAGGCCAGGCCAGGCCAGGCCAGGCCAGGCCAGGCCAGGCCAGGCCAGGCCAGGCCAGGCCAGGCCAGGCCAGGCCAGGCCAGGCCAGGCCAGGGGCCAGGCCAGGCCAGGCCAGGCCAGGCCAGGCCAGGCCAGGGCCAGGCCAGGCCAGGGGCCAGGGCCAGGGCCAGGCCAGGCCAGGCCAGGGCCAGGCCAGGCCAGGCCAGGCCAGGCCAGGCCAGGGCCAGGCCAGGCCAGGCCAGGCCAGGGCCAGGCCAGGCCAGGCCAGGCCAGGCCAGGCCAGGCCAGGCCAGGCCAGGCCAGGCCAGGCCAGGCCAGGCCAGGCCAGGGAATAGGCCAGGCCAGGCCAGGCCAGGCCAGGCCAGGCCAGGCCAGGCCAGGCCAGGCCAGGCCAGGCCAGGCCAGGCCAGGCCAGGCCAGGCCCAGGCCAGGCCAGGCCAGGCCAGGCCAGGCCAGGGCCAGGCCAGGCCAGGGCCAGGCCAGGCCAGGCCAGGCCAGGCCAGGCCAGGCCAGGCCAGGGGCCAGGCCAGGCCAGGCCAGGCCAGGCCAGGCCAGGCCAGGCCAGGCCAGGCCAGGCCAGGCCAGGCCAGGCCAGGCCAGGCCAGGGCCAGGCCAGGCCAGGGCCAGGCCAGGGGCCAGGCCAGGCCAGGCCAGGCCAGGCCAGGCCAGGGGCCAGGCCAGGCCAGGCCAGGCCAGGCCAGGCCAGGCCAGGCCAGGCCAGGCCAGGGGCCAGGCCAGCCAGGCCAGGCCAGGCCAGGCCAGGCCAGGCCAGGCCAGGCCAGGCCAGGCCAGGCCCAGGCCAGGCCAGGGCCAGGCCAGGCCAGGCCAGGCCAGGCCAGGCCAGGGCCAGGCCAGGGCCAGGCCAGGGCCAGGCCAGGCCAGGCCAGGGCCAGGCCAGGGCCAGGCCAGGGCCAGGCCAGGCCAGGCCAGGGCCAGGCCAGGGCCAGGCCAGGCCAGGCCAGGGGCCAGGCCAGGCCAGGCCAGGCCAGGCCAGGGGCCAGGCCAGGCCAGGCCAGGCCAGGCCAGGCCAGGCCAGGCCAGGGCCAGGCCAGGCCAGGGGCAGGCCAGGCCAGGGCCAGGGCCAGGCCAGGCCAGGCCAGGCCAGGGCCAGGGCCAGGCCAGGCCAGGCCAGGCCAGGGGCCAGGGCCAGGCCAGGCCAGGCCAGGCCAGGGCCAGGGCCAGGCCAGGCCAGGCCAGGGGCCAGGGCCAGGCCAGGCCAGGCCAGGCCCAGCCAGTCAGGCCAGGCCAGCCAGGCCAGGCCAGGCCAGGCCAGGCCAGGCCAGGCCAGGCCAGGCCAGGCCAGGCCAGGCCAGGTTTGAAAGGCCAGGCCAGGGCCAGGCCAGGGCCAGGCCAGGCCAGGCCAGGCCAGGCCAGGCTCAGGCCAGGCCAGGCCAGGCCAGGCCAGGCCAGGCCAGGCCAGGCCAGGCCAGGGCCAGGCCAGGGCCAGGGCCAGGCTGAAATAGGCCAGGCCAGGCCAGGCCAGGCCAGGCCAGGCCAGGCCAGGGCCAGGCCAGGCCAGGCCAGGCCAGGCCAGGGCCAGGCCAGGGGCCAGGCCAGGCCAGGGCCAGGCCAGGCCAGGCCAGGCCAGGCCAGGCCAGGCCAGGCCAGGGGTCAGGCCAGGCCAGGCCAGGGCCAGGGCCAGGCCAGGCCAGGGCCAGGCCAGGCCAGGCCAGGCCAGGCCAGGCCAGGCCAGGCTCAGGCCAGGTCAGGCCAGGCCAGGCCAGGGCCAGGCCAGGCCAGGCCAGGCCAGGCCAGGCTCAGGCCAGGGCCAGGCCAGGCCAGGCCAGGCCAGGCTCAGGCCAGGGTCAGCCAGGCCAGGCCAGGGCCAGGCCAGGCCAGGCCAGGCCAGGGCCAGGGGTCAGGCCAGGGCCAGGGCCAGGGCCAGGCCAGGCCAGGCCAGGCCAGGGCCAGGCCAGGTCAGGCCAGGCCAATAGGCCAGGCCAGGCCAGGCCAGGCCAGGCCAGGCCAGGCCAGGGCCAGGCCAGGCCAGGCCAGGGCCAGGCCAGGGGCCAGGCCAGGCCAGGCCAGGCCAGGCCAGGCCAGGCCAGGCCAGGCCAGGGCCAGGGCCAGGGCCAGGCCAGGCCAGGCCAGGCCAGGCCAGGCCAGGGCCAGGCCAGGCCAGGCCAGGCCAGGCCAGCCAGGCCAGGCCAGGCCAGGCCAGGCCAGGCCAGGCCAGGCCAGGCCAGGCCAGGCCAGGCCAGGCCAGGCCAGGCCAGGCCAGGGCCAGGCCAGGGCCAGGCCAGGGGCCAGGCCAGGCCAGGCCAGGCCAGGCCAGGGCCAGGCCAGGGCCAGGCCAGGCCAGCGTCAGGCCAGGCCAGGCCAGGCCAGGCCAGCTCAGGCCAGGCCAGGCCAGGCCAGGGCCAGGCCAGGTCAGGCCAGGCCAGGGCCAGGCCAGGCCAGCTCAGGCCAGCCAGGGCCAGGCCAGGCCAGGCCAGGCCAGGCCAGGCCAGGCCAGGCCAGGCCAGGCTGGCCAGGCCAGGCCAGGCCAGGCCAGGCCAGGCCAAAATAGGCCAGGCCAGGCCAGGCCAGGCCAGGCCAGGCCAGGCCAGGCCAGGCCAGGCCAGGCCAGGCCAGGGGCCAGGCCAGGCCAGGCCAGGCCAGGCTCAGGCCAGGCCAGGCCAGGCCAGCCAGGCTGAAATCAGGCCAGGCCAGGCCAGGCCAGGCCAGGCCAGGCCAGGCCAGGCCAGGCCAGGCCAGGCCAGGCCAGGCCAGGCCAGGCCAGGCCAGGCCAGGCCAGGCCAGGCCAGGCCAGGCCAGGCCAGGCCAGGCCAGGCCAGGCCAGGCCAGGCCAGGCCAGGGTCAGGCCAGGGCCAGGCCAGGCCAGGGCCAGGGCCAGGCCAGGCTCAGGCCAGGCCAGGCCAGGCCAGGCCAAGGCCAAAATAAAATAGGCCAGGCCAGGCCAGGCCAGGCCAGGCCAGGCCAGGCTCAGGCCAGGCCAGGCCAGGCCAGGCCAGGCCAGGCCAGGCCAGGCTAGGCCAGGCCAGGCCAGGGCCAGGGCCAGGGCCAGGGCCAGGCCAGGGTCAGGCCAGGGCCAGGAAGAAATGTCAGGGCCAGGTCAGGCCAGGCCAGGGCCAGGGGCCAGGTCAGGCCAGGCCAGGCCAGGCCAGGCCAGGCCAGGCCAGGCTCAGGCCAGGCCAGGCCAGGCCAGGCCAGGCCAGGCCAGGCCAGGCCAGGCCAGGCCAGGGCCAGGCTCAGGCCAGGCCAGGCCAGGCCAGGCCAGGCCAGGCCAGGGCCAGAAATAGGCCAGGGCCAGGCCAGGCCAGGCCAGGCCAGGCCAGGCCAGGCCAGGCCAGGCCAGGCCAGGCCAGGGCCAGGCCAGGCCAGGGCCAGGCCAGGCCAGGCCAGGCCAGGCCAGGCCAGGCCAGGCCAGGCCAGGCCAGGCCAGGCCAGGCCAGGCCAGGGCCAGGGCCAGGCCAGGGCCAGGCCAGGCCAGGCCAGGCCAGGCTCAGGCCAGCCAGGCCAGGCCAGGCCAGGCCACAGGCTCAGGCCAGGCCAGGCCAGGCCAGGCCAGGGCCAGGCCAGGCCAGGCCAGGCCAGGCCAGGCCAGGGCCAGGCCAGGCCAGGCCAGGCCAGGCCAGGCCAGGGCCAGGCCAGAAAGGCCAGGCCAGGCCAGGCCAGGCCAGGCCAGGCCAGGCCAGGCCAGGCCAGGCCAGGCCAGGCCAGGCCAGGCCAGGCCAGGCCAGGGCCAGGCCAGGCCAGGCCAGGCCAGGCCAGGGCCAGGCTCAGGCCAGGCCAGGCCAGGCCAGGGCCAGGGCCAGGCTCAGGGCCAGGCCAGGCCAGGCCAGGCCAGGCCAGGCCAGGCCAGGCCAGGTCAGGCCAGGCCAGGCCAGGCCAGGGCCAGGCCAGGCCAGGCCAGGCCAGGCCAGGCCAGGCCAGGCCAGGCCAGGGCCAGGCCAGCCAGGCCAGGCCAGGGGCCAGGGCCAGGCCAGGCCAGGCCAGGCCAGGCCAGGCCAGGCCAGGCCAGGCCAGGCCAGGCCAGGCCAGCCAGGCCAGGGCCAGGCCAGGCCAGGCCAGGCCAGGCTCAGGCCAGGCCAGGCCAGGGCCAGGCCAGGCCGGGCCAGGCCAGGCCAGGCCAGGCCAGGCCAGGCCAGGGCCAGGCCAGGCCAGGCCAGCCAGGCCAGGCCAGGGCCAGGGCCAGGCCAGGCCAGGTCAGGCCAGGCCAGGCCAGGCCAGGCCAGGCCAGGCCAGGCCAGGCCAGGGCCAGGCCAGGGGCCAGGGCCAGGCCAGGCCAGGGCCAGGTCAGGCCAGGCCAGGAATAGGCCAGGCCAGGCCAGGCCAGGCCAGGCCAGGCTTGAAAATAGGCCAGGCCAGGGCCAGGCCAGGCCAGGCCAGGCCAGGCCAGGGGCCAGGCCAGGCCAGGCCAGGCCAGGCCAGCCAGGCCAGGGGCCAGGCCAGGCCAGGCCAGGGCCAGGGCCAGGCCAGGCCAGGCCAGGCCAGGCCAGGGCGAGGAAAGGCCAGGCCAGTCAGGCCAGGGCCAGAACCAGGCCAGGCCAGGCCAGGCCAGGCCAGGGGCCAGGCCAGGCTCAGGCCAGGCCAGGCCAGGCCAGGCCAGGCCAGGCCAGGCCAGGCCAGGCCAGGCCAAGGCCAGGCCAGGCCAGGCCAGGGCCAGGCCAGGCCAGGCCAGGCTCAGGCCAGGCCAGGCTAGCTAAAGCAGCTCAGGCCAGGCCAGGCCAGGCCAGCCAGGCCAGGCCAGGAAGAAAGCCAGGCCAGGCCAGGCCAGGCCAGGCCAGGCCAGGCCAGGCCAGGCCAGGCCAGGCCAGGCCAGGCCAGGCCAGGCCAGGCCAGGCCAGGGCAGGCCAGGCCAGGCATTGTGGCTAGGGGCCAGGCAAACAGGCCAGGGCCAGGCCAGGGGCCAGGCCAGGCCAGGCCAGGCCAGGCCAGGCCAGGTCAGCTGAGGCCAGGCCAGGCCAGGCCAGGGCCAGGCCAGGCCAGGCCAGGCTCAGGCCAGCCAGGCCAGGCCAGGCCAGGCCAGGGGGCCAGGCCAGGGGCCAGGCCAGGCCAGGCCAGGCCAGGCCAGGCCAGGCCAGGCCAGGCCAGGCCAGGCCAGGCCAGGCCAGGGCCAGGGCCAGGCCAGGCCAGGCCAGGCCAGGCCAGGGCCAGGCCAGGCCAAAAATAGGGCCAGGCTCAGGTCAGCCAGGCCAGGCCAGGCCATAGGCCAGGCCAGGCCAGCCAGGCCAGGGCCAGGCCAGGCCAGGCCAGCCAGGCCAGGGCCAGGCCAGGGCCAGGGCCAGGTCAGGGCCAGGCCAGGCCAGGCCAGGCCAGGCCAGGCCAGGCCAGGCCAGGTCAGGCTCAGGGCCAGGCCAGGCCAGGCCAGGCCAGGCCAGGCCAGGCCAGGCCAGGCCAGGCCAGGCCAGGCCAGGGCCAGGCCAGCCAGGCCAGGCCAGGCCAGGCCAGGCCAGGCCAGGCCAGGCCAGGGCCAGGCCAGGCCAGGCCAGCCAGGCTCAGGCCAGGCCAGGCCAGGGCCAGGCCAGGCCAGGCCAGGCCAGGCCAGGCCAGGCCAGGCCAGGCCAGGCCAGGCCAGGCCAGGCCAGGCCAGGCCAGGCCAGGCCAGAAAAGGCCAGGCCAGGCCAGGCCAGGCCAGGGCCAGGCCAGGGGCCAGGCCAGGCCAGGCCAGGCCAGGCCAGGCCAGGCCAGGCCAGGCCAGGCCAGGCCAGGCCAGGCCAGCTCAGGCCAGGCCAGGCTTAGAGTCAGGCCAGGGCCAGCTTGTGGCCAGGCCAGGCCAGGCCAGGCCAGGCCAGGCCAGGCCAGGCCAGGCCAGGCCAGGCCAGGGCCAGGCCAGGCCAGGCCAGGCCAGGGCCAGGCCAGGTCAGGCCAGGCCAGGCCAGGCCAGGCCAGGCCAGGCCAGGCCAGGCCAGGCTCAGTGAAGAAATAGGCCAGGCCAGGGCCAGGCCAGGCCAGGCCAGGCCAGGCCAGGCCAGGCCAGGCCAGGCCAGGCCAGGCTCAGGCCAGGCCAGGCTCAGGCCAGGCCAGGCCAGGCCAGGCCAGGCCAGGCCAGGCCAGGGCCAGGGCCAGCTCAGGGCCAGGCCAGGCCAGGCCAGGCTCAGGCCAGGCCAGGCCAGGCCGAATAGGCCAGGCCAGGCCAGGCCAGGCCAGGCCAGAAATAGGCCAGGGCCAGGCCAGGCCAGGCCAGGCCAGGGCCAGGCCAGGCCAGGCCAGGCCAGGCCAGGCCAGGCCAGGGGCCAGGCCAGGCCAGGCCAGGCCAGGCCAGGCCAGGCCAGGCCAGGCCAGGCCAGGCCAGGCCAGGCCAGGCCAGGCTCAGGCCAGGTCAGGCCAGGCCAGGCCAGGCCAGGCCAGGCCAGGCCAGGCCAGGCCAGGCCAGGCCAGGGCCAGGCCAGGCCAGGCCAGGCCAGGCCAGGAAATAGCCAGGCCAGGCTCAGGCCAGGCCAGGCCAGGCCAGGCCAGGCCAGGCCAGGCCAGGCCAGGCCAGGCCAGGGCCAGGCCAGGCCAGGCCAGGCCAGGCCAGGCCAGGGCCAGGCCAGGCCAGGCCAGGCCAGGCCAGGCCAGGCCAGGGCCAGGGCCAGGCCAGGCCAGGCCAGGCCAGGCCAGGCCAGGCCAGGCCAAATAGGCCAGGCCAGGCCAGGCCAGGTCAGGCCAGGCCAGGGCCAGGGCCAGGGCCAGGGCCAGGCCAGGCCAGGCCAGGCCAGGCTCAGGCCAGCTCAGGCCAGGCCAGGCCAGGGGCCAGGCCAGGCCAGGCCAGGCCAGCCAGGCCAGGCCAGGCCAGGCCAGGCCAGGCCAGGCCAGGCCAGGCCAGGCCAGGGCCAGGCCAGGCCAGGCCAGGCCAGGCCAGGCCAGGCCAGGCCAGGCCAGGGCCAGGGCTAGGCCAGGCCAGGAAATAGGCCAGGCCAGGGGCCAGGCCAGGGCCAGGGCCAGGCCAGGCCAGGCTCAGGCCAGGCCAGCCAGGCCAGGCCAGGCCAGGCCAGGCCAGGCCAGGGCCAGGGCCAGGGCCAGGGCCAGGGCCAGGCCAGGCCAGGCCAGGCCAGGGCCAGGGATAGGCCAGGCTCAGGCCAGGCCAGGCCAGGCCAGGCCAGGCCAGGCCAGGCCAGGCCAGGCCAGGCCAGGGGCTCAGGCCAGGGCCAGGCCAGGCCAGGGCCAGGCCAGGGCCAGGCCAGGCCAGGCCAGGCCAGGCCAGGGCCAGGCCAGGCCAGGGCCAGGCCAGGCCGAGGTCAGGGCCAGGCCAGGCCAGGCCAGGCCAGGCCAGGCCAGGCCAGGCCAGGCTCAGGCCAGGCCAGGCCAGGCCAGCCAGGGGCCAGGCCAGGCCAGGCCAGGCCAGGCCAGGCCAGGGCCAGGCCAGGTCAGGCCAGGCCAGGCCAGGCCAGCCAGGCCAGGCCAGGCCAGGGCCAGGCCGGCTCAGGCCAGGCCAGGCCAGGCTCAGGCCAGGCCAGGCCAGGCTAGGGCCAGGCCAGGCCAGGCCAGGAAAGGCCAGGCCAGGCCAGAAAAGGCCAGGCCAGGCCAGGCCAGGCCAGCCAGGCCAGGGCCAAGGCCAGGCCAGGTCAGGCCAGGCCAGGCCAGGCCAGGCCAGGCCAGGCCAGGCCAGGCCAGGGCCAGGGCCAGCCAGGGCCAGGCCAGGCCAGGCCAGGCCAGGCCAGGCCAGGCCAGGCCAGGCCAGGCCAGGCCAGGCCAGGGCCAGGCCAGGCCAGGCCACAGGGCCAGGCCAGGCCAGGGGTCAGGCCAGGGCCAGGCCAGGCCAGGCCAGGCCAGGCCAGGCCAGGCCAGGCCAGGCCAGGCCAGGCCAGGCCAGGCCAGGCCAGGCCAGGCCAGGGCCAGGCCAGGGCCAGGGTCAGGGCCAGGCCAGGGCCAGGGCCAGGCCAGGCCAGGCCAGGCCAGGCCAGGCCAGGCCAGGCCAGGCCAGGCCAGGCCAGGCCAGGCAGGGCCAGGCCAGGCCAGGGCCAGGCCAGGCCAGGCCAGGCCAGGCCAGGCCAGGCCAGGGCCAGGGGCCAGGGCCAGGCCAGGGCCAGGGCCAGGCCAGGCCAGGGCCAGGCCAGGCCAGGCCAGGCCAGCCAGGCCAGGCCAGGCCAGGGCCAGGCCAGGCTCAGGCCAGGCCAGGCCAGGGCCAGGCCAGGCCAGGGCCAGGCCAGGCCAGGGCCAGGCCAGGCCAGGCCAGGCCAGGCCAGCTCAGGGCCAGGTCAGGGGCCAGGCCAGGCCAGGGCCAGGCCAGGCCAGGCCAGGCCAGGCCAGGCCAGGCCAGGCCAGGCCAGGGCCAGGCCAGGCCAGGGCCAGGGCCAGGCCAGGCCAGGGCCAGGCCAGGGCCAGGCCAGGGCCAGGCCAGGGGGCCAGGGCCAGGCCAGGCCAGGCCAGGGCCAGGCCAGGGCCAGGCCAGGCCAGGCCAGGGCCAGGCCAGGCCAGGCCAGGCCAGGCCAGGGGCCAGGCCAGGCCAGGCCAGCGCCAGGCTCAGGCCAGGCCAGGCCAGGCCAGGCCAGGGGCCAGGCCAGGCCAGGCCAGGCCAGGGCCAGGCCAGGCCAGGCCAGGGCCAGGCCAGGCCAGGGCCAGGCCAGGGCCAGGGCCAGGGCCAGGCCAGGGCCAGGCCAGGCCAGGCCAGGCCAGGCCAGGCCAGGCCAGGCCAGGCCAGGCCAGGGCCAGGCCAGGCCAGGCCAGGCCAGGCCAGGGCCAGGCCAGGCCAGGGCCAGGCCAGGCCAGGGCCAGGGCCAGGGCCAGGCCAGGCCAGGCCAGGCCAGGCCAGGCCAGGCCAGGCCAGGCCAGGCCAGGCCAGGCCAGGCCAGGCCAGGCCAGGCCAGGCCAGGCCAGGCCAGGCCAGGCCAGGCCAGGCCAGGCCAGGCCAGGCCAGGGCCAGGCCAAGAAAATAGGCCAGGCCAGGCCAGGGCCAGGCCAGGCCAGGGCCAGGGCCAGGCCAGGGCCAGGGCCAGGCCAGGCCAGGCCAGGCCAGGCCAGGCCAGGGCCAGGGGCCAGGGCCAGGCCAGGCCAGGCCAGGCCAGGGCCAGGCCAGGCCAGGGCCAGGGCCAGGCCAGGCTCAGGCCAGGGCCAGGGCCAGGGGCTCAGGCCAGGCCAGGGCCAGGTCAGGCCAGGCCAGGCCAGGGCCAGGCCAGGGCCAGGCCAGGCCAGGCCAGGCCAGGCCAGGCTCAGGGCCAGGCCAATAGGCCAGGCCAGGCCAGGGCCAGGCCAGGCCAGGCCAGGCCAGGCCAGGGCCAGGGCCAGGAAGAAATAGGCCAGGCCAGGCCAGGCCAGGCCAGGCCCAGGCCAGGGCCAGGCCAGGCCAGGCCAGGCCAGGCCAGGCCAGGCCAGGCCAGGCCAGGCCAGGCCAGGGCCAGGCCAGGCCAGGCCAGGCCAGGGCCAGGCCAGGCCAGGCCAGGCCAGGGCCAGGGGCCAGGCCAGGCCAGGCCAGGGGCCAGGCCAGGCCAGGCCAGGCCAGGCCAGGGCCAGGCCAGGCCAGGGGCCAGGCCAGGGCCAGGGCCAGGCCAGGGCCAGGCCAGGCCAGGCCAGGCCAGGCCAGGCCAGGCCAGGCCAGGCCAGGGCCAGGCCAGGGCCAGGCCAGGCCAGGCCAGGCCAGGCCAGGCCAGGGCCAGGCCAGGCCAGGCCAGGCCAGGCCAGGGCCAGGCCAGGCCAGGCCAGGCCAGGCCAGGGCCAGGCCAGGCCAGGGGCCAGGCCAGGCTCAGGCCAGGGCCAGGCCAGGGCCAGGCCAGGCCAGGCCAGGCCAGGCCAGGCCAGGCCAGGCCAGGCCAGGCCAGGCCAGGCCAGGCCAGGGCCAGGCCAGGCCAGGCCAGGCCAGGCCAGGCCAGGCCAGGCTCAGGCCAGGCCAGGCCAGGCCAGGCCAGGCCAGGGCCAGGCCAGGCCAGGCCAGGGCAGGCCAGGCCAGGGCACAGGCCAGGCTAGGCCAGGCCAGGGCCAGGCCAGGCCAGGAAGGCCAGGCCAGGGCCAGGCCAGGCCAGGCCAGGGGCCAGGCCAGGCCAGGCCAGGGCCAGCCAGGCCAGGGCCAGGGCCAGGCCAGGGCCAGGCCAGGCCAGGCCAGGCCAGGCCAGGCCAGCCAGGCCAGGCCAGGCCAGGCCAGGCCAGGCTGGCCAGGCCAGGCCAGGCCAGGCCAGGCCAGGCCAGGGCCAGGGCCAGGCCAGGCCAGGCCAGGCCAGGGCCAGGCCAGGGCTCAGGCCAGGCCAGGGCCAGGGCCAGGCCAGGCCAGGCCAGGCCAGCCAGGCCAGGCCAGGCCAGCCAGGTCAGGCCAGGCCAGGCCAGGCCAGGCCAGGGCTCAGGCCAGGCCAGGCCAGGCCAGGCCAGGCCAGGGCCAGGCCAGGCCAGGCCAGGCCAGGGGCCAGGCCAGGCCAGGCCAGGCCAGGCCAGGCCAGGCCAGGGCCAGGCCAGGCCAGGCCAGGCCAGGCTCAGGCCAGGGCCAGGCCAGGCCAGGGCCAGGGCCAGGCCAGGCTCAGGCCAGGCCAGGCCAGGCCAGGCCAGGCCAGGGCCAGGGCCAGGGCTCAGGCCAGGCCAGGGCCAGGCCAGGCCAGCCAGGCCAGGCCAGGCCAGGCCAGGCCAGGGCCAGGCCAGGCCAGGCCAGGCCAGGCCAGGCCAGGCCAGGGCCAGGGCCAGGCCAGGCCAGGCCAGCCAGGGCCAGGCCAGGCCAGGCCAGGCCAGGCCAGGCCAGGCCAGGCCAGGCCAGGCCAGGCCAGGCCAGGCCAGGCCAGGCCAGGCCAGGCCAGGCCAGGCCAGGCCAGGCCAGGCCAGGCCAGGCCAGGCCAGGCCAGGCCAGGCCAGGCCAGGCCAGGCCAGGCCAGGCCAGGCCAGGGCCAGGCCAGGCCAGGCCAGGGCCAGGCCAGGCCAGGCCAGGCCAGGCCAGGCCAGGCCAGGCCAGGCCAGGCCAGGCCAGGCCAGGCCAGGCCAGGCCAGGCCAGGCCAGGCCAGGCCAGGCCAGGGCCAGGCCAGGCCAGGCCAGGCCAGGCCAGGCCAGGCCAGGCCAGGGCCAGGCCAGGGCCAGGCCAGGCCAGGCCAGGCCAGGCCAGGCCAGGGCCAGGCCAGGCCAGGCCAGGCCAGGCCAGGCCAGGCCAGGCCAGGCCAGGCCAGGCCAGGGCCAGGCCAGGCCAGGGCCAGGCCAGGCCAGGCCAGGCCAGGCCAGGCCAGGCCAGGCCAGGCCAGGCCAGGCCAGGCCAGGCCAGGCCAGGCCAGGCCAGGCCAGGCCAGGCCAGGCCAGGCCAGGCCAGGCCAGGCCAGGCCAGGCCAGGCCAGGCCAGGCCAGGCCAGGCCAGGCCAGGCCAGGCCAGGCCAGGCCAGGCCAGGCCAGGCCAGGCCAGGCCAGGCCAGGCCAGGCCAGGCCAGGCCAGGGCCAGGCCAGGCCAGGCCAGGGCCAGGCCAGGCCAGGCCAGGCCAGGCCAGGCCAGGCCAGGCCAGGCCAGGCCAGGCCAGGCCAGGCCAGGCCAGGCCAGGGCCAGGCCAGGCCAGGCCAGGCCAGGCCAGGCCAGGCCAGGCCAGGCCAGGCCAGGCCAGGCCAGGCCAGGCCAGGCCAGGCCAGGCCAGGCCAGGCCAGGCCAGGCCAGGCCAGGCCAGGCCAGGCCAGGCCAGGCCAGGCCAGGCCAGGCCAGGCCAGGCCAGGCCAGGCCAGGCCAGGCCAGGGCCAGGCCAGGCCAGGCCAGGCCAGGCCAGGCCAGGCCAGGCCAGGCCAGGCCAGGCCAGGCCAGGCCAGGCCAGGCCAGGCCAGGCCAGGCCAGGCCAGGCCAGGCCAGGCCAGGCCAGGCCAGGCCAGGCCAGGCCAGGCCAGGCCAGGCCAGGCCAGGCCAGGCCAGGCCAGGCCAGGCCAGGCCAGGCCAGGCCAGGCCAGGCCAGGCCAGGCCAGGCCAGGCCAGGGCCAGGCCAGGCCAGGCCAGGCCAGGCCAGGCCAGGCCAGGCCAGGCCAGGCCAGGCCAGGCCAGGGCCAGGCCAGGCCAGGCCAGGCCAGGCCAGGCCAGGCCAGGCCAGGCCAGGCCAGGCCAGGCCAGGCCAGGCCAGGCCAGGCCAGGCCAGGCCAGGCCAGGCCAGGCCAGGCCAGGCCAGGGGCCAGGCCAGGCCAGGCCAGGCCAGGCCAGGCCAGGCCAGGCCAGGCCAGGCCAGGCCAGGCCAGGCCAGGCCAGGCCAGGCCAGGGCCAGGCCAGGCCAGGCCAGGGCCAGGCCAGGCCAGGCCAGGGCCAGGCCAGGCCAGGCCAGGCCAGGCCAGGCCAGGCCAGGCCAGGCCAGGCCAGGCCAGGCCAGGCCAGGCCAGGCCAGGCCAGGCCAGGCCAGGCCAGGCCAGGCCAGGCCAGGCCAGGCCAGGCCAGGCCAGGCCAGGCCAGGCCAGGCCAGGCCAGGCCAGGCCAGGCCAGGCCAGGCCAGGCCAGGCCAGGCCAGGCCAGGGCCAGGCCAGGCCAGGCCAGGCCAGGCCAGGCCAGGCCAGGCCAGGCCAGGCCAGGCCAGGGCCAGGCCAGGCCAGGCCAGGCCAGGCCAGGGCCAGGCCAGGCCAGGCCAGGCCAGGCCAGGCCAGGCCAGGCCAGGCCAGGCCAGGCCAGGCCAGGGCCAGGGCCAGGCCAGGCCAGGCCAGGGCCAGGCCAGGCCAGGCCAGGCCAGGCCAGGCCAGGCCAGGCCAGGCCAGGCCAGGGCCAGGCCAGGCCAGGCCAGGCCAGGCCAGGCCAGGCCAGGCCAGGCCAGGCCAGGCCAGGCCAGGCCAGGCCAGGCCAGGCCAGGCCAGGCCAGGCCAGGCCAGGCCAGGGCCAGGCCAGGCCAGGCCAGGCCAGGCCAGGCCAGGCCAGGCCAGGCCAGGGCCAGGCCAGGCCAGGCCAGGCCAGGCCAGGCCAGGCCAGGCCAGGCCAGGCCAGGCCAGGCCAGGGCCAGGCCAGGCCAGGCCAGGCCAGGCCAGGCCAGGCCAGGCCAGGCCAGGCCAGGCCAGGCCAGGCCAGGCCAGGCCAGGCCAGGCCAGGCCAGGCCAGGCCAGGCCAGGCCAGGCCAGGCCAGGCCAGGCCAGGCCAGGCCAGGCCAGGCCAGGCCAGGCCAGGCCAGGCCAGGCCAGGCCAGGCCAGGCCAGGCCAGGCCAGGCCAGGCCAGGCCAGGCCAGGCCAGGCCAGGCCAGGCCAGGCCAGGCCAGGCCAGGCCAGGCCAGGCCAGGCCAGGCCAGGCCAGGCCAGGCCAGGCCAGGCCAGGCCAGGCCAGGCCAGGCCAGGCCAGGCCAGGGCCAGGCCAGGCCAGGCCAGGCCAGGCCAGGCCAGGCCAGGCCAGGCCAGGCCAGGCCAGGCCAGGCCAGGCCAGGCCAGGCCAGGCCAGGCCAGGCCAGGCCAGGCCAGGCCAGGCCAGGGCCAGGCCAGGCCAGGCCAGGCCAGGCCAGGCCAGGCCAGGCCAGGCCAGGCCAGGCCAGGCCAGGCCAGGCCAGGCCAGGCCAGGCCAGGCCAGGCCAGGCCAGGCCAGGCCAGGCCAGGCCAGGCCAGGCCAGGCCAGGCCAGGCCAGGCCAGGCCAGGCCAGGGCCAGGCCAGGCCAGGCCAGGCCAGGCCAGGCCAGGCCAGGCCAGGGCCAGGCCAGGCCAGGCCAGGCCAGGCCAGGCCAGGCCAGGCCAGGCCAGGCCAGGCCAGGCCAGGCCAGGCCAGGCCAGGCCAGGCCAGGCCAGGCCAGGCCAGGCCAGGCCAGGCCAGGCCAGGCCAGGCCAGGCCAGGCCAGGCCAGGCCAGGCCAGGCCAGGCCAGGCCAGGCCAGGCCAGGCCAGGGCCAGGCCAGGCCAGGCCAGGCCAGGCCAGGCCAGGCCAGGCCAGGCCAGGCCAGGCCAGGCCAGGCCAGGCCAGGCCAGGCCAGGCCAGGCCAGGCCAGGCCAGGCCAGGCCAGGCCAGGCCAGGCCAGGCCAGGCCAGGCCAGGCCAGGCCAGGCCAGGCCAGGCCAGGCCAGGCCAGGCCAGGCCAGGCCAGGCCAGGGCCAGGCCAGGCCAGGCCAGGCCAGGCCAGGGCCAGGGCCAGGCCAGGCCAGGCCAGGCCAGGCCAGGCCAGGCCAGGCCAGGCCAGGCCAGGCCAGGCCAGGCCAGGCCAGGCCAGGCCAGGCCAGGCCAGGCCAGGCCAGGCCAGGCCAGGCCAGGCCAGGCCAGGCCAGGCCAGGCCAGGCCAGGCCAGGCCAGGCCAGGCCAGGCCAGGCCAGGCCAGGCCAGGCCAGGCCAGGCCAGGCCAGGCCAGGCCAGGCCAGGCCAGGCCAGGCCAGGCCAGGCCAGGCCAGGCCAGGCCAGGCCAGGGCCAGGCCAGGCCAGGGCCAGGCCAGGCCAGGCCAGGCCAGGCCAGGCCAGGCCAGGCCAGGCCAGGCCAGGGCCAGGCCAGGCCAGGCCAGGGCCAGGCCAGGCCAGGCCAGGCCAGGCCAGGCCAGGCCAGGCCAGGCCAGGCCAGGCCAGGCCAGGCCAGGCCAGGCCAGGCCAGGCCAGGCCAGGCCAGGCCAGGCCAGGCCAGGCCAGGCCAGGCCAGGCCAGGCCAGGCCAGGCCAGGCCAGGCCAGGCCAGGCCAGGCCAGGCCAGGCCAGGCCAGGCCAGGCCAGGGCCAGGCCAGGCCAGGCCAGGGCCAGGCCAGGCCAGGCCAGGCCAGGCCAGGCCAGGCCAGGCCAGGCCAGGCCAGGGCCAGGCCAGGCCAGGCCAGGCCAGGCCAGGCCAGGCCAGGCCAGGCCAGGCCAGGCCAGGCCAGGGCCAGGCCAGGCCAGGCCAGGCCAGGCCAGGCCAGGCCAGGCCAGGCCAGGCCAGGCCAGGCCAGGCCAGGCCAGGCCAGGCCAGGCCAGGGCCAGGCCAGGCCAGGCCAGGCCAGGCCAGGCCAGGCCAGGCCAGGCCAGGCCAGGGCCAGGCCAGGCCAGGCCAGGCCAGGCCAGGCCAGGCCAGGCCAGGCCAGGCCAGGCCAGGCCAGGCCAGGCCAGGCCAGGCCAGGCCAGGCCAGGCCAGGCCAGGCCAGGCCAGGCCAGGCCAGGCCAGGCCAGGCCAGGCCAGGCCAGGCCAGGCCAGGCCAGGCCAGGCCAGGCCAGGCCAGGCCAGGCCAGGCCAGGCCAGGCCAGGCCAGGCCAGGCCAGGCCAGGCCAGGCCAGGCCAGGCCAGGCCAGGCCAGGCCAGGCCAGGCCAGGCCAGGCCAGGCCAGGCCAGGCCAGGCCAGGCCAGGCCAGGGCCAGGCCAGGCCAGGCCAGGCCAGGCCAGGCCAGGCCAGGCCAGGCCAGGCCAGGCCAGGCCAGGCCAGGCCAGGCCAGGCCAGGCCAGGCCAGGCCAGGCCAGGCCAGGCCAGGCCAGGCCAGGCCAGGGCCAGGCCAGGCCAGGCCAGGCCAGGCCAGGCCAGGCCAGGCCAGGCCAGGCCAGGCCAGGCCAGGCCAGGGCCAGGCCAGGCCAGGCCAGGCCAGGCCAGGCCAGGCCAGGCCAGGCCAGGCCAGGCCAGGCCAGGCCAGGCCAGGCCAGGCCAGGCCAGGCCAGGCCAGGCCAGGCCAGGCCAGGCCAGGCCAGGCCAGGCCAGGCCAGGCCAGGCCAGGCCAGGCCAGGCCAGGCCAGGCCAGGCCAGGCCAGGCCAGGCCAGGCCAGGCCAGGCCAGGCCAGGCCAGGCCAGGCCAGGCCAGGCCAGGCCAGGCCAGGCCAGGCCAGGCCAGGCCAGGCCAGGCCAGGGCCAGGCCAGGCCAGGCCAGGCCAGGCCAGGCCAGGCCAGGCCAGGCCAGGCCAGGCCAGGCCAGGCCAGGCCAGGCCAGGCCAGGCCAGGCCAGGCCAGGCCAGGCCAGGCCAGGCCAGGCCAGGCCAGGCCAGGCCAGGCCAGGCCAGGCCAGGCCAGGCCAGGCCAGGCCAGGCCAGGCCAGGCCAGGCCAGGCCAGGCCAGGGCCAGGCCAGGCCAGGCCAGGCCAGGCCAGGCCAGGCCAGGCCAGGCCAGGCCAGGCCAGGCCAGGCCAGGCCAGGCCAGGCCAGGCCAGGGCCAGGCCAGGCCAGGCCAGGCCAGGGCCAGGCCAGGCCAGGCCAGGCCAGGCCAGGGCCAGGCCAGGCCAGGGCCAGGCCAGGCCAGGCCAGGCCAGGCCAGGCCAGGCCAGGCCAGGCCAGGCCAGGCCAGGCCAGGCCAGGCCAGGCCAGGCCAGGCCAGGCCAGGCCAGGCCAGGCCAGGGCCAGGCCAGGCCAGGCCAGGCCAGGCCAGGCCAGGCCAGGGCCAGGCCAGGCCAGGCCAGGCCAGGCCAGGCCAGGCCAGGCCAGGCCAGGCCAGGCCAGGCCAGGCCAGGCCAGGCCAGGCCAGGCCAGGCCAGGCCAGGCCAGGCCAGGCCAGGCCAGGCCAGGCCAGGCCAGGCCAGGCCAGGCCAGGGCCAGGCCAGGCCAGGCCAGGCCAGGCCAGGCCAGGCCAGGCCAGGCCAGGCCAGGCCAGGCCAGGCCAGGCCAGGCCAGGCCAGGCCAGGCCAGGCCAGGCCAGGCCAGGCCAGGCCAGGCCAGGCCAGGCCAGGCCAGGCCAGGCCAGGCCAGGCCAGGCCAGGCCAGGCCAGGCCAGGCCAGGCCAGGCCAGGCCAGGCCAGGCCAGGCCAGGCCAGGCCAGGCCAGGGCCAGGCCAGGCCAGGCCAGGCCAGGCCAGGCCAGGCCAGGCCAGGCCAGGCCAGGCCAGGCCAGGCCAGGCCAGGCCAGGCCAGGGCCAGGCCAGGCCAGGCCAGGCCAGGCCAGGCCAGGCCAGGCCAGGCCAGGCCAGGCCAGGCCAGGCCAGGCCAGGCCAGGCCAGGCCAGGCCAGGCCAGGCCAGGCCAGGCCAGGCCAGGCCAGGCCAGGCCAGGCCAGGCCAGGCCAGGCCAGGCCAGGCCAGGCCAGGCCAGGCCAGGCCAGGCCAGGCCAGGCCAGGCCAGGCCAGGCCAGGCCAGGCCAGGCCAGGCCAGGCCAGGCCAGGCCAGGCCAGGCCAGGCCAGGCCAGGCCAGGCCAGGCCAGGCCAGGCCAGGCCAGGCCAGGCCAGGCCAGGCCAGGGCCAGGCCAGGCCAGGCCAGGCCAGGCCAGGCCAGGCCAGGCCAGGCCAGGCCAGGCCAGGCCAGGCCAGGCCAGGCCAGGCCAGGCCAGGCCAGGCCAGGCCAGGCCAGGCCAGGCCAGGCCAGGCCAGGCCAGGCCAGGCCAGGCCAGGCCAGGCCAGGCCAGGCCAGGCCAGGCCAGGCCAGGCCAGGCCAGGCCAGGCCAGGCCAGGCCAGGCCAGGCCAGGCCAGGCCAGGCCAGGCCAGGCCAGGCCAGGCCAGGCCAGGCCAGGCCAGGCCAGGCCAGGCCAGGCCAGGCCAGGCCAGGGCCAGGCCAGGCCAGGCCAGGCCAGGCCAGGCCAGGGCCAGGCCAGGCCAGGCCAGGCCAGGCCAGGCCAGGCCAGGCCAGGCCAGGGCCAGGCCAGGCCAGGCCAGGCCAGGCCAGGCCAGGCCAGGCCAGGCCAGGCCAGGCCAGGCCAGGCCAGGCCAGGCCAGGCCAGGCCAGGCCAGGCCAGGCCAGGCCAGGCCAGGCCAGGCCAGGCCAGGCCAGGCCAGGCCAGGCCAGGCCAGGCCAGGCCAGGGCCAGGCCAGGCCAGGCCAGGCCAGGCCAGGCCAGGCCAGGCCAGGCCAGGCCAGGCCAGGCCAGGGCCAGGCCAGGCCAGGCCAGGCCAGGCCAGGCCAGGCCAGGCCAGGCCAGGCCAGGCCAGGCCAGGCCAGGCCAGGCCAGGCCAGGCCAGGCCAGGCCAGGCCAGGCCAGGCCAGGCCAGGCCAGGCCAGGCCAGGCCAGGCCAGGCCAGGCCAGGCCAGGCCAGGCCAGGCCAGGCCAGGCCAGGCCAGGCCAGGCCAGGCCAGGCCAGGCCAGGCCAGGCCAGGCCAGGCCAGGCCAGGCCAGGCCAGGCCAGGGCCAGGCCAGGCCAGGCCAGGCCAGGCCAGGCCAGGCCAGGCCAGGCCAGGCCAGGCCAGGCCAGGCCAGGCCAGGCCAGGCCAGGCCAGGCCAGGCCAGGCCAGGCCAGGCCAGGCCAGGCCAGGCCAGGGCCAGGCCAGGCCAGGCCAGGCCAGGCCAGGCCAGGCCAGGCCAGGCCAGGCCAGGCCAGGCCAGGCCAGGCCAGGCCAGGCCAGGCCAGGCCAGGCCAGGCCAGGCCAGGCCAGGCCAGGCCAGGCCAGGCCAGGCCAGGCCAGGCCAGGCCAGGCCAGGCCAGGCCAGGCCAGGCCAGGCCAGGCCAGGCCAGGCCAGGCCAGGCCAGGCCAGGCCAGGCCAGGCCAGGCCAGGCCAGGCCAGGCCAGGCCAGGCCAGGCCAGGCCAGGCCAGGCCAGGCCAGGCCAGGGCCAGGCCAGGCCAGGCCAGGCCAGGCCAGGCCAGGCCAGGCCAGGCCAGGCCAGGCCAGGCCAGGCCAGGCCAGGCCAGGCCAGGCCAGGCCAGGCCAGGCCAGGCCAGGCCAGGGCCAGGCCAGGCCAGGCCAGGCCAGGCCAGGCCAGGCCAGGCCAGGCCAGGCCAGGCCAGGCCAGGCCAGGCCAGGCCAGGCCAGGCCAGGCCAGGCCAGGCCAGGCCAGGCCAGGCCAGGCCAGGCCAGGCCAGGCCAGGGCCAGGCCAGGCCAGGCCAGGCCAGGCCAGGCCAGGCCAGGCCAGGCCAGGCCAGGCCAGGCCAGGCCAGGCCAGGCCAGGCCAGGCCAGGCCAGGCCAGGCCAGGCCAGGCCAGGCCAGGCCAGGCCAGGCCAGGCCAGGCCAGGCCAGGCCAGGCCAGGCCAGGCCAGGCCAGGCCAGGCCAGGCCAGGCCAGGCCAGGCCAGGCCAGGCCAGGCCAGGCCAGGCCAGGCCAGGCCAGGCCAGGCCAGGCCAGGCCAGGCCAGGCCAGGCCAGGCCAGGCCAGGCCAGGCCAGGCCAGGCCAGGCCAGGCCAGGCCAGGCCAGGCCAGGCCAGGCCAGGCCAGGCCAGGCCAGGCCAGGCCAGGCCAGGCCAGGCCAGGCCAGGCCAGGCCAGGCCAGGCCAGGCCAGGCCAGGCCAGGCCAGGCCAGGCCAGGCCAGGCCAGGCCAGGCCAGGGCCAGGCCAGGCCAGGCCAGGCCAGGCCAGGCCAGGCCAGGCCAGGCCAGGCCAGGGCCAGGCCAGGCCAGGCCAGGCCAGGCCAGGCCAGGCCAGGCCAGGCCAGGCCAGGCCAGGCCAGGCCAGGCCAGGCCAGGCCAGGCCAGGCCAGGCCAGGCCAGGCCAGGCCAGGCCAGGCCAGGCCAGGCCAGGCCAGGCCAGGCCAGGCCAGGCCAGGCCAGGCCAGGCCAGGCCAGGCCAGGCCAGGCCAGGCCAGGCCAGGCCAGGCCAGGCCAGGCCAGGCCAGGCCAGGCCAGGCCAGGCCAGGCCAGGCCAGGCCAGGGCCAGGCCAGGCCAGGCCAGGCCAGGGCCAGGCCAGGCCAGGCCAGGCCAGGCCAGGCCAGGCCAGGCCAGGCCAGGCCAGGCCAGGCCAGGCCAGGGCCAGGCCAGGCCAGGCCAGGCCAGGCCAGGCCAGGCCAGGCCAGGCCAGGCCAGGCCAGGCCAGGCCAGGCCAGGCCAGGCCAGGCCAGGCCAGGCCAGGCCAGGGCCAGGCCAGGCCAGGCCAGGCCAGGCCAGGCCAGGCCAGGCCAGGCCAGGCCAGGCCAGGCCAGGCCAGGCCAGGCCAGGCCAGGCCAGGCCAGGCCAGGCCAGGCCAGGCCAGGCCAGGCCAGGCCAGGCCAGGCCAGGCCAGGCCAGGCCAGGCCAGGCCAGGCCAGGCCAGGCCAGGCCAGGCCAGGCCAGGCCAGGCCAGGCCAGGCCAGGCCAGGCCAGGCCAGGGCCAGGCCAGGCCAGGGCCAGGCCAGGCCAGGCCAGGCCAGGCCAGGCCAGGCCAGGCCAGGCCAGGCCAGGCCAGGCCAGGCCAGGCCAGGCCAGGCCAGGCCAGGCCAGGCCAGGCCAGGGCCAGGCCAGGCCAGGCCAGGCCAGGCCAGGCCAGGCCAGGCCAGGCCAGGCCAGGCCAGGCCAGGCCAGGCCAGGCCAGGCCAGGCCAGGCCAGGCCAGGCCAGGCCAGGCCAGGCCAGGCCAGGCCAGGCCAGGCCAGGCCAGGCCAGGCCAGGCCAGGCCAGGCCAGGCCAGGCCAGGCCAGGCCAGGCCAGGCCAGGCCAGGCCAGGCCAGGGCCAGGCCAGGCCAGGCCAGGCCAGGCCAGGCCAGGCCAGGCCAGGCCAGGCCAGGCCAGGCCAGGCCAGGCCAGGCCAGGCCAGGCCAGGCCAGGCCAGGCCAGGCCAGGCCAGGCCAGGCCAGGCCAGGCCAGGCCAGGCCAGGCCAGGCCAGGCCAGGCCAGGCCAGGGCCAGGCCAGGCCAGGCCAGGCCAGGCCAGGCCAGGCCAGGCCAGGGCCAGGCCAGGCCAGGCCAGGCCAGGCCAGGCCAGGCCAGGCCAGGCCAGGCCAGGCCAGGCCAGGCCAGGCCAGGCCAGGCCAGGCCAGGCCAGGCCAGGCCAGGCCAGGCCAGGCCAGGCCAGGCCAGGGCCAGGCCAGGCCAGGCCAGGCCAGGCCAGGCCAGGCGCCAGGCCAGGCCAGGCCAGGCCAGGCCAGGCCAGGCCAGGCCAGGCCAGGCCAGGCCAGGCCAGGCCAGGCCAGGCCAGGCCAGGCCAGGCCAGGGCCAGGCCAGGCCAGGCCAGGCCAGGCCAGGCCAGGCCAGGCCAGGCCAGGCCAGGGCCAGGCCAGGCCAGGCCAGGCCAGGCCAGGCCAGGCCAGGCCAGGCCAGGCCAGGCCAGGCCAGGCCAGGCCAGGCCAGGCCAGGGCCAGGCCAGGCCAGGCCAGGCCAGGCCAGGCCAGGCCAGGCCAGGCCAGGCCAGGCCAGGCCAGGCCAGGCCAGGCCAGGGCCAGGCCAGGCCAGGCCAGGCCAGGCCAGGCCAGGCCAGGCCAGGCCAGGCCAGGCCAGGCCAGGCCAGGCCAGGCCAGGCCAGGCCAGGCCAGGCCAGGCCAGGCCAGGCCAGGCCAGGCCAGGCCAGGCCAGGCCAGGCCAGGCCAGGCCAGGCCAGGCCAGGCCAGGCCAGGCCAGGCCAGGCCAGGCCAGGCCAGGCCAGGCCAGGCCAGGCCAGGCCAGGCCAGGCCAGGCCAGGCCAGGCCAGGCCAGGCCAGGCCAGGCCAGGCCAGGCCAGGCCAGGCCAGGCCAGGCCAGGCCAGGCCAGGCCAGGCCAGGCCAGGCCAGGGCCAGGCCAGGCCAGGGGCCAGGCCAGGCCAGGCCAGGCCAGGCCAGGCCAGGCCAGGCCAGGCCAGGCCAGGCCAGG